>NC_090646.1:78465664-78837517 GCF_040937935.1 Hyperolius riggenbachi | reverse complement strand
TAATACAAGTAATCTGGCTCAGTGTGAATTCCCAGGTCCTCCTGGTTCAAACACACTGTTGGATCTGACTAAGGTCTGAGTGCTTCCACGTAGTGTTCGCAATGGCAGACAACTTGTGACTGGCCAGCAGTAACTATATATGGAGTAGTGCTCTCTGGCGCCACCCCTAAGTGATCAACCAATAGTTACCAGCTCTGGGGTCAGCTGATCGGCTTGGTCAGCTGATCCCCCCGTGCCCACCATAAAAGTTCTGCCTCTCAGCGCGCGCGCGTATTCCTAAGCCTGTGTGAACTAACAGACTCAGCCACACCAGACACACGCTGCTGCGTGCAAACCGCCGCGCTGGACGCGAAACCAGCCACCTTGCTGTCAATACATGCGGCGGCTTTTCCGAGTTCTGCCATGTTACCAGACGCACGCTTCCGCATGCAAACCGCCGCATGGGACGCGGAATCAGCCGCCTTGCTGTCAGCACACGCGGCGGCTTTTCCGCGTTCTCTCACACACCTCTAGTGCGTTTTGCATAATTTGCCAGTAAGTGTTTCTACATCTCTTACTATGCTAAAATAACCAGGATAAACAACAACTTCTCCCAGGCCAAGTTAGGCCTGGTGCACATGCTAGAGGTTTCTCTGGAACAGAGGTGGCCGGTTGTGGCATTGTAACCCATATGATCCGTTAGTACCAGGCTCCGGCTGAGTGGAATCCACCAGACACAGACATTATCAAAGATTTATTCGTAACCTAACAGTGCTCACGGTAGTTGCAATCAACCCAAAACACTTCAATGTCACAACACACCTCCCTTGCCCATCAAAGGTCAATAATACACAATCTCTAGTCTTCACAGCTGGTGCATCGGTAAAACCTGCGGAAGGAAATGGTTAGTTACATACAAATTATAATGGGCTACAATAGGTCTTCTTGTACAGCAAACAACCACGTTACAGCATATACAGATTACAGTACCATTGTTGAGCGTGGGCTGGGGAAAGGGCTGGTCTACTGACCAATTCAGTCCAGTACCTAATCAGTTCTCAGTCCCTTGCAACCAAGTCCAAGATATATTGCTCAGCAAAGCCTTGGGGGAAACCCGTGACAGTTCGCAATATGGTACTGAATAGTTGACAGTTCGTTGGTTGGTCCAATCAGGACATTCACCTTGCTCCAAGATCTTTTAGACTCTTTAGTTTGTACTTGTAGCACTCAATACACTTTACTCTTAATACCTCCCCTCTGGATTGGGCCTCCCAAAACAACAAACAAAATAAAATATAAATCAAACAATCAAAAAGGGTTAAAGCAAAATAAAGATAAATAAAATAAAATATAAAGTGACCAATGCACCCCTCTATACCATTAACACCACCCTCCTACAATAGAACTCTCTTTAAGTGCACTTTGACTTTAAGGCTGAATAAGCTCTGAACTTTGTAACATTGCAACAATTGTATTCCAACTTAGTTGACTCTGTATCTTGATCAGGTATCACCTGGTTTCTCCTGCAGTATACTTAAATACCACAAGATGCAATATAACTCTTCCTCTTTCACTTAGCTTCCTAATACTGACAGGTTCTCTTTAGATATTAGACTCTTTGTTATTATGTAAAACACATCAACAGAAGAACATATGAAGTTTAACTCTTGACTTGAAACGGACTTGACGGGAATAATGTCTCTATGTAACAGGACCATATGCGGGGGCTGTGTCAGCTCAGCAGGGTACTCTATGGCGGATCAGTGAATAATGGCGCACAGCGCCTATGCATAAAAATGGCGCCGCATGAAAAAGATACGCTTATCGCTATTTATCGTTAGTACTGCATAATAATGGCGCACAGGGAAAAGAGAAGAAAAATGGCACACACTAACGTTATTTATCAATAGTGCCGTTCATTTGCCAAACAGCAGACGTTATTGCCCACAGTAACGTTATTTATCAATAGCACCCTACATAAGCCACACTGTAGACGTTATTTAACTGCAAAACGGTGAATGAATTTAATGTAACACTGTCAAGGTTAGGCACCACTAAGGGGGTTTTAGGGTTAGGCACCACCAGGGGGGTCTTAGGGTTAGGCACCACCAGGGGGGTTCTTAGGGTTAGGCACCACCAGGGGGGGGGGGTCTTAGGGTTAGGCACCACCAGGGAGGTCTTAGGGTTAGGCACCACCAGGGGGGTCTTAGGGTTAGGTTCCACCTGGGGGGTGGTTAGGGTTAGGTGACACCAGGGGGGTGGTTAGGGTTAGGTGCCACCAGGGGGGTGGTTAGGGTTAGGCACCACCAGGGGGGTCTTAGGGTTAGACACCACCAGGGGGGTCTTAGGGTTAGACACCACCAGGGGGGTCTTAGGGTTAGGCACCACCAGGGGGGTCTTAGGGTTAGGCACCACCAGGGGGGGGGGGGGTTAGGGATAGGTACAGTTAGGGATGCTAAATAGCGATAAGGCTTTAACGCTAAATAACAATAAGGCTTTAACGTTAAATAACAATAAGGCTTTAACGTTAAATAGCGATAAGCGGCAAACGGATTAGCGGCAACACTGTGCGCCATTATTCACAGGCGCCATTTTCAGATGGATCCACTCTATGGAGGCTATGAATGTCTCTCAGTGACAGTAGGGCCTGGACTTTTTATAATCAATATTCTCAGCACAACATCTCTGTGACTATACAGCTCTCTCACATAAGCAGTCTTTTAGCAATGCCACTCAGGGACAGGATTTGGGCCTCTCCAGGTTCTGGGTTGCTATCATCAACAAGCTTACGCTGGACACTGGCTACTAACTGTACACACTTTCAGCTTGATTCACTAATAGTGCGCGGTGCGACGATAACGTCACACCCACTGCCCTGAAAACTGCGCATCGGGTGCCCCCTCAACGGCTGCGCGTGCACTGCCCTGGGCTGTGCACAATGTAGCTTTGCGCGGCTATTAGTGCCCGCAAAGCTATATTTCGGGCACTGAGTACACTAATACTTAGCTCCGTTTAGTGAATCAAGCCCTTTGTGGCTTAGATTTGGCTCTCAGGCCTATACTCATCTGACTGCGAATGTCTTTAGAGGTCAGGGTTAGTCCGGGTCTGCCGCCTCCGGGTTGTGTCCGACCCCCTGCCGCTGTCCTTACTGCTCAACTGTGTATTTTTTGTATGGCCGCCGGGTCCTTCTAGCTTCCTCTAGCTGCCCCTGCGCCTGCGCTGTGTCTCTCTGACAGGCCGTGCGGGGCTCTGGAAAGTTCCAGCAAATACCCCAACTTTGCATGCTGCGGTCACCTAGCAACTGATTAAGCGACCTTTCTTTCACTTACTTCCCCTTCTTATGTGCCGTTTTGGTTCTAGCAGCTTGATGCTTAGTCTTAAAGGCGCCACACACATAGTAATGCTTTTGTATTCTGGAACCCTCTCTTTTGGGGGGGGGGGGGGGGGTGGGGGGGTGTTACAGCATTTCTGCCAAGAATCTAGAGTTTGTATGGTGAGACACTGGGGGAGTAGACCAAGGGGTTAGCAGATCGGGCAGTGAGCTTTAAATTCTATACCAAATAATCTTCCTTTTTACAGACTGGTGAAAACAGTGCCCTCATCAGGGGGGGGGGCATCAGCAACCCCTTTTCCATGTCTAGGCACCCCCTTGGGCAGCAGAAGACCATGAATCTGGTCCTGATACACAGTATTTGTCACATGCACTACTTGACCTGCTTGATCTCACAAGTGCTGTGTACCAGTTCTTTTAAAAACCTTGAAATTTTCCTGTCACCACCCTGATGATAAAAAAAAGAGATAAAACACTTCTTATAAAACAAACAGAATAATATATAAATGGCAGAGGCGTTGCTAGCCCCAGAGATCAGTCAGTGGCACGTGCCCCGGATCTATTCTTGGATGCCCCGGATGTCCCCCAGTCAGAGTCAGCTGTGGTGCCTTAATGGCGGTCCTGCTGGGGTGGGGCGGAGCTTTGCTAAAAATGCAGCTAAAAATGATGCTTTGGTAAGAAAAACAAAGTTCTGATGCTGTGAAACTGTTAAAGAAACACCAAGCCTTTTCAGTTCTGCGAGTAGATTTTTAGTCTAGTTTCTAGATTAGTTTCATTTTAAGTTCATTTAAATTTGGCTCCACCCATGACTACACCCACAATCTGGGGCATGGCCATACCCATTTTCTGTCGGGAGTGCCCAAAAGTGCCCAGGATCTCTTAGGACTCTTATAGTTGGCTCATGTGACAATCACTGCTATGCAGTATCCCAGACAGAAACTATTCTATAACTCTTGCAGTTTCCATGCCTAGCCACAATTTCTTTATTGCGTCGAACGTCACTAACATTACCAGCAGCATCTGCAGGATATCCAGCTATCGTCCAGACATAATCATCCTCATCCGAGAGGCTTTGCGGGATGCTCTGCCTGTATATTTACTTTGGTGTAATTGGCTAAAATAAGGGAAATGTGGAGGCTTGTATACAGTGATTTTATTTTTACTCCTGACATTTAGATTGAGACGGATGACTTTACAAAGTTTAGCTGAGACGTTTAGTTGTTTGGTGGTACAGATGCCGCCCTCCTCTGTGTCTTGGTGGTCTCGGATGAATCACAGGGGTATAAAGTAAACCATTTTATCTTTACAGTATAACAATGGTCTGTTTCTGGAATGGAATTATCGCAAGCGGCGTCACAATCAGCGGAACAGACATGCAGGGAGGACTGTCGGGAGGAAAACACATCTGGAGAGCAACACGCAAACCGATGCTTCACTCTCCCAAACAGCGATGAGCTAATATCCAAGCAAACGTGGCGGTATAGGAAAGTGAATGCCCCTTTCTCATTTTTTTCCCTCTATTGCAAATTTTAATAACTTATTTTTTGTCTTTAAAAACCGGGTCTAGCCAAACATTTTAGTAACCAGATGTCCTCCTCTGGGACAGGCCAATTTGCTGCCAACAGGCATCTAATAGATGCTTGTGTTAATTTATGGGAATTGGGCACCAAGGGGGTTATTTGGGCACCCGATGCGGCTAGTATACAATCGGCTTCAACTGTCAGTCATTCAGGGGCCTGATTTCTAGGTTGGTGTACCAGAGACGTCTGAAACAAAAGAGTTGATGCTTACCCAGGGCTTCCTTCAGCCCCATAACCACGTGTGAGTCCCTCGCCATCCTCCTGCAGTCAGCCCCGGTAACAGGCTCAGTTGGGTCCAGTCTGAGTCTTCTGCGCTTGCGCAACAAACATTCCAGCCTCCATATCCCTCTCACCTAGGGTTCCCTTTAAACAAGACACTCATGGACCATGTGTTATATAATAGTAGTGGTGTTCTGAGCATGTATTCTGAGCCAAGTTTCAGCTAGTTAATCACCCTTGTTTTATGTCTGCTGTTTCTTGTTGAACACCAAACTGTATTCCCGTGATATTCTCATGTGGCAAAACGGGTTCATCTTTCCTCCATAATCCCTTTCTGGGAAGAGCTGCTTCCACAGCCCTCTGCTTGGCTAGGCACAATGCAGTTATCTGTTTTTCTCTGCTTGTAAATCTGTGCATCTGGAAAGTCATTTTACAGGACCAGGAGTAATTTTTTTTTTTTTAGAAACTTCGGCTGCTCTTAAAGCAAAAATCTCGGCTTACCTGAAAAACCTCAGGACTACTAATTCAGTAACAGGCAACAACGATGGCCAGTGAGATGCAACCTTTATGACCTTCTTCTGTCCTCCTTTAGAATCTCCTCATTCAAGTGTGAGAAAACGCGGAAAAGCCGCCGCGTGTACCAACGGCAGGACGGCTGAATCCGCGTCCAGCACAGCGGCTGGCATGCGGAGACGTGCGCCTGGCACCACGAGAGAACGCGGAAAGGCCGCCGCGGGTACTGACAGCAAGGCGGCTGTTTCCTCGTCCAACGCGGCGGTTTGTGCGCGGCGGCGGCGTGCGGGTGGTGTGGCTGGTTCTGTTAGTTCACATGGGCAGATGGAGAGCTACGCGCGCGCGGCCCAGATGTCAGGACCTTTATACCAGCAGGGGAAGTGTCAGCTGATCAGCAGGATCAGCTGATTCCTGCTGGACTCATGATTGGCTGAGTGGCTTGGGTGGGGCGGCAGACTCCAGCAGCTATTTATACAGCTTGCTTGCCAGTTGCTGGTTGTCTGCCATTGCAAACACTTACGTGGAAGCATTCAGACCATAGTCAGATCCTACAGTGTGGTTGAACCAGGACAGACCTGGGAATCCACACTGAGCTAGATTACCTTCTCATGTTATGTTATTCTATGTTATGCTTTAGACCAGTTCCAGGGTGTTGTGACTACGGACCTCACACCCAAGACTGGGATATTGTGTCAGTTCTATGTTATGCTTTAGACCAGTTCCAGGGTGTTGTGACTACGGACCTCATACCCAAGACTAGGGAACTGTATTATCATTTGTGTTATGCTCCAGACTAGTTCCAGGGCGTAGAGACCAAGGACCTCACGCCTAAGACTAGGGAACTGTATTATCATTTGTTTATACTTCAGACTAGTTCCAGGGTGTCGAGACTACGGACCTCACACCAGACTAGGGACTCTGTGTTATCATTGTGTTATGCATCAGACTAGTTCCAGGGTGTAGAGACCAAGGACCTCACACCAAGACTAGGCATTGTTTGATATCTGTTATTACCTTGGGAACTATCTCTCTCCCTTAAGAGATAGTCTCCCGACCTGCTAGTGACATCCACCCTTCAGGTGTCACTCCTGCCCAGGTTCCTCCTACCTTCAGCCTGACACCACCCCTTGGAGAATCTCAGGCTGTTGGAAGGTTCCTGTGTCAGCATAAGCAGTATTCCAGGCTGCTTCTTATCACTTGCTCAGCAGGTGCCTTACTCAAAGTATTACTGTTACACCAAACACTCATATACCTATAGGTGTCCAGAGGTTAGACATACCTGGATTATTAGTGATTCTGCAGATCATTCATAATCCGGTGTATATCTGCATTATTGGTGAGTCTGCAGCCCACCAATAATCAGATTCTTTCTGCGTGCTGACACCGATCGTTACATCAAGTATACAAGATTTCTCACATGCTTCACGCCTTCACTGTAATCCCCTTCCGAAACACATCTATCACTCTCTAACCTTGAAAATCTTTAGGCTCTCCCTCAAAACTCACTTTTTTTCTGAGGCTGGAAGCACACATAACATATCGTGAAATGCAGAGCCGGAATAAGGTGCTCCAGCACCCAAGGCTGAGAAACCAAAGTGTGCCCCCCCCCAATCCCTCCCACCCCAGCCATCGCACACTGATTGCTATTAGACTAAAAGGGGGGCAGGGAAAAAAGGGCGCACAGCTCTAGTGGACTAAAAGGACTCTGCCATAGACTGCAATACAAAATATCGGCTATTGGGCGCCCGACAGGAAAAAAGGGCGCCCGAGAAATAGCGGTTACAAGGAACGTTTTATCAAAAGTTTCGTTTATACAAAAAGGGTTATAACAAACATTGTTTACAAGATCGTTTTGACTGTGTGTTATACTTATTTTTTCGTTTTTAAATCTCGCTTATAGGAGCAATAACTTATTTTTCCGTTTTTAAATTTCGCTTACAGTTCGTTTACAAGTTCGTTTTGATGTTGTGTTATACTTATTTTTTCGTTTTTAAATTTCGTTTATAGGAGCGCTTACAGGACTGTAACGAGTAAATGTTCGTTTACACTACTTTTAACATTTAAGTCGTTTACATACGTATAATGCTTAATTACCAATGCATAAATACCGTTTTGAACCTTATTGTATTAGAAATACATCATACTTGGTATTAACTTTCTTTTTTACACTTATAATACGTTGATTATAGTTAGTAAAATATCGTTTAATATTACTGTTATTTTAAGATTTTTTTTTAATGCTTACGTGATATATAATTTTATGTATTTACAATATTAATATTGTATACGTCATTTTAAGACTATTTAATGTATTACAAATATACAAATTATTGGTTAGGGTTAGGCACTACCAGGGGGGGTCTAGGGGTTAGGGATAGGTATAGGGAGGGTTAGGTATAGTTACAGTGCAATATACAGCATTATGGGGTGCCTAAACCTAAGACCCCCCCTGGTGGTGCCTAAACCTAAGACCCCCCTGCTGGTGCCTAAACCTAAGACCCCCCTGCTGGTGCCTAAACCTAAGACCCCCCTGCTGGTGCCTAAACCTAAGACCCCCCTGGTGGTGCCTAAACCTAACCGCCCCCCCTGGTGGTTTAGGCACCACCAGGGGGGGCGGTTAGGTTTAGGCACCACCAGGGGGGTCTTAGGTTTAGGCACCAGCAGGGGGGTCTTAGGTTTAGGCACTACCAGGGGGGTCTTAGGTTTAGGCACCACCAGGGGGGGCGGTTAGGTTTAGGCACCACCAGGGGGGTCTTAGGTTTAGGCACCAGCAGGGGGGTCTTAGGTTTAGGCACCAGCAGGGGGGTCTTAGGTTTAGGCACCAGCAGGGGGGTCTTAGGTTTAGGCACCACCAGGGGGTCTTAGGTTTAGGCACCACCAGGGAGTTGGTTAGTTTTAGGCACCACCAGGGGGGTCTTAGGTTTAGGCACCAGCAGGGGGGGTTAGTTTTAGGCACCACCAGGGGGGGTCTTAGGTTTAGGCACCACCAGGGGGGTCTTAGGTTTAGGCACCACCAGGGGGGTCTTAGGTTTAGGCACCACCAGGGGGGGGTTAGGGTTAGGCACCACCAGGGGGGGTCTAGGGGTTAGGGATAGGTACAGGGAGAGTAAGGTTAGATATAGTTACAGCACAATATGTGTAATATATACAATTTATTACATTATTTGTATGATTACAAAGGGGGGGTCTAGGTGTTAGGGATAGGGAGAAGGAGAGATCTGTGTGAGCTTACAGTTAGGTATAATTGCTGTAAAATACCTTTAAAACCTACTATTCTATTGCTATGCTTAATAGCAGTGTAAATATCGTTTTTATTATAGACGCTATTTAAAGTTTTAATACACTATCCGTTTGTTCTTATACACGCCATTTCACGTTTCATTCAACAATACGTTTATGTTATACACACGATTTGACGTTTTACAACAGAATACGGTTGTTGTTATAGACGGTATTTTGGCGTTTAATATACGTTCATTACAGCGATACAGCACTATATTTTCGTTTACAACGCAACTAAGGGAAAACATTGTTTTACATTATAACTTATAAATTTGGATACATTCCGCGCCCTTTTTTCCATGCGCCGTTTTTCAATATACGCCTAAGAGGTGCCCCAAGGCCCCCAACACCTTAACCTCTAGTTATCTGGTTTGCAGTCACTGCCCTGTATCCCCTTTCTTATTTCTCTCTGCTTCAAACACAATAGGGGAATTATAGCTGAGTGAGTTTTGCGCCCCATCCTACACTGCGCCCTGAAGGTGGAGCCTCTCTCGCCTCGGCCCGCCCCTGGTGAAATGCTGCGCTTTATGCCAGGGTTCATGTTAATTTTGTGTGCATTTTTGCTGTGTTTTTACTGCGTTTTTGGTGCATTTGCAATTTTTTTTACCGCAGATGCGTTTTCAAGCGTTTTGCGTACATTTTAATGCGTTTGTGGTTCGCATATAGAAAACGCATATGCGTTTTTTATGCGTTTTCATATTTCCATCTATGCAAATCACTAGGAAGACAACAGAAAGCGGAAATACATAAAATAATTTTTTTTATATAAAAACGCATGAAAAATGCATACCATTGCGTTCCCATTGACTTTCATTATGTGCGTTTTTGATGCGATTATGAATGTTATGCAACAAAACCAGCGGTTTTAAAAACACAGGTTTGAAAACACATATAAAACGCATTTGCGTTTTTTATATGCGTTTTTTCCTGCGGCCCATAGACTTCCATTAGCGTCAAAAACTCAGCATTTTCTGCAACGCTAGTGATTCTGCTATGTGTGCACCCAGCCTGACAAACGTATGCTCTAACTTAGGCCGTTTCCCTTCAACCACTGGTCAAGTTGTAATCCTTACTAAATATAACCTAAAAACACACTCCTCGAAGTATACATATTGTAAACTAAGGCCTCTTTCACAGTGGGACGTTGTGTTTGATGCAACGTTAAAGTCGCACAACGTGCCCCTATCGCAGCGCACGTAGGTTATGACATTGGACGTTATTTTGCACTGCATTATGTGTCTCTTGGTGCGCCGTTTTCGTTGCATACTGATGGAACGAAAATGGCGCATGCATTACATTGAAACAAAAAAACAAAAACAATTACTGAGCATGTGCAACACACATAACGCAGCACATACATTGCTAAACGCACAGCATGCAGCACTTTTAAAGAACGCTACGTTACACACAATGCAACGTGTGCACTGTGAATTTCGCACAGACTTTGCATTGCTGTGCATTACTCTGCGTTCAAGTATTTTTTTTTTACGTGCGACTTTAACCACTTGCCGACCGCACGCTTATACCGTGCGTCGGCAAAGTGGCAGCTGCAGGACCAGCGACGCAGTACTGCGTCGCCAGCTGCAGGCTAATTAATCAGGAAGCAGCCGCTCGCGCGAGCGGCTGCTTCCTGTCAATTCACGGCGGGGGGCTCCGTGAATAGCCTGCGGGCCGCCGATGGCGGCTCGCAGGCTAAATGTAAACACAAGCGGAAATAATCCGCTTTGTTTACATTTGTACGGCGCTGCTGCGCAGCAGCGCCGTAAGGCAGATCGGCGATCCCCGGCCAATCAGCGGCCGGGGATCGCCTCCATGTGACAGGGGACGTCCTGTCACTGGCTGCACAGGACGGATAGCGTTCTGTGCAGCCTCGATCGCCGGGGGGGCTGCAGAGCCCACCCAGCACAGATCAGTAAAAACAGCGCTGGTCCTTAAGGGGGGGTAAAGGGTGGGTCATCAAGTGGTTAAAGAGAAACTCAGACCAAGAATTTAACTTTATCCCAATCAGTAGCTGATACCCCCATTTACATGAGGAATCTATTCCTTTTCACAAACAGACCATCCCCCTGATGTATGGCTGATATTGTGGTGAAACTCCTCCCACAAAGAAATTCTGAGTACGTACTCTTGGCAGTTTCCTGTCTGTGAATCTTGCTGCATTGTGGGAAATAGCGGTTTACAGCCTTTTCCAACTGCCAAAAAAGCCTGCCGCAGCTACATCACCTGCCAACAGTAAAAATGGAGCCTGACCATATGTACACAAAGGAAATTGTATGAATCCTGCCCCTGTTTGTAGGCCTCAATGAGGGCCTCTTGTTTCACAAGCAGGGATTTGCTTATTTACAATCAATAGAACTTGAGCTTATAGTCATCAATTATTTCTAGCATCCAGCAAATACATTGGGAGTCTATTGTATACACATTACAAGGGTCTTTACTCTTTCCCCCCCCCCCATACATATATCATGAGGTGTAGCTATCTTGCAAGTGCACTTCTTATAGACAAATAAATGCCCTTAGTTGCTTTACCATAAGTGTAACCGTCTCATGCACATCAGATAATAATTGGTACACCTAGACACTCGAGATGGCTTGTAAAGAAACTTGTATTGCAGCCATTCATTGGTGTTTATTAAGGTGTATTATCCCCATAGGGGATATAGATGTGTGTTTGCCTTCACAGAAGGTAGCTGGGTACTAGTATATAGTTCAAAGAAACGTGCATAGGTGAGACATAGATAGTGTAACAATAGGGTGCCACTTAGGGGTCGAGTGGGGCGTGGACGCTAGTGGACGACTTCCACTTGCTTTATTCAGAGGGTGGACGCCGTCCACCCTGGCATGTATGGAGGGAGAGAGTGCAGAGAAGAGGTATCGGTGGGCACAGCGGGGAAGGGGGGGACCTCCCCCCCCTCCCTCACCTTGGGGCCCTTCCCTCCTCTATCCTCCTTCTCCCCCCCCCCCCCCCCCAGAACTAAAATTTGCAGGAGGCTGGCAGCAGCGTGACTTACCTCACTCTCGTTCCAGGCACCGAGTAAGTAGCGATGTCCGGTTCATTTGAGCCGGTTCTTTACTGTGAGTTGAGTGATCCGGCTCATCACACTGAACTGAATCAGTTCGGTGGATGAGACAGGATCTGCAGCTGAACACTGTGTGCAGCTGCAGTTCCTGTCTCATCCACTGAACTGATTCGGTTCAGTATGATGAGCCGAATCTCTCAACTCACAGGAAAGAACCGGCTCAAATGAACCGGACATCACTACTTACCCGGCTTGGGACAAGGAAGAGGTAAGTCACGCTGCTGCCAGCCTCCCGCAAATTTTAGTTCTGGAGGGGGAGAGGGAGGAAGGGGGAGCCCTGAGGGGGGGAGGAGACGTTCCCCGCTGTGCCCACCAATCCCTCCTCTCTGCGCTGCCTCCCCTCCTTGTGAGGACATCTGGCTACCTATTCTGGGGGCACCTATAGACCTGGCTACATATACATGGGACACCAATACACCTAGCTACATATACTGAGGACATCTACAGTATACACCTGGCAACCTGCCTACATATACTGGGACATATATCCCTGCCTACATATACTGGGGACTACTATACCCCTGACTACATATACTGGGGACATATACCCCTGACTACATATACTGGGCACATATACCCCTGGCAGTATATACTGGTGACATATACCCCTGGCTACATATACTGGGCACATATACCCCTGCCTACATATACTGGGCACATATACCCCTGACTACATATACTGGGGACATATACCCCTGACTACATATACTGGGCACATACCCCTGACTACATATACTGGCACAAAACCCCTGACTACATATACTGGGCACATATACCCCTGACTACATATACTGGGGACTACTATACTCCTGACTACATATACTGGGGACATATACCCCTGTCTACATATACTGGGGACATATACTTCTGCCTACATATACTGGGCACATATACCCCTGACTACATATACTGGGCACATACCCCTGACTACATATACTGGCACAAAACCCCTGACTACATATACTGGGCACATATACCCCTGACTACATATACTGGGGACTACTATACTCCTGACTACATATACTGGGCACCTATACTCCTGGCTACTGGACACCTATACCTCTGGCTACATATACTGGGGCCTACTAAACCCATGACTACATATACTGGGCACATATACCCCTGGCTACATATACTAAGCAACTATACCTCTGGCTACATATACTGGGCACTACTATACTCATGGCTACTTATACTGGGGACACCTATAGACCTGGCTACCTATGCGGGGGGTACCTATTTTGGGGAAACTGCTGTCAGATTATCTGCATTTTTGTGGAACCGCTGTTATGTATTTTGGGGAACAGCTGCCAGATTATGTGTATGTTAGGGGAACGGCTGCTGCCAGATTACGTGTATTTTGGGGAACTGCTGCCAGATTGTGTATGTTTGGGGGACCACTGCTGCCAGATTACGTGTATTTTGGGGAACTGCTGCCAGATTGTGTATGTTTGGGGGACCACTGCTGCCAGATTACGTGTATTTTGGGGAACTGCTGCCAGATTGTGTATGTTTGGGGGACCACTGCTGCCAGATTATATGTATTTTGGGTGTTACGTGTATTTTGGATGATCCACTGCCAGGTTTTGCGTATTTTGGGGAACTGCTTCCAAATTATGCGTATGTTGGGGGAACTGCTGCTGCCACATTGTCTATTTTGGAGGAACCACTGCCATATTATCTGTATTTTGAAGGAACTTCTACCAGATTATGTGTCTTTTTGGTGAAATGCTGTCAGATTACATCTATTTTTGGGGGATACACTACGGCAGAGCTCAAACTTCCCTGGCAGACCTTTTAAATCACTGCTAAGGTCATGTATATTTGGCCCCACCCATGACCACGCCCACATTATGCTTGACCATGCCCATTTTGCAGCGCAGGGGTTTTTAGGGTGGGTCCACTCACCTCTTTTTCCAGGACTAGACCCCTGCCCCAAACAATTCTGCAATACATTTTTGGCAAAAGTAACGTGTTTTTATCTGACCACAGAGTGTAAGACCACGTGTAGAAGGTTCCAAGCCAACTTCTGTTGGCATAATAAAGAATGGAAGAGAAAAAAAAATCAGCAATCTTATTTGGCATACAGTTTGAGCAATGTCCAGCACTAACTGAGCTCCAGCACAGAGTTTCAAGTAACTGTCAGTAAAGATTTTAGAGAGCTCCTCACCAAAATTCTAGACAAAACCCTGGCATGAAGTCCCGCACAGGTGCACAAAGCACGTTCCCCGCTCTCTGCAGCCTGGAGGAGAACTTTACACCACAACACCTGAAACAACAGAGGAAACTAAGCCCGTTCAGAACTCTCCCAGGTGTTCTGTTCGCTCCCCTCATAGTCATTCTGAGTGTACTTGGCTTGAGATGACCTACCAGATCTGGTGGTTGTTGGCTACAAGAGGAAGACATTTAAGTCTGGTGCTTGTTTAATCATGCTTAAGTGTTCATAAAACTATTGTTGGGATTTTTTACATTACATAAGTAGTATTAATTTTAATCAAAAGAATGTTCCTCTCGATTGAAAAATAAATGGAACATTCAGGTTGCCAAAGATAGAGCTATTAAAGTTGAATGAAACTCAAATTTCATCTATGGTCCACTCTAAGGCATTAAACACTGCAGAAGAAAGAAAGACAGCAGTGAGTAAAAAATTGAGTCTGTGTCTAATACAGGATGAGCACAAATGAAAATTAACTGTTTTAATAAACAGGAGAGATAGACAAATACCGTATATACTCGAGTATAAGCCGAGAATTTGAGTCCAAAAAAGTGGGCCAACAGTGGGGGGCTCGGCTTATACTCGAGTCTAGTGCAGGACATATGTGCCCCCAAGTGCCTCCTTGTGCCTGGCCTGTGCCCTCCGCCATAGCAGAGACTCCTTCAGGCAGCGTGGTCCGATGATTGAAAACTGAATACCGCTCTGCATGTTACTGTTCCGGAACCGACGCATCACTCTCCGGCGGGGGTAAGAGACTCAGGGGGACAGGGGGAGCCGATCACCTTCTGTTAAATTGTAGCGTCATCATTATTTAGCAGGTGTATGGCGGGGGACACTGGCGGAGGAGTCGGGGGGAACCGCTCACATACCCTTGAATTGTAGCCGCACCATTATTTATCCCGCATATGGCGGAGGGCACAGGCCAGGCACGTGGAGGCACTTGGGAGCACATATGTCCTGCATGCTCTGGGAGGGGAGAGGGGGACTCGTGGGAGAAAAAAAAATCGGCTGCACCAGAATACCACCAGCATAATCAGCTGCACCAGAATACCACCAGCATATGGTGGAGGGGGCATTCAGGATGTCAATCACTTGGAGTGTGGCATATTGTGATTGCAGTGCTAAGGTGAGGAGGTTTTTGTGGTGTGAGGTAAACTGCCAGCATGGTATTTTTTGCTTTGACTTGTGGTTCTGAGGTGATGGTCACTGTGGTCAGTTGCTTGCCAGTTGCTTAATTTGCTTTTGTTTAGCTGCTATGGTTATGACATTTACAGTTCATTTACCATTCATTTTGTAAACCTATTATTGCTATCTGCTAACTTTATGCTGCTTTTCCTGTGTATGATCGTGGCCTGCCATGGTTTTGAGTGGTGTTATAGTTGTGGCATTTCCTGTCCCGGCTTATACTCAGGACAACCAATTTTTCCTGTTTTTTAAGGTAAAAGTTAGGGGGTCCGCCTATACTCGGGTCGGCTTATACTCGAGTATATACAGTAAAATGTGTGGGTTTAATGTACAATAGAACTGTTTACATTAAAGCTATGATAGATGAAAATGGACAGCTCAGGAGGATGTTTTTTTTTTTTTAAATGTATTATTCTTTTATTTATTTTTTGGTTGGACTTGATGGACGAATGTCTTTTTTCAACCAAACTAACCATGTAACTATAACTAGTATATTTTTTACATTTAAATGAATGGAAATAAGGTAATCACAAACAATATCACCTACACAAGGCCTAATTTGACCACATATATATATATATACAGTGGGATGCAAAAGTTTGGGCAGCCTTGTTAATCATTATGATTTCCCTGTATAAATTGTTGGTTGTTACAATGAAACATGTCAGTTAAATAAATCACAAAGGAGACAAACACAGAGATATTTGAGAAGTGAAAATGAGTTTAATCGCATTTACAGAAAGTGCACAATAGTTGTATAAATAAAATTAGGCAGGTGCATACATTTGGGCACTGTTGTCATTTTATTGATTCAAAAACCTTTAGAACTAATTATAGGAACTCAGATTGGCTTGGTAAGCTCAGTGATCCCTGACCTACATACACAGGTGCATCCAATTATGAGAAAGAGAATTTAAGGGGGTCATTTGTAAATTTCCCTCCTCTTTTAATTTTCTCTGAAGAGTAGCAACATGGAGGTCTCAAAACAAGTCTCAAATGAACTGAAGACAAACATTGTTCACCATCATGGTTTAGGGGGAAGGATACAGATAGTTGTCTCAGAGATTTCAGCTGTCTGTTTCCACAGTTAGGAACATATTGAGGTAATGAAAGACCACAGGCTCAGTTCAAGTTAAAGAGAGTCTGAAGCGAGAATAAATCTCGCTTCAGACCTCATAGTTAGCAGAGGCATGTGTGCCCCTGCTAAAACGCCTCTATCCCGCGGTTTAACGGGGGTCCCTTCACCCCCAAATCCCCTCCGTACATCACGGAATCTCTTGCGCATTGGGGCAGGGCTAACCGCCGCAGCCCTGCTTCCAGCGCGTCTATCAGACACGTACCTCCGCCTCTCCCCCGCTCCTCTCAGTCTTCCTTCACTGAGAGGGGCGGGGGAGAGGCGGTGATGCGCATCTGATAGACGCGCTGAGAGGCAGGGCTGCAGCCGTTAGCCCTGCCTCCAGGAAGAGCAAAATTTACGACCAATTTGGTCATTGATTTTGCAGGGCGGGGTTTGGGGGTGCCCCTGCTAACTATGAGCTCTGAAGCGAGAATTATTCTCGCTTCAGTGTCTCTTTAAGGCTTGAAGTGGCAGATCAAGAAAAATCTCAGATAAACAGAAGCAATGAATGGTGGGAACAGTCAGAGTCAACTCACAGACCAGCACCAAAGACCTACAACATCATCTTGCTGCAGATGGATTCACTGGGCACCGTTCAGCCATTCGGCGCACTTTACAAAAGGAGATGCTGTATGCGAGAGTGATGCAAAGGAAGCCTTTTCTCCACCGACAGCACAAACAGAGCCGCTCGAGGTATGTTAAAGCACATCTGGACAAGCCAGCTTCATTTTGAAATAAGGTGCTGTGGCCTGATTAAACTAAAATTGAGTTATTTGGGCATAACAAGGGCCATTATGCGTGGAGGAAAAACAACACAGCATTTCAAGAAAAACACCTGCTACCTACAGTAA
Source organism: Hyperolius riggenbachi (assembly GCF_040937935.1). Lineage (NCBI taxonomy): Eukaryota > Metazoa > Chordata > Amphibia > Anura > Hyperoliidae > Hyperolius > Hyperolius riggenbachi. The sequence continues at coordinate 78,820,165 of NC_090646.1, read as the reverse complement.
AATATGGTGGTGTTCCCATCCATGCTGTGGGGCTGTGTGGCCAGTGCAGGGACTGTGAATCTTGTCAAAGTTGAGGGATGCATGGATTCCACTCAGTATCAGTAGATTCAGGAGGCCTGAATGAACTAGAGATGTTTTGTAAAGAGGAATGGTCCAAAATACCTTTAACCAGAATCCAGACCCTCATTGGAACCTACAGGAAGCGTTTAGAGGCTGTAATTTCTGCAAAAGGAGGATCTACTAAATATTGATTTCATTTATTTTTTTAAACCATGATGGTGAACAATCTTTGTCTTCAGGTCATTTGAGAGCTGTTTTGAGACCCCCATGTTGCTACTCTTCAGAGAAAATTAAAAGAGGAGGGAAATTTACAATTGACCCCCTTAAATTCTCTTTCTCATAATTGGATTCACCTGTGCATGTAGGTCAGGGGTCAGTGAGCTTACCAAGCCAATCTGAGTTCCTAGAATTAGTTCTAAAGGTTTTTGAATCAATAAAATGACAACAGTGCCCAAATTATGCACCTGCCTAATTTTGTTTAAACAATTATTGCACACTTTCTTTAAATCCAATAAACTTCATTTCACTTCTCAAATATCACTGTGTGTGTCTCCTATATGACATTTTTTATTGTAACAACCAACGATTTATACAGGAAAATCATGACGATTAACAAGGTTGCCCAACCTTTCGCATCCCACTATATATATATATATATATATATATATATATATCATTTAGGTGTGATAGGCAGTGATAAAGTTATTGCCAAAGTAATCAGAGATGCACTGAACTGTGAAAAGAAGACAAACTCAGTAACAAAGTGTTCAGACTTTTCACTTCACATAGCTGTTAATTGATAAGATAGGGGTTGCCAGAATGATCAGATTGTGTAGACGTGTACTAACTAAGCTGTGTAAACAATGCAGAAAAGTTTCTGCTGTACCCAGGGGGAAGCAAAGAACTTTCTCTCATTTTTTGCTCAGTATTTACAAGAGGACAAGGGAAGTTTCTTTAGGATCCAGAGGCTTCCCCCTCCTGACGTCAGTACTCACTAGGGGCACTTTTTTGTTCACTACATTTTCACTTTACAGTGAAGTTTACGAGATGATTAAAAAGCAAAAATCTACTTACCTGGGGCTTCCTCCAGCCCCTTGCAGCCATTCTGTGCTCTTGCCACAACTCCGCTCCCCCCTGGTCTGGTAGCCCGGGGTCCCCTCCGGTACAAAATGCCTACTGCGTTTAAGCGTGCGGCACACAGCATCGCGCTGACATCATCCGGACTGTACTGGCAGCCGCAGTACAGTCCGGGTGACGTCAGTGCGACTCCATGAGCCGCACGCTAAAGTGCAAGTAGATGGTGACCTAGCGAGGTCGGCATCTGCACCGCAGGGGACAGGGAGCCACCGGAGCTGCGGAGAGGGCACAGGACGGCTGACAGGGGATGGAGGAAGCCCCAGGTAAGTAGATTTTTGCTTTTTAATCGTCTCGTAACCTTCCCTTTAAAGTAAACATGTAGTGAATAAAAAAGTGTCCCTATTGAGTACTGACGTCAGGAGGGGAAAGCCTCTGGATCCTAAGAAACTTCCCTTGTCCTCTTGTTCAACCCCATTCCTACACTGGGACCACCCGAAAGTATGCTGACAAAGGCTTGTCATTGCGCAGGCGCTGTAGTCATTGGGCTCCTGAAGCCTGTGACGTGCCTCATGCAGGTGCACAAGCAGCTTACAGCTTGGTCTCCGGCGGAAAAAGCAGATCCCGATTAGGTTCACTCTACTGTGCAGACGTGAGCCATCTGCACCTGCATGGGAGAGTGGACCGTTCGGGCTCAGCTATTTCTGCCAGAGCCCAAGAAGTAAGCTGCTTCACTGACTTGTTATGATTCTGAAGAGTTTATGGGTCCCAGCATAGGCAAGCGCAGGGGGGGATTACAGCTGCCCAGAATCCCCCCTCAGACCAGGGCCGATGCAGTGCCTGGGGACAGGCACAAGTTGAGACACCAGAATATCTGCAGGCATCCTGCAGCTCACAGCACTGTCCCCTTTCTTTCCCTGCTACAGTTGGCTTTGGATGTAGCAGCAGCGTGTGTACAGAGCATGGAGCAGCAGCGTGTGTACAGAGCATGGAGCAGCAGCGTGTGTACAGAGCATGGAGCAGCTCTGGGGAATTTAAGAGTCAGGTATGAGCACAGCTTTGCGCCCTGCTGTGTGAATGCTTCACTTTCCCCTTCATTACCAATGTCAGCTGTCCTCATTTTTATCTGTATCCAAACTGCTCCTGATCGATCCCGTTGTCGGTCGGTCGATTGCATTATGTGTACCCAGCAAGATGTCCTACCATATTATTATACTGTATTGTGCGTGGATGAAGGAGACCTTTCAGGAATCCCCCCTTTGAAACTCCTGGGTTTGCCCCAGTCCAGCGCAGGAACATGGCTGAACGGGAGGACGAGGGAAGCCTCTTTAGGATCCAGGCACTATTTTCATTGCAGATTTACTTTAAAAAGAACCCGAGGCGGGGTTCTTACATCGCAATCCATATACAGAGGCTGGGTCTGTCTATAATTCTGCCTGAATCGCTCCGGTCCCCGCCCGCGTCCCTTCCCTCCAATCAGCGGGGAGGGAAGGGACGTGGGCGGGGACCGGAGCGATTCAGGAGGCGGGAGAGCGGAGACTGGCATTAGTGAGCTAAACACAGCCGGCTACGACACGCTGCGTGTTGCCAGCGCGGCTGTGTTTTAAGGGGTCTGACAGCGTGCAGGGGGGGCTTTGGAAGAAACTGACTAGCAACAGAAGCTGGGCTCTATAGGCAGACCCAGCCTCTGTATGCGGATTGCGATATAAGAACCCCGCCTCGGGTTCTCTTTAATTACAAGTCAATCTGATCGTTTATCCTGCAGCCGGCAATGATGTCAGTTAGCTCCAGTGAGGCATAAATAAGCCTTCAAGTGACATCAGAACATTCTTTATAGTGTTCAATATTTATTTGTCTACCGTAACTTAAGTTTCATTCCACGTCTTCGGAGAGGAGAGTGATGAATTGTGGCTCTGTATGCTACAAACTCTGATGGTATGACAAAAAGATATAGATTTACATTTATTTTATGGGCCATAGAACAAAGTGAGGCTGCTCAATAATTACTAGAAGGCTACATATACTCAATAAAAAGGGTATTCGTTTCTGCCCAGGGCCGGATTTACCATAAGGCACTGTACACACTTGCCTACAGGCGCCTGATGATGGAAAGATGGCTCACTCCCTTCCCCTAGTGCCTTCCTGCCTCCTTCCCTATACAGAGTCCCGAGCAGAGATTATAAAAATGAGAATGAGAAAGAGGTTATTCACTCAGCTCTCAAGATTCCACTGACAAGATCTCCTTTCAGTTGGGGGCACCGCTAGATATGTAATATTCAGGGTACCTGCAGTGTGGTTTGGTGGGGGTTTTGTAGGTTAATGGAGGACGAAAGCTAATATGCCAGGACATCTGTGCCTATAAGCTCCTGTGAGGTAAATCCGGGCCTGTTTCTGCTTCTATTCCATCATGTAGAGATGATCTTTACCAGCATAGCACCAATGAAGTGCTAATACAACAGTTACAGGAGAGTCCCTCTGGTCCAGGGGCCCTGCTGTGGTTGCACACTCTGCATTGCTACTCCACTGGTTAGAATGGTAGAAAGTGAGCAGAGACTGATATTTCAACGTCTTGTAATGCAAACTAGGTGTCCATTTACAAACTAAGAACTTAGAAAATATGCTCCTTAGAGAGTAAGATCTTCAGTGGACCAGGCTTGGCTAAGCTGCGTTGCCACCATGCTATGGATGTCAATTGAAGGGTTCTGTAACTTTAGGAAGAGGGATGAATAAGTAGGATATGAGCTTGTATCTAGAAAGTGGTGGATCCATTATTCATGATGAATGAGTCCCTCTGTGATGATTTGGTAACTAAGATAACCACAACACAAGCTCCTCCACTTTCTTGGCAGCCATGAAGGAAACTGCAGAACACATTTCGAGACACGTTTGGAAAGGTGGAGGAAGGATTAGCTGTTAAAACAAGTGTTTCTTCAACACGAAAATCAGATGTTCGGCAACAATTTTCTTTTCTATGTACATTGTATTTTTTTTTCCTAAGGCACAACCTGGAGTTGAGAAAACTTTTGGTGGAAAATAATGGCCATCCCGTCACTAGGTAGGTGTTGGCGTTACGTTTTAAATTTCATGTTACAAGCATTTTCTGCCACCTCCAATTAAAATGACCTGGTGTGAAAAATAGGAAAAGGGGAGGGAGGGTTAATGGAGCCATCACTTTCAGCAGACTTCTGGTCTGTGGTCAGCGATGATTCTTGAATGACAACACCTAATGACCATATGTGTGCCCATAAACCTGTAAATCTGGGAAAAGTGTTAAAACGCAAGCATGATGGGAAATACTGAAATACAGGGCGAAGTTATGACTAACAGATTTTCCCTACTGGTGTTCACATCCCTGAAGTACAGATTATTTGTTTTAAAGGGCATCTGCCAGTAAATCTATGATAGGATTAGTGTAATATTGCAAGGGAAGCCCTCAAGCTCAAGAGAGTCTAGTTGACTTTGCAGTATAATGGCATCAAAGAAAGGATAACTGGGTCTCCACCTGGATTTATGCAAATAGCAAGTGTAATTTATTCACACCATAGTAGCAAAAACACAACATTTCAGCCTCACGGCGCACTTGATAAAGACCGTGAGGCTGAAACATTGTGTTTTTGCTACTATGGTGTGAATAAATTACACTTGCTATTTGCATAAATCCAGGTGGAGACCCAGTTATCCTTTCTTTGATGTGATATTTCCCCACACTCTTTGTGGATCCGAGTGTTTACTGGTTGACTCCCTGGTGAATGAACTTTTGCAGTTGAGCCTGGGGTCTATTGCTACTGTTCCTGGTTTGCAGTATGATGGGCCATTTTGCCCTTTAACCCCAAGGGTCCTGTCATCATATTACTATTACAGATTTGTACTATGCCATCCAATGGCGTAACTAAAATTCATGGGGCCTCCCCAGAAAAATGTTGGTGGGTCTCCCAATGTTCACATCTCCTCGCCTTGCCTCCTCTAAGTGACCCTCAAAGCCTAGAGAAACATTTCAGAAGGGTCATAAAACAAGTGTGGCCAGCATGATCTTCACACTCATATAACCAGTGTGGATACAAAAACACCTGATCTGAAGTATAGTCCTCTGTATCAGAGGAAGGGAAGGCTCGTAGTTGGGGCCCCCACAGCTCTGCTCCCCTCTAGTTATGGCCCTGATGCCGTTCTTTGTAGTTGGATCAGGAATAGAATATAAAAATTGGATCGTTAACACAAAATGCATACAGTACATACAGTAAATGTTAATGACCAGTACATATAAATTGATGGGATGGACCTGCCATTATGTGCAGGCCCATACTTAGCACTAGCCATGAGTCTAGAGGCACCACTGTGCTGAGAAGTGGCGTTTGGTAGACAGAAGGTAGGTAGGCACCAGGTGCTGGCTTAGGGCGAGCTCTATGAACCACCTGTTCTGGCTGTGCTCACGTAGAACAAATCGATTACTGGCTGAAGAGAAAAGTCGGAGCACCAGCTCATGCACATAGGGATTTATCGGTGGTCACATAGGCAAACAGATATTCCAGCAAGGTACAGTGAGAGATACCGGCCTTACAGCCTTTTCACAGCAACTACTGCTTTTTCAGAGCCATGAAACGGCTGTAAGGCCGGGATCTCTCTCTGTACCTTGCTGGAATGTCTGTTTGCCTATGTGACCACCAATAAATCCCTATGTGCATGAGCTGGTGCTCCGACTTTTCTCTTCAGCTGGTGCTGAGAAGTGGCTTTCATGTGTTCAAGAACCCACATTCACCATCCTAGAGCCGGGCTAATGACACCACCCTTGTAGCACAGACAGCAGAATGGTCGGGCTGGATGGGGCTGCCAATCCAGCTCTCTATGATCCCTCGGCAGCGACCAGCCTGGCGCCATGAGTGTAGCATAGAGAGCTGGATGGGCAGGTTGAATGGGTCTATTCACTTCTAAGCGGGGTGCCTTTAATTGGCTATCATTATTGGATCTTTTAGATGTGTTGTCACCACTTCTAAGTATTGTTTGTTACATTGCCCATCTAAAGTGCCTGTATCTAATGGATGGCATTTTCCTGTGAAACAGGACATCAGCTGTAATACTAATTTTTTTCAATTGTTCTTTTCACTACGTACTTCTTGGCAGTTGGAAACAGCTATTATTTCCAACAAGGCAACGAGGTTCACAGACCGGAAGCTATCATCATACCTCCGCATCTCACCAGGGCAGAATAGGAAGAATGACCCACAAAAGTATAGATACATCTTATGTATTAAAAAGTAGAACAGTGCCATCTACAGGCAGGGCCGGGATGACACATAGGCAGAAGAGGCCCTGGCCTCTAAACGGCAGGTCATCAGGTCAGGATGGGGTGCTTTCAAAGGCATTTCAATCCACAGGCAGTCCAGAAAAAAAAGTTTTTTTTCCCCTACTGTCCTGAGAGACACAGCTAAGGGAGCAAAGATAAAAAGCTCTTTGCACAGTTGTTCTAAAGACTGCACCTGATAAGGAGTCATACATAGTTTAGACTAGTAAGATTGGTAGACAGTTCCTAGCACACCAGTAAGGGCGCTCAGCTGGTCTGCAAGTTTGTTTGTTTTTTTAACTCTTCTTCACTGACTTCTGTCAATGATGTCATCCAGCTGCTCCCCCAGGAAGCTGCCCAGTCACTCATGACTGGCTGATGGAGAATGGAATTCTAACGGGGAAGGCGAAAGGTATGTGTGGTGTGTGTGTATATGAGAGAGCAGCCCTACGCCCCTTCCTCCATCCTGAAAATGTGCTCTGGAAGTCAGGGAGACAGACTGTAAAGGCTTCTGTACTTGCCCCTACCCCCCTCCACTCTTAGTACTGATAAGGACCTGGACTTACAGAAATTATACTGCAGTGTCCTAATGCTGCTATGCTAGAGTAAAGGCAGCCATACATCTAGCAATGATGGGCAGATTTCACCAAGAGACAATCTCTCTCTAATCCAATCTGATTAGAGAGAGATCTGTCAGCAGGGCCGGCCTTAGGTTTCACAGCGCCCTGAGCGAAACCGGATTTGTTGCCCCTCCCCCAAATAAGTAGCATAGTTGTCCCCATATAGGTAGCATAGTTGCCCCCAGTGTAGGTAGTATAGTTGCCCCATATAGGTAGCATAGCTGCCCTCAGTGTAGCTAGTACAGTTTCCCCCAGTGTAGTAGCATGGTTGCCCCCAGTGTAGGTAGTTTGCCCCAGTATGCCCCCAGTGTAGGTAGTTTGCCCCCAGCAGTGTAGGTAGTTTGCCCCCAGCAGTGTAGGTAGCTTGCCCCCAGCGTAGGTAGCTTGCCCCCAGCGTAGGTAGCTTGCCCCCTGCGTAGGTAGCTTGCCCCCAGCGTAGGTAGCTTGCCCCCAGCGTAGGTAGCTTGCCCACAGCGTAGGTAGCTTGCCCCAGTATGCCCCCAGCGTAGGTAGCTTGCCCCCAGCGTAGGCAGCTTGCCCCAGTATGCCCCCAGCGTAGGTAGCTTGCCCCAGTATGTCCCCAGCGTAGGTAGCTTGCCCCCAGCGTACGTAGCTTTCCCCAGTATGCTCCCAGCATAGGTAGCTTGCCCCAGTATGCCCCCAGCATAGGTAGCTTGCCCCCAGCGTAGGTAGCTTGCCCCAGTATGCCCCCAGTGTAGGTAGCTTGCCCCCAGTGTAGGTAGCTTGCCCCAGTATGCCCCCAGTGTAGGTAGCTTGCCCCAGTATGCCCCCAGCGTAGGTAGCTTGCCCCAGTATGCCCCCAGTGTAGGTAGCTTGCCCCAGCGTAGGTAGCTTGCCCCAGTATGCCCCCAGCGTAGGTAGCTTGCCCCCAGCGTAGGTAGCTTGACCCAGTATGCCCCCAGTGTAGGTAGCTTGCCCCCAGCGTAGGTAGCTTGCCCCAGTATGCCCCCAGTGTAGGTAGCTTGCCCCAGTATGCCCCCAGCATAGGTAGCTTGCCCCCAGTGTAGGTAGCTTGCCCCAGTATGCCCCCAGCGTAGGTAGCTTGCCCCCAGCGTAGGTAGCTAGGCCCAGTATGCCCCCAGTGTAGGTAGCTTGCCCCAGTATGCCCCCAGCGTAGGTAGCTTGCCCCCAGCGTAGGTAGCTTGCCCCAGTATGCCCCTAGTGTAGGTAGCTTGTCCCAGCGTAGGTAGCTTGCCCCAGTATGCCTCCCCCTTTATGTGGCAGAGACCGACTCACCTGACATCCAGCTCCAGCGCCGACGTCACTCTTCTCTCCCCGCCTCCGCTCCATCTGTAGTTAGAGCAGGCTACAAGAAAATGGCCGCCGTTTGTCTGCATTTGTGGACATCGGCAGCCATTTTCTTGTAGTCCTGCTCTAAATATAGACTGAGAGGACACCGGGAGACAGCGGAGCGGCGACAGGGCACATGCGCCCTTGAGAGCACGGCGCCCTGAGCGACCGCACAGGTCGCTCATAGCAAAGGCCGGCCCTGTCTGTCAGGTGCCCATACACCTCAGACCGATTCCACATCGATTTTAGCATGACATCTCTTGGGAATCAGACGAGTCCCCAGCTTCTGGTGCATGTGCCGCAACCCCCTAGTGTATAAATGTTCCCCCCAGCTTGTATTTATACATAACCTGTCTTGTGTTGCCCACCGTGCGGTGCCCATCCGTCATCCGCTCCTTCACAAGCCGCTGACATTTAGCACGCGTGACATCATACATGCGTCACACACTATATGCTGGTGGCATGTGAGCCACAATTGGAACAGGAAGAAGCTGAAGGTGGATAGGCACCATCTGGTAAACGACACAGGACAGGTAATGTATAAATGCACACATGGGGGCCCATTTACAGTATACACTTGGGGGAACAGCGCCAGGGGTTTTGTCGCATCCATCACTCGCACCACTTTACAAAGTACATAGTCATGTCACTTACTGCCCTCTGATGAGCTCACTTTCTAATCTCTGCCATAGTCATAATGTAATCTCCTACCATTGTATTATTGTGTATTTATAAAGTACTGACATCTTCTGCAGCGCTTTACAGAGTACATAGTCATGTCACTGGCTGTCCCCAGAGGGGTTCACAGTCTAATCCTACCATAGTCATAGTCTAATGTCCTACCATATTATTATTATGCATCTATACAGCACTGACATCTCCTGCAGAATATTATAGAGTACATAGTGATTTCACTGACTGTCCTCAGAGGAGCTCATAATCCAATCCCTACCATAGTTATTATTATTATTTATTGTATTTAGAAAGCGCCAACATATTACGCAGCGCTGGACAATAAATATATACAATGATACAAGGATGACAGACATAACAAGGTTATACACATAGAACAAAGTTATACATACAAATTGTACAAAATACATGATCATGCAATATGGGCTGGGTAGGTATGCCCAGTAATACAAGTACAGGCTGTCATAGGACAGGAGCACATGATCCTGTAGATTACACTAGGGAGTGGAGGACCCTGCCAGAGGCTTACAATGTAAAGGGAGGGGTGGAAACACTAGGGGGGGCTGTTAAATATTCCTTAGAGAGTTACTGTGTGGTAGGAGGTGGGTAGGCCATCCTAAAGAGGTGGGTTTTGAGGGCTTGCTTGAATGTGTTGAAAGAGGGAGCAAGTCTGATGGGTGGTGGAAGGGCATTCCAGAGGGTGGGGGCAGCTCTTGAGAAATCCTGCAGGCGGGCAAGGGAGTGTGAAATGCGTGGGGTGGTGAGGCGAAGGTCGTTGGAGGAACGGAGGGGGCGACCTGGTGTATACTTGTGAACAAGCTCCGAGATGTAGGTAGGGCAGGTTTTGTGCACAGATTTATACGCCAGGCATAGAATCTTGAAACTTATCCTGAAACGGATAGGGAGCCAGTGCAGGGATTCACAAAGGGGAGATGTGGATGCAGAGCGGTGCGAAGAATGGATGAGTCTTGCAGCCGCGTTCATCACTGATTGAAGGGGGGCAGTCCGTTTCACGGGAGGCCAGAAAGGAGGGAGTTACAGTAATCAAGGCGGGAGATGATGAGGGCATGGATGAGCAGTTTGGTCGTGTCCGGGGTTAAGAAGGGGCGGATCTTGGAGATATTACGGAGGTGGAAATTGCAGGCTCTGGTGATGTTTTGGATGTGTGGGATGAAGGAGAGGTCAGAGTCCAAGGTGACACCCAGGCAGCGGGCCTGGGAGGTAGGGAGAATGGTTGTGTTGTCGATTGTGAGGTGGAAATCTGGGATGGGTGCAGCAGCATGGGGTGGAAGGATGAGGAGCTCAGTTTTGTCTAGGTTAAGCTTTAGGAACCTAGCTGACATCCAGGAGGAAATTGCTGAGAGACACGAGGAGACCTTGTTTATGGTGGTGGATGAGAGATCGGGGGTATGGAGGTAAATCTGAGTGTCATCTGCATAAAGGTGGTAATTGAAGCCCAGGGAGGAGATAAGCTTGCCAATTGAGGAAGTGTATATGGAGAAAAGAAGGGGGCCTAGAACAGAGCCCTGGGGGACCCCAACTGAGAGGGGGACAGGGGTTGAGGAGGAACCATTGAAGGAAGTGGTGAAGGAGCGATTGGATAGGTAGGAGGAGATCCAGAACAAGTCAAGACCATGGATGCCCATGGACTGCAGTGATTGGAGGAGGAGGGAGTGGTCAACAGTGTCAAATGCTGCGCCACTTTTTCTAACCCTAACACACCATTATTCAATTACTAAGTTTGTGAGCTTTGCGGTCTTTGGTATTAATAATTTGCATTGAAATGAAACAAATCTCATTGGCTGTTTGTGGCTCCACCCCCTTTTCTGAATTTGAACCACAGTCACCGAATGACCAACTGTACCAGCTTTGGGGCTTGTGCTATTAACCGTACAAGAATGGAAGCAATGAAATATTCCCCTTTGAAAATCAATAGGTGAACTTTGATTGGCTGTTGGAGGCTCCACCCACTTTTCTGAATATTAATCCCAGTCTCCCAGTGACCAACTGTGCAAAGTTTGAGAACCCTGCCAGTAACAGTGTCAGAATGGCTGCAGTTTACATTTTCCCATTAAAATTTTTATTTGTCTCCGCCCACTTTTTGGTTATGGGGATAAAAAGTATCCTATATGTTATTCCAGGTAATGTACTATGGGCTTGATTCACAGAAGGGTGCTAAGTGTTAGCACACCTGTGAAAAGCCCCTTAGCACGCCTAAAGGTAGTTTGCGCGCGCTAATATGCGCTCGCGCGCAAAGTTTAGTGCTGCGTGGTGCGCGTGAAATGTCTACTGGCTATAACGTCGCATCTGGTGACCCTAAAACGGCGCACCGGGTGCGCCCAAAGCGTCGCACAGAGCTCTTACTTTGAGCGCGATCGGTAAGAGCTTTAGGCGTGCAAACTACTTAGCACCCTAGTCCAAAGCCTTTAGGCGTGCTGACTAAGTTAGCACACCTTTGTGAATCGAGGCCTATGTGTGTGCCAAATTTCTTTCAAGTTTGAGTACCAAACATCCGGACTTTCACATGTATAATATTAGTAAGATATATATATATATATATATATATATATATATATATATACACAGGATCTTCTCAAAAAATTAGCATATTGTGATAAAGTTCATTATTTTCTGTAATGTACTGATAAACATTAGACTTTCATATATTTTAGATTCAAATACACACAACTGACGTAGTTCAAGCCTTTTATTGTTTTAATATTGATGATTTTGGTATACAGCTCATGAAAACCCAAATTTCCTATTTCATAAAATTAGCATATTTCATCCGACTAATAAAAGAAAAGTGTTTTTAAAACAAAAAAAAGTCAATCTTCAAATAATTATGTTCAGTTATGCACTCAATACTTGGTCGGGAATCCTTTTGCAGAAATGACTGCTTCAATGCGGCGTGGCATGGAGGCAATCAGCCTGTGGCACTGCTCAGGTGCTATGGAGGCCCAGGATGCTTCGATAGCGGCCTTAAGCTCATCCAGAGTGTTGGGTCTTGCGTCTTTCAACCTTCTCTTCACAATATCCCACAGATTCTCTATGGGGTTCAGGTCAGGAGAGTTGGCAAGCCAATTGAGCACAGTAATACCATGGTCAGTAAACCATTTACCAGTGGTTTTGGCACTGTGAGCAGGTGCCAGGTCATGCTAAAAAATTAAATCTTCATCTCCATAAAGCTTTTCACCAGATGGAAGCATGAAGTGCTCCAAAATCTTCTGATAGCTAGCTGCATTGACCCTGCCCTTGATAAAACACAGTGGACCAACACCAGCAGCTGACATGGCACCCCAGACCATCACTGACTGTGGGTACTTGACACTGGACTTCAGGCATTTTGGCATTTCCCTCTCCCCAGTCCTCCTCCAGACTCTGGTACCTTGATTTCCGAATGACATGTAAAAGTTGCTTTCATCCGAAAAAAGTACTTTGGACCACTGAGCAACAGTCCAGTGCTGCTTCTCTGTAGCCCAGGTCAGGCGCTTCTGCCGCTGTTTCTGGTTCAAAAGTGGGTTCATGCTTCCATCTGCTGAAAAGCTTTATGGAGATGAAGATTTCATTTTTCAGCACGACCTGGCACCTGCTCACAGTGCCAAAACCACTGGTAAATGGTTTACTGACCATGGTATTACTGTGCTCAATTGGCCTGCCAACTCTCCTGACCTGAACCCCATAGAGAATCTGTGGGATATTGTGAAGAGAAAGTTGAGATACGCAAGACCCAACACTCTGGATGAGCTTAAGGCCGCTATCGAAGCATCCTGGGCCTCCATAACACCTAAGCAGTGACACAGGCTGATTGCCTCCATGCCACGCCGCATTGAAGCAGTCATTTATGCAAAAGGATTCCCGACCAAGTATTGAACATAACTGAACATGATTATTTGAAGGTTGACTTTTTTTGTTTTAAAAACACTTTTCTTTTATTGATCGGATGAAATATGCTAATTTTTTCAGATAGGAAATTTGGGTTTTCATGACCTGTATGCCAAAATCATCAATATTAAAACAATAAAAGGCTTGAACTACTTCAGTTGTGTGTATTTGAATCTAAAATATATGAAAGTCTAATGTTTATCAGTACATTACAGGAAATAATGAACTTTATCACAATATGCTAATTTTTTGAGAAGATCCTATATATATATATATATATATATATATATATATATATATATATATATATATATATATATATATATATATATATATATATATATATATATATATATATATATATCCTGTATATATATAAAAAAAGAAGATCCTGTATATATATATATATATATACAGCGTCTATCTAGTGTATATATATATATATATATATATGTATATATATATACAGTGGGTTGCAAAAGTATTCGGCCCCCTTGAAGTTTTCCACATTTTGTCACATTACTGCCACAAACATGAAGCAATTTTATTGGAATTCCAGCAAAAGGTGGTTCTACAAAATATTGACTCAGGGGGCTGAATAATTACGCACACCTCACTTTGCAGTTATTTATTTATAAAAAATGTTTGGAATCATGTATGATTTTCGTTCCACTTCTCATGTATACACCACTCTGTATTGGTCTTTCATGTGGAATTCCAATAAAATTGATTCATGTTTGTGGCAGTAATGTGACAAAATGTGGAAAACTTCAAGGGGGCCGAATACTTTTGCAACCCACTGTATATATATATATATATATATATATATTTATATATATATACACTAGATAGACGCCCGGCGTTGCCCGGGTATGTATTTGGCTAGTGTTGGCTCTGCCCACTTTTCCTAACCCTAACACACAATTACTTAATGACCAAGTATGTGAGCTTTGCGGTCTTTGGCATCAATAATTTGCAATGAAATAAAATTAATCTGATTGGATGTGGCTCCACCCCTTTTCTGAATTTGAACCCCAATCACCCAATGGCCAACTGTACCAGGTACAGGTGATTAACAGTGAAAGAATGGCAGCAATTAAATATTCCCCTTACAAATCAATAGGTGGATTTTGATTGGCTTATATAGGCTCCACCCACTTTTCTGATTATTAATCCCAGTCACCCAGTGACCAACTGTGCAAAGTTTGAGAACCCTACCATTAACAGTGTAAGAATGGCTGCAGTTTACATTTGCGCAATGAAATTTGTATTTTTCTCCACCCACTTATTTCCTAACATTGTTCAGGTATGTATTTGGCTGGTGTTGGTTCTGCCTACTATTTCTAACCCTAACACACAATTACTCAATAACCAAGTTTGTGAGCTTTGCGGTCTTTGGCATCAATAATTTGAATTGAGATTAAACAAATCTGATTGGCTGTTTGTGGCTCCACCCCTTTGTCTGAATTTGAACCCCAGTCACCCAATGACCAACTGTACAAGGTTTAAGGCTTGTGCCATTAACAGTGCAAGAATGGTAGCAATTACATATTCCCCTTGAAAATCAATACTTGAATTTTGATTGGCTTTTGTAGGCTCCACCCACTTTTCTGAATATTAATCCCAGTCACCCAGTGACCAATTGTGCAAAGTTTGAGAACCCTACCATTAAAAGTGTAAGAATTGCTGCAGTTTACATTTTCTCAGTGAAATATGCATTTGTCTCTGCCTACTGATGACCTGGCATTGCCCAATTATGTATTTTGCAGGTGCTGGCTGCGCCCACTTTTCCTAACCCTAACACACAATTAATCAATTACTCAATGACCAAGTTTGTGAGCTTTGCGGTCTTTGGCATCAATAACCTGCATTAAAATGAAACAAATCATATTGGCTGTTTGTGGCTCCACCCCCTTTTATAAATTTAAACCCCAGTCACCCAATGATCAACTGTACCAGGTTTGAGGCTTGTGCCATTAACAATGCAAGAATGGCAGCAATGTAAATATTCCCCTTGAAAATCAATAGGTTAATTTTGATTGGCTTTTATAGACTCCACCCACCTTTCTGAATATTAATCCCAGTCACAGAGCGACCAACTGTGCAAAGTTTGAGAACCCTACCATTAACAGTGTAAGGCTGCAGTTTACATTTTCCAGTGAAATTTGTATTTGTCTCCGCCCCCCTTTTTGGTTATGGGAATAAAAAGTATCCTATACTTTATTCCAGGTAATGTACTATGTGTGTGCCAAATTTCATTCAAATCCGTTCAGCCATTTTTTGCGTGATCGAGTAACAAACATCCAAACATCTAAACATCCAAACATCCGAACTTTCCCATTTATTATATTAGTAGGATAATGCACTAACATTAATAAACACCTTTTTAACTGCTTTGTTTGGTCTTCTATACCTGCTGCAAATAGCGGTTATCCGCTTTATGTCTATGCAAGGGACAGGATGGCTGAAAATAAAGAGCCCAACAGAAGGGTCAATAGATGGTTCCTGACCCTGCAGGAACACCATAACTCACCCTCTGTTAACAAAAATCTATTCTTAACCATGATCTTGTTCTTACTTTTGAGCATTGTGGAGAGAATTATAAGCATTTATGGACTTGGAGATTATTGTAATTGTTGGCGTCATGAAAAAAAAAGACTGCTTGCGCTTCACAAAAAATTGGCAGAAACATTACATCAATTGCTGACATAACTTTACCGCAGTGAAATGCACAGACGTCAACAGAGGTGCAAAGTCTTCCCCAAAACTACATTTAACAGGGTCTTAAAGGGGTTCTTCCGCGAATGAGGAAAAAAATAAAAAGTGGTTTATGCATAAACTATTAAACATCCTAAAATAGTGTAAAAAGTTTTTTTTAAAAGTGAATGGTTTCATCAATACAACATGTAATGTAAACAGTGACGTATGAAGGACTGGGAGGCTAATCCATTTGTTAGGGGTGTTTTTTTTACTTTCTTTTCACAACCATAACTCCTGCCTAAGTAGTTTTCAGTGGTATAACCCACTTCTAGCAGGAATCTCTGTTACAGCCCTAAAGCCCCGTCTACACGGGAGAGGTTGTAGCGATCCGGTGGCTCGATTAGCCGTCGGTTCGCCTCTTCCGCGTGCCCGCCGCGTCCCCGCTCGCCGCGCGTGCGCCACATTCGATTCCCCGCTCGTCCCCGCCGGCGCCGCTTATCTTCCGCTCGATTCCCTGCCATTGTCCCCTCGCGGGGAGCGATCAGGGAATCGGCGGTGCGGAGATCCGTCCTGTTGGATCTTATCAATCGAGCCGCATCAGCGGCTGGATTGATAAGGAGCATCGCGGCCGCATCTACTCGTGTTGATGAGGCTTAACGGCTGAGCTCAGCTGAGCTGCTGAATATGTGTTTACATTATTGCTAGGCAACCAGAGGCCTGCAAAGACTCCTTTGTGAAAAAGAGTCATAAGCTACTGGGAGAATGAATTAGTCCCATCTACACCATATGATTCTTTGTCAGATTCGATTCAATTTGATTTGATTTATTGATTTGAGTCAATCTGACATGTCCGATTCATGATTCGATTCAATCCGACTCAAATTGAATCGACTCATGAATCGGACATGTCAGATTGAATCAAATCAACAAATCAAATCAAATTGAATCGAATCTGACAAAGAATCATATGGTGTAGATGGGACTGATTCATTCTCCCTGCAGCTTATGACTCTTTTTCACAAACGAGACTCTGCACGCCTCTGGTTGTCTAGCAACAATGTAAACACATATTCAGCAGCTCAGCTGAGCTAAGCCGTTAGGGCTATAACGGCGATTCCTGCTAGAAGTGAGTTATACCACTGAAAACTACTTAGGCAGGAGTTATGTTTGTGAAAAGAAAGTAAAAAAAAAAAACCACCCCTAACAAATGGATTAGCCTCCCAGCTGTCATCCGTCACTATTTACATTACATGTTGTATTGATGAAACCATTCATTTAAAAAAAAAAAACTTTTTACACTATTTTAGAAGGATGTTTAATAGTTTATGCATAAACCACTGTTTATTTTTTTCCTCATTCGCGAAAGAACTCCTGTAAATCCCTCTGTGAAGCACAGTGAAACCTTCATCTTCCCTGCATCAAGGAATGGCACTCATTGTGCCGGCTTTCAGATTCATGCCGTAATGTCACCATGACTCCCTGGGATGAAGAAGTCAGAGACTAACTCCTCCTCTTCCTTTTCCTGAAAAAGCCCATCCGCTTCACCAAAAACCACCAATTCAGGATAGCTTTAGCCACACTGGCATGCAGGGGAGAGAGTGACTGTTGAGAGAGTGACTGTTGTATCAGATGAAGTTGATCTTACCTGCAGACTAATGGCCTTTCATGAGGCATGGCTTCAAATTGACTGAGCTGGAAGAACGTGAGCAACCAACTGCTACTTATTATTTATAATTTGAGACCCCCAAATGGCATGCTACACCTCAGGGGGCAGAATGGGTAGCCCTCCTAGTGCCCTCACCATCAGAGAAACTATCCACCACCATTTCTCACCTGTGTTCGAAGCTTTTAGCATTTCATGGGTAATGCAGCTCGCAGGTCTCATTAGTGGTAGGATGGGGGTCTGGAGACTAGGGGCCCTCACTGCTCCTGCTACCAAATTACAATGTGAAACTTAAAGAGAACCTGTACTGAGTAAAAATATTTAAAATAAACACATGAGGTAACTTCAAATGAACATTACATAGTTACCTTGCCATCAGTTCCTCTCAGAAGCTCACCATTTTCTTCTGACAATAATCCCTTCCAGTTCTGACAATATTTTGTCAGATCTGAAATATATCAGTTGCTGTCAGTTATAGCTGAGAGGAAAACTGATGTACCAGGTAATGTCCATGTTTCCCTATGGCTTAAGTGGGCGATGTTACAGTTTAACTGTGCTGACCAGAAAGCTGTTATGGGTAATGGCCATTTTCAAAATGGAGGACGGAAAATTCCCTTGATCACAGTGAACAAATAGGACGCGGGACAGGAGAAAGTCACTGAGGAGTAGACTACATGGAAGGTAAGTATGACTTGTGTATGCTTATTTTGACTTTTAGTTTTCAGTTCAGGTTTTCTTTAAGGTCTCCTAACATAAGAGATACTGGTGCTGCATTGGTATTGAAGACCTGGACACATACTGTGTCTTTTAATTGGCTTACTGACTGTGCTCTGCAGACCAAATTAAATGCAGGTGCTGCTTGGTGAGTTAACATTAACTTTCCATGTGTGTTTTTTTTATTTATAATTTGTTGAGATTTTTTTTAAAGGGTACTTGAAGCAAAATATATGTTTTGCCTGGGATAAAGCACTTAGGCCTCGTTCACATTGCGTTCCGCTTGTGTGGCTGTTCGCGTAGGCCATTTTTGGAGGAGTCCTTTTTTTCCTCCTCCCGACACTCGCAAGGGCGATTTCTATGCGCTTTCCCTAAGCTGTTTTTTAATTCATTCTCTGACGCAAGTCAGGAAGTGAACTCTTAGACCCGGAAAAGAATAAATACAATGTATTTATTCTTAAAAAGTGATTTTGTGAGCATTTTGTGTTTCTCCAATACTTTCCATTTAGGCGGAATTGCCCCAAAACTGGCCGATACGCCGATTTGACGACCGCACAGCGCACAGCCCACACTAATATGAACCTTTTCATGTACATTCATTGCACAAGCATTTGGTGGGTGATTTTAAAAATCGCCTACGTATAAAGAAAAGCCGAAAACGCCTACAGTGTGAACGCGCCCTTACTGCAACATTTGCTGCTGTTCGTTGCCTTCAGGTTACACACTCTGTCCATTTTTAATGTTCAACTGCCCAGTCAGACAAATCTTCAGACCCGGAAGTGTCCCTCCCTGGCTGAGTATGAGTGCATATAGAGTAGGGGTGTGCAAGTTCTGACTCCCATCCCCCCATTTACTCATACAAGGCTTTAAAGTCAGTTATTGATGTCACCACCTTGCAGTGTCTAAGCAGCCAGGAAGACAGACAGACATAAAACAAAGCCAGACAGGACTTCATATGTTTATTTTTAAGTCAATTAACCTATTTAGGCCTTTGGTGACACAGTCAAAGTTTTGGGGAGCCTGAAGGAGAAGTTTTTGAAAAGAAGGTGATTTTTTTTAGGAATCCCTTTTTGAGACCCGCCCCTCCAAAGCAGGTAATTTCAGCGTGCGCTCTTCCCCATGCTGCACCTGACCTGTGTTCCGCCATAGACATAACGGTATTATGTTTACGGATGTGCAGCAGTGTAATTCGCAATCACTGGACCCCTATTTAATACTGCCTATGAGTTGTTAGAACTTGGAGGGGGAATAGTAATTAACGCAACCTGGAATTTGTGCGGCAGCAGGGTGAGCCGTCATTCAGCTCACCCTGCGCCAACATTACGGGCGGAGAAAAGCCATGTACACCCGCTCCTCACCTCTCTACAGTAGAAGAGGCTAATTTAAGGACCCATTAGATTAAATAACTATTGCAGTAAAAGTGTGACCTGGCACTACGGATCTGCCCATTCCATCATTATAAATAGCAGTTGAAATTTTTGAGTTGAAGCTATTAAAAAAAATAAATGGTCCAGCTTTCACCTTGATTCCCCTGCTCAGTGTGTTTCAGGCCTGCCTGCCTAGCTTTAAATACACACAGTTCAGCTTATGTGGAGGAACTTCTGGCAGCAGATATAATACTTCTCTAGCTTCTCTGTAGTGAATGAGCTAAATCACCACATGTTTGCCTGCCTTTCCCAAGCCCGCACGTGTACCTTATGAAAACTGACAGTCTCGGGGCAGAGTGGCGTGATTAGAAGCAGCTCCACTCGCTTTCTTGGTTTTATTTGGCCGGAGTTGTGAGCATCAGGACATGCCTCAGATTGTTATCGGGCTCACGTGTGGGAGACGGAGACCATTAGACCTTTTCAGAGCCATTTTGTTCACCTCTTGGCTCCGCGCATAAAATGTAATTCCAAAAATCCCTGTATCGGCAAAGCTGCTCTCTATAATACAGTCCATGGCTGCTCAGAAGAAGAACCCATAGGCAACTAATATGCAAATGTATAAACATAAATGTGACCAGGCCTAAGAAAACACAGGTCTAAAAGTCCTGGCCACAACAATTAACTAGGAAAGGGGCAGCGGGGAATACTCAGCTGCATAAAAGTTAGTGAATAATTGCAGCACTTGGGGGCCCGGAGGAGGTATTGGCTGCACTTAAAGGACAGGAGGGGTTAATGGCTGCAATAATGTATGCAGTGCAGTCATTAACCCCTCCTGATTCCCAAGTGCTGCCACTAACTTTGCTGGGTAGACTTATACTTGAGTCAATAAAAAATTCCAGCTTAAAGAGACTCCGTAACAAAAATTGCATCCTGTTTTTTATCATCCTACAAGTTCCAAAAGCTATTCTAATGTGTTCTGGCTCACTGCAGCACTTTCTACTATAACAGTCTCTGTAAAAAATCAACTTATCTCTCTCTTGTCAGACTTGTCAGCCTGTGTCTGGAAGGCTGCCAAGTTCTTCAGTGTTGTGGTTCTGTGATCCATCTCCCCCCTCCTGGCCCCTCTCTGCACACTGCCTGTGTATAATGATCTCTTGAGATACAAAAGGAAGGCTGTATACAGCCTGCTTGTGTATGGATGTATTTTCTATGTGTGGACATACTGTACATCAACCTACTTCCTGTTTTGGTGGCCATTTTGTTTGTTTATAAACAAACTTTTTAAAACAGTTTTTAACCACTTTTAATGCGGTGAGGAGCGGCGAAATTGTGACAGAGGGTAATAGGAGATGTCCCCTAACGCACTGGTATGTTTACTTTTGTGCGATTTTAACAATACAGATTCTCTTTAAGAGGGTTGAATATTGGAGTCGACTTATACATGAGGTCGACTTGTATTCGAATATATACGGTAATGAATAAAATTGCTTATTCTTTTTACAATATTCATTTATAAATGACTGTGTTTACTTAGTGGTTGCCCATCATATAAATCTTTCCTCACCCCGATTTACCTTCTAAAAATCGATTTCATTAATCTGATCGGATTGGTTAGAAGATTTTTATCCATTAGAGGTCCCGAACGATCATTTCCAATTTCAATTCTTCGCTCCCCCGAAGAATTGTTTGTAAACGATAATTTGGCAAATTGTATCATTAGTGGCCACCCACACCCCTAGTCACTGATAACAGAAAGAATTCATAAGAAAAAGATGTAATTTTATAATTCAAACCACACCGGAACTTTTTATCGTCACTACTTTTCCTTCATATTAAAATTTAAAAAGAAGAAATATATTAATTTAAAAGACAAAAATAAGTCTACATGGCAATTAAATACATTTTTCAGTTAAAAAATACATATATTTACATAGAACTGTACATCAGTCCTGAAAGAGGGACAAATGAGGAGGTAGGAGGGACAAAGGGATTTGGTCCCTACTGTAAAGGAGATTGGGTTACCAAAGAGGGGCTGTTGAGAGCTCTGGAATATGCCTGTACAATTGTATGGACAGTTTGTGCGCATGCAGCCAGCAACACAGCAACACAGCATGACGACGAGGGTTGCACTAACCGTCGGTAATATTGCTGAGCACTGGGGGCAGTAGCATGTTTGTATTAACTACTAGTGAAGAGCGATAAGAACGATATTCTTTTCTCATTGATTTTTAATGAAAATAATGTAAAAGGCGAAAATGCCTTATAAAATAATTTTGTGATTTTTTTTTTTTTTTTTTTTTTTTGGTGTGCATTTTTTGTCTTAAAAAGAATGATTTTTAGTGGTTTGCGAATTTCTACGTTTAAAGAGCTAATTTTTGCATCAGAAAGAAAAAAACTTGTTTTGAAAGCAACACTTAAAGAGACACTGTAACAAAAATTGCATCCTGTTTTTTATCATCCTACAAGTTCCAAAAGCTATTCTAATGTGTTCTGGCTTACTGCAGCACTTTGTACTATCACAGTCTCTGTAATAAATCAATTTATCTCTCTCTTGTCAGACTTGTCAGCCTGTGTCTGGAAGGCTGCCAAGTTCTTCAGTGTTGTGGTTCTGCTATGAACTCCCCCCTCCAGGCCCCTCTATGCACACTGCCTGTGTGTTATTTAGGATTAGAGCAGCTTCTCTCTTCTCTCTTATCTTTTACAAGCTGGATAAATCGTCCTCTGAGCTGGCTGGGCTTTCACATAGTGAGGAATTACAGACAAGGGCAAAGCTGTTTGCAGGAAGAAAAGAGCAGCCTGAAACTTCCGTGCATGAGAACTGCAGGGGGAAAGAAACACACAAATGATCTCTTGAGATTCAAAAGGAAGGCTGTATACAGCCTGCTTGTGTATGGATGTATTTTCTATGTGTGGGCATACTGTACATCAACCTACTTCCTGTTTTGGTGGCCATTTTGTTTGTTTATAAACAAACTTTTTAAAACTGTTTTTAACCACTTTTAATGCGGCGGGGAGCAGCGAAATTGTGTCAGAGGGTAATAGGAGATGTCCCCTAATGCACTGGTATGTTTACTTTTGTGCGATTTTAACAATACAGATTCTCTTTAAAGGACCACTATTGTAAAATTCAAAATACATGTAAGCACATACAAATAAGAAGTACATTTCTTCCACAATAAGATGAGCCACAAGTGACTTTTCTCCTATCTTGCTGTCATGTACAGTAGGTAGTAGAAATCTGACAGAAAAGACAGGTTTCGATTAGCCTCATGGGAGATTCTCAGGGTTTTCGTTATTTTCAAAAGCATTTAGGGAATGGCAGTTGCTCCGTCCAACTGCTAAAAAAGTGTGCAGCAAGCAGGGAGGCTGGCCAGCATCTTTGTATAAATCCATTGCTAGGGGCATCTTTATAAAAAAATAAAGGCCATGCTGAGAATTCCCCATGAAAAGATGGACTAGATCAAAACCTGTCGGTTCTGTCAGATTTCTGCTACCTACTGTAAGTGACAGCAAGATGGGAGAAATGTAATTTATAGATCA
The DNA here is from genome assembly GCF_040937935.1 of Hyperolius riggenbachi. NCBI lineage: Eukaryota > Metazoa > Chordata > Amphibia > Anura > Hyperoliidae > Hyperolius > Hyperolius riggenbachi. Next base: position 78,797,263 of record NC_090646.1, on the reverse strand, counting down.
TTTTAATGTGGAAGAAATGTACTTCTTATTTGAATGTGTTTACATTAATCTTACATTTTACAATTTTTCATGATGTTGGTCCTTTAACTACTGAATGAAGTGACATAGTTTACATGGTTTTATGATTTATCACACAGCCCTTTGCTTTGCCTGCCACAGGTTACACAAATTTTGATGCACTAATAATTATTGTCCCCATGGCTCCCTTCTTAGCCCCTCCTCCTTTACCCCTTCTAAGACCCACCAAATGATTTTCCGAGAATGATTTTGCGCAAAAATGTGTTAAACAATGTTGAACGACGCACGACACCCATTGTTTGTTTTTCAATGACTGACATGTCCAATTGAGTCATTGAGGATCGATCCTCATTGACTTGCGCATGCTGGGCACGAACGTGTAAATTATTGTTTGCACAATTTTTCGTTACTACTGCTGCAAACAACAATAGCAGATGCGCCGGCCATAGGGATCGGGGAAACGATCAATCATTGGTAGCGATCCCCAATCCATCTGACCGCTTTTGGTTGAAGAGTGATGGCCCTTTCACACAGAGGTGGTGTGGTATTTTTACTGTACCTCACCGCCATGCAATGAAAGCCTATGGAGACGTTTATACGACATAACGGGCGTGAGATTTTAGTCACGTCCCCGATGCAGATCAAAAACTACGTTATTGCACGGCTTCTGCATCGACTTGCTTCGATCTGCATCGGTCCAGAAGTCATATGGCTTTTAAAACACTTCCCGACGTGACAGCAGGTCGCGCCTGCACGGAAGCGTATTTTTACAATGCGCTTCCGTGCACTTCCACATACCCTGTAGCAGGAAGTGACGGCAAGCGCGCATCACTTCCTGCTAGGCCCAATGCCAGATGGGGAATACCCAGTCGTTACGGTATATTTCCCAAAGGCCTTTTTTTAGCGGTGCAATGCGGTGCGGCGGAAACGCTGCCACCAGTTTATAATGTGAAACCGGCCTCATTCTTCATGTCAGCTCACGACCCATACAATTCTATGGGCCTGTCCCCGTAACTGCTTTGTATAAAAGTGAACCTCCGGACTAAAAATCTACTCGCAGAACTGAAAAGGCTTGGTGTTTCTTTAACAGTTTCACAGCATCAGAACTTTGTTTTTCTTACCAAAGCATCATTTGTAGCCGTATTTTTAGCTAAGCTCCACCCATCAAAGAAAACTTCCCGGGCTTTTTTCCCCTGATGCTGTGCAAACCATGATGGGATTTCCTATGTTGTTATTCATGTTGCCTAGCAACTGGGAAGGGTGATCAGCACACAGGACAGTTGGATCTGTGTCTCATGCTCCCTGTCACCTCCTTTCAACCAAAAAGATGGCTGCCCTCATGAAATCAAACATTTGCTTGCTCTTTTAAAACAGGGTGGGTAAGAGACTATATTACCTATCTATTTTAATTAACATAACTAATGTAACTTAACGACAGTAGTCGTTTAGGCTGAAGTTCCTCTTTAAAGTCTATGTCCAGTCTCCATTGCAGTCCACACTTATTATAACGTGTGCTTTATGCAACTGACCACTGTGAACCTAGCCTGAACCTTTTGACCGGTTTGGATGAACTGCTGGCGAATCGAACAGAGGGACACTGGGGAAATGCTAATTATAAGACGAAGTTTGTTTTGTCTCACTATTATTTTTGAGCTCCGGCTTAAAGAATTTTCCATTGCTGTTACTAGGAGTAAATAGACCGAGCTTGTATGAAGGTCATGCATGCAACAGCAATTTATATACCCCTGTGGTATTCACGGCATATCTATGAGAATGCCATTTATTATGATTCCTGCAAGCCTTTATTGAGGAGTGTATATATAGCTAGCGCTGAAGAGTGCTTGAGCAACAGGGAACCATTATGACACTTTTCTATAGAGGGATTACTATCAAAGCAAAGTCAAAGTCACGCAGAAACAGCAACCCATAATACAATAAAAGCATTGAAAGCAGAGTAGTAGTAGTAAAGGTGGCCATACACTTATAGATTTGCAGCAGATTCGACCATCAGATAGATTTTTGTCAGATGCCTGCCAGGTCAAATCTGACAGGAATCTATCTGATGTGTGCCACACACTAGGAACAGATTTCCAATAGATTTCAGAATGAAATCTGTTGGAAATCTATCTAAATGCATTATTGGACCATTAGGTCCAATGCAACTCTATGGGCCATGGATCTGCTCCCAGCAGCAGATCGACCTAGATCTTCCATCCTGTCAGATGGATCAAATCCATTGAAATCGATCGAAATCCACCACAAATCGATCAATAGATTTGAAAGAATCAATTTCTATAGATTCTATAGAATCGATCGATGGCTGAAATCGACCAGTGTATGGGCCCCTTAACAACGCTTGAAGCACAACTAAAGTCACAAGAAAGCAACCCAGAAGACAAAAAAAATCACAGCAATCATACGTTCAAAACCTTATGTTACCAATCTTGTGCAAATAATAACAAAACTAGCTAGGAGGCCCTCAAAAGTGTGTGTGTGTGTGTGTGTGCGTGTGTTAAAATTGGTCAGTGATTGGCCAATCAAAATTGAATGTGTGTGCCAGGCTTTACACTTGGCAGCCAATGAATAGGTCTCATTTGACCTCCAGAGCCTCCTACACACTTACAAGTACAGTTGTAACCCCCAAAAGAGGGTTACAGATTACTAAAGCATTACTAAGTGTGTGGCGCATTTAAGACTAAGTATCAGGCTGATGGAACCAAAACGGCGCATGAGAAGGGAAAGTAAGTGCTAGAAAAGTCGCATAACTAGTTGCTAAGCGACTGCAGTATGCAAAGTAGAGGAATTTGCTGGGACTTTCCAGAGCCCCGCACGGCCTGTCAGAGAGATACAGAGCAGGCGCAGGGGGCAGGGTAAGAGCCGGGACAAGGCCCCCCAGCACCCAAGGCTGAGACACCAAAGTGCGCCCCTCCATCCCTCCTACCCCAGCAATCACACACTGATTGCTATTAGACTAAGAGGTGCCCCAATGCCCCCAAAACCGTAATCTCTAGTTATCTGGCTTGCAGTCACTGCCATGTATCCCCTTTTCTTATTTCTCTCTGCTTCAAACACAATAAGGGAATGATAGCTTAGTGAGCTGTGTGTCCCCTCCTACACTGCGCCTGGAGGCTGGAGCCTCTCTCGCCTCTGCCTTGGCCCAGCCCTGGGCAGGGTCTAGAAGGGTGTAACCGTAGGGAACTAGTATGAGCTGGAGGAGAGTGGGAGAGAGCGTGGAGGAGAGAGGACTGGAGCAGGAGCAAGTGGTGCGGAGCAGGGTGGGAGCCCAGACCAGTGCAGAGAAAGGCCGTAGCAGTCGCCCGGAAGCTAGGGGGACCCAGCAGCCATACAGTAAGGACAGCGGAGGCCGGAGCCGGCAGACCCGGACTAACCCTGACCTAAAGACATTTGCAGTCAGATGAGTATAGGCCTGAGAGCTAAACCTAAGCCATAAAGTGTGTACAGTTAGTAGCCAGTGTCCAGCGTAAGCTTGTTGATGATAGCAACTCAGAACCTGGAGAGGCCCAAATTCTGTCCCTGAGTGGTATTGCTAAAAGACTGCTTATGTGAGAGCGCTGTACAGTCACAGAGATATTGGCTATCATTCATAAAGCATTCCCGCATGCGAAAATGACTTTACCGAGCACATAGCAAAATGTGTATTCATAAAGGCTGATTCCGCACGAAAAGCTGACATTCCCGAGCAGAGAGATAAGTTACCGCCTTGTGCGGTGATTATCTTAACAAATGTTACTAAATGTCAATTCATAAAGATTAGAGCAAGCAGTATGAGGACGGGGAATACCGCTCCCTTGGAAGTAGCGATAAGCATGCGGATTACAGCTAAGTCAATGGAGACAGACCTCCCAAGCAGCAGCAGTAAGAGCAGCGCACAGAGGGACTCAGGCAGCTTCTCCTGTTACGCCAGCCTACCGACAGCCTAGTTCGGGAAATCACCGCACTGCTATCGCAACTGTAAACATTTTTATGAATGAGCGCACAGAAGTCTAAAATACCGAATGCGGTGTTTTCCCGCATGGATTTACTTTACCGACCACACTTTTATGAATGATAGCCATTGTGCTGAGAATACAGTTGTTTATGCAGAAGAAAGCTGCTGATATAAAGAAAGACAAGTTGCTATTGATTATAAAAAGTCCAGGCCCTACTGTCACTGAGAGACATTCATAGCCACCATTAAGTACCCTGCTGAGCTGACACAGCCCCCGCTTGCCTATGGTCCTGTTACATAGAGACATTATTCCTGTCAAGTCCGATTCAAGTCAAAAGTTAAAGTTCATATGTTGATGTGTTCTGCATAATTACAAAGAGTCTGATATCTGTCAGTATTGCAAAGCTAAGTGGAAGAAGATGAGCTGCATTGCCTCTTGTGATATTAAAGTGTGCTACAGAGAAAGTGAACTGTCATCTGACCAAGATACAGTTAACCTACTTGGATTACAAGTTTTGCATTAACTCGAATTCAGAGCTGATTCAGCCTTAAAGTCAAAGTTCATTTAACGAGAGTTCTATTGTAGGAGGGTGGTGTTGATGGTATAGAGGGGTGCATCGGTCACTTTATATTTTATTTAATTTATCTTTATTTTTCTTTAACCCTTTTTGATTATTTGATTTATATTATATTTTGTTTGTTGTTTTGGGAAGCCCAATCCAGAGGGGAGTTATTAAGAGTAAAGTGTATTGAGTGCTAAAAATACAACCTAAAGAGTCTAAAAGATCTTGGAGCAAGGTAAATGTCCTGATTGGACCAACCAATGAAATGTCAACTATTCAGTACCATATTGCGAACTGTAACGCGTTTCCCCCAAGGTTTTGCTGAGCAATATAACTTGGATTTGGTTGCAAGGGACTGAGAACTGATTAGGTATTGGACTGAATTGCTCAGTAGACCAGCCCTTTCCCCAGCCCACGCCCAACATCGGTACTGTGATCTGTATATGCTGTAAAGTGGTTGATTGTTGTATAAGAAGACCTATTCTAGCTCACTATAATTTGTATGTAACTAACCGTTTCTTTGCGCAGGTTTTACCGGTGCACCGGCTGTGAAGACTAAATATAGTGTTTTATTAACCTTTGATGTGCAAAGGAGGTGTGTTTTGACATTGAAGTGTTTTGGGTTGATTACAACTACCGTGACCACTGTTCGGTTGCAAATAAATCTTTGATAATCTCATCTGAGTCAGTGTCTGGTGGATTCCATTCAGCCAGAGCCTGGTACTTACGGTTCATACGAGTTACACTGTTGCCTACCCAGGATCAGGCCTCATTCCCTCGATTCACAGTTTGGGGCTGGCAGAGGGGTTGCAACCTCCCAAAATGTTAAGGTGTAGTCTTAACTTTAAATGACTGTGACCAAGCGAAATGAACGGAAGCATTTTCTGTAAAAATTTTAATATGGCTATAGTTCAGCGTTTACATGTCCCCCAGCATGTCCTGCTAAAAAAAAAATCTAACCAGCCAGTAGAATGTCCCACAAATAAAAACAAGGCAGCCTAATTACAAAATTAAGCATTTTTCGAAATAACATAATTAGGCAGCATGCATGTCCCAGTAATAGCCAGATCCAATGATGGACCCATGTAACTGATAGTACTTTGACATACCCGCTAAAAAGATGGCCTTCCCTTCTTCCCCTTCAGCTATGCCCCCCCCCTCTTACCCATCATGGGGGACCCCCTCCACAGAGCCCCCAGTAGTAGACAGCACCTCCGTGACAGACCTGTATAACAGACAGGACCACCAATAACAGACAGCCCTCTAATTATAATGTTCCCATCTCCCTGATTTGCTCTGCTCCCTGCCTCCTCATCACATGACAATAAAGAGCAGAGCTGACACAAGGGCGTACGCATTATTCGTCCGCCCGGTCAGTTGTCGAGTGCAGGGTCAGCTGAATGCCGGCTCACCCTGCTGCTGCTTAAATTCCAGGCAGCGTTAAATACTATTCGAAAGCAACTCAGAAGGTGAAGAAATTTGGGATCCAGCGATTGCTGTGACCTGAATTACACTTTAAAGGCCGCTGCATGGTTGTAGAGGTAGTATCCTTACGTCTATGGCGGCACCCAGATCAGGCACAGCATGGCAGCGCCAAAATGACCTGCTTTGGACACAGGGCCCCAGCCAGCTACCGTGATCTCTAGGGGAGAGTGAAGGAATATACTGTATATGGGGAATACCATGCTGCAGAGCAGAGCAGTGGCCTAAGTTCTTTAAAATAAGAGGCGCCCTTGACACCTGCCATACATGCACCCTTGTAGACAAGTATGTAGCAGATGAGGCTGCCAAACAGGAGAGAGAGAGACAAATACTAGGTAACCTTAACCTATCTGCGTTTACGGAGAACTTCAGGATGTCTGAAATTTGGTACTTACATATGAGTCTCTGCATTTTATCATATCATTCCATTTCTGGTTTAGCTTTATTTCTTTGATGTTTGCTCAACTGGGATGTGCCTGTAGATTATATATTGTTTCTTTGTGTGCTTTAGTAAAACAGGACTTTTCCAGTCATCTGGTTTGACATTTGCGTGGTGACTTTATTATAGCTTCTTATTGAAGTGGTACCAGCATGTCTCTAGACAGTTCTGTTTCCTGTCTGGCCTTAATAGCTCCTGGATTTTCCGCTCTGGATGTTGCAAATGATGGCCTTTTCTACATCTTTCCGAGTCTACACCCGTTTCCTCGCTGTGCTTGTCCTTTTCAACTTTGAAAGTTTATGTTAAGAGGACATACAGAGCATTGAAGAGATCTAAGAAATTAGATATGAACGGCAAGGTGGCTTGGTGCTTTGCTCTTCTACTGTCCGAGACAGTAGGCCTGAGTATGGCTCCAACCAAGGATACAGTCATGGACACTGTATGTTCTCCTATATCTATGTAGGGTTTTTAGGTGCTCATATTTACTCCTAAAACCCTCACAAGTTACATGGCCTCTATTTTATGTATTGTTAACAAGGGAATACATTTAATTTCATTAATCTTTTGTGAAAATGACCCAAAATTGGTGTCTGAATGATTTTTACAACTGGAAATCCATGCTACAACTGAAAATCGATGCTACAACCGGGGCCGGCCCGCCCATGAGGCGGGGTGAAACTTTTGCCTCAGGCGGCACTTCTGGGGGGGCGGCACCTGCCCGTCCGTGTGTGTGGGGGGCCGCCCGAGCTGGAGGGGCCAGCGGGCAGGAAGGGGGTATTGGGCCTAGCGGCGGGGAGGGGGGGTCGGACCCCCCCTCCCTCGCCTGGGTCCCCCGTCCTCTGCTCCCCTCCAGCTTTAACAAGGTCCGTGCTGGCTGCAGCTATTTGTAAGAGGCAACGGGCGGGGATTACTCACCTCTTCCTCGTTCCAGGCCAGCGTGCGCTCCACTGACGTCACTTCCTGCGGCGTAGCAGGAAGTGACGTCAGTGGAGCGCACGCTGGCCTGGAACGAGGAAGAGGTGAGTAATCCCCGCCCGTTGCCTCTTACAAATAGCTGCAGCCAGCACGGACCTTGTTAAAGCTGGAGGGGAGCGGAGGACGGGGGACCCAGGCGAGGGAGGGGGGGGGGTCCGACCCCCCTCCCCGCCGCTAGGCCCAATACCCCCTTCCTGCCCGCTGTCCCCTCCAGCTCGGGCGGCCCCCCACACACACGGCTTGTGTTGGGCGGCGGCGATTTCTTTGAAAATTGCCTCAGGCGGCAAAAAGTCTAGGGCCGGGCCTGGCTACAACTGAAAATCTTTGCTAAACAATTCATGTATACGCGGTATGACAGCCATAGAGGCCGATTTTTTGTTGTCTTATCTGCACCGGAAGCTTGCCCCTTTGCTAGTAATAATATAATTCATACTCATGACAGAATGTACATTCCCAGCTCTAATTTCCCAATAGTAACCCATGTTTGTCTTAACAGCATTATTTGGTCAAAATTACTGGACAGTCAGTCAGTGCTGGATATACCTAATCCTGTCACTGGTGGGGATTCCAGATTTTATTAATTCTGCAATTCCAGATTCTGTCACTGTTACTGGTGGGGAGTGTGGATCCTGTGTCTGGTGGGGAGTGTGGATCCTGTGTCTGGTGGGGAGTGTGGATCCTGTGTCTGGTGGGGAGTGTGGATCCTGTCTCTGGTGGGGAGTGTGGATTCTGTCACTGGTGGGAAGTATGGATTCCGTCACTGGTGGGGAGTGTGGATACCATCACTGGTGGGGAGTGGGGATCCTGTCACTGGTGGGAAGTGTAGATCCTATCACAAGTGGGGGTTGTGGATCCTATCACTGGTGGTGAGTGTGGATACCATCACTGGTAGGGATTGTGGATCCCGTCACTGGTAGGGAGTGTGGATCCCGTTACTGGTAGGGAGTGTGGATCCCGTCACTGGTAGGGAGTGTGGATCCCGTCACTGGTAGGGAGTGTGGATCCTGTCACTGGTAGGGAGTGTGGATCCTGTCACTGGTAGGGAGTGTGGATCCCATCACTGGTGGGGAGTGTGGATCCAGTCACTGGTAGGGAGTGTGGATCCAGTCACTGGTAGGGAGTGTGGATCCTGTCTCTGGTAGGAAGTGTGGATCCTGTCTCTGGTGGGGAGTGTGGATCCTGTCTATGGTGGTTAGTGTGGATCCTGTCTATGGTGGGGAGTGTGGATCCTGTCTATGGTGGAGAGCGGATCCTATCACTGGTGGGGAGTGTGAATCCTGTCACTGGTGGGGAGTGTAGATCCTGTCACTGGTGAGGAGTGTAGATCCTGTCACTGGTGGGGAGTGTGGACCTGTCACTGGTGGGGAGTGTGGATCCTGTCACTGGTGGGAAGTGTGGATCCTGTCACTGGTGGGGAGTGTGGATCCTGTCACTGGTGGGGAGTGTGGATTCCATCACTGGTGGGGAGTGTGGATCCTGTCACTGGTGGGGAGTGTGGATTCCGTCACTGGTGGGGAGTGTGGATCCTGTCATTGGTGGGGAGTGTGGATACCGTCACAGGTGGGGAGTGTGAATCCCGTCACTGGTGGAGAGTGTGGATCCTGTCACTGGTGGGGAGTGTGGATACCGTCACTGGTGGGGAGTGTAGATCCTGTCACTGGTAGGGAGTGTGGACCTGTCACTGGTAGGGAGTGTGGCTCGTGTCACAAGTGGGGAGTGTGGCTCCTGTAATAAGTGGGAAATACAATTCCTGTCACTAATGGGTAATTATGATCTTGTCACTGGTACGGATGTCCAATTCTGAAATGTTCTACATTTCTGGTCTGCTGGTAAGACTGAAGTGACCCTGAAAGGGATGAGGCCATAATGCTTTGAAGTTCAGCTTGCTCAATCAATCTTCAAATAACTGATTGGCAAAGAGTATATCAGGCACCTATACCAATGCATGCTAGTCACAGTTACACAGCGATGTTAGGGCACTTGTCAGTTCTCCTCTCTATAGCTGCCATTAGCTGTTCTGGCATGCAGGAGATGTTGCAGAATAGAGGCGGAAGCCAGCACAACATCCCATAATCCCAGTGACCCCTGTGAGGACAGGAAGATAGTTCTGTTCCAGAGCACAAGCAGCAGATGTTGCCTGGCACAGAACTGACCCTGCATATTACTGCTGAATACAACAGGAGACATCTTGAGTAAGGAAGAAGAAACGGATGTTGTCACCAATGGCTTAAAGAGAACCCGAGGTGGGTTTGAAGAATATTATCTGCATACAGAGGCTGGATCTGCCTATACAGCCAAGCCTCTGTTGCTATCCCAAACCCCCCTAAGGTCCCCCTGCACTCTGCAATCCCTCATAAATCACAGCCACGCTGCTGACAAACAGCTTGTCAGAGCTGGCTGTGTTTATCTCTATAGTGTCAGTCTGATGCTCTCCCCGCCTCCTGCAGAACTCCAGTCCCCGCCTGCATCCCTTCCCTCCCTGCTGATTGGAGGGACGGGACGGGGGCAGGGAAAGGAGCTATGCAAGAGGCGGGGGAGCAGCTGAGACTGACACTACAGATGTAAACACAGCCTCACAGCATGGCTGTGATTTATGAGGGATTGCAGAGTGCAGGGGGACCTTAGTGGGGTTTGGGATAGCAACAGAGGCTGGACTGTATAGGCAGATCCAGCCTCTGTATGCAGATAACATTCTTTAAACACACCTCGGGTTCTCTTTAAAGTGAACCCGAGGTAAGAGTGACATAGAGGCTACCATATTGATTTCCATTTAAACAAAACTAGTTGCCTGGCAGCCCTGCTGATCAATTTGGCTGCAGTAGTGTCTGAAATACACCAGAAAAAAAGCATGCAGATAATCTTGTCAGATGTGACAATACTGTTAGAAACACCTGATCTGCTGCATGCTTGTTCAGGACCTATGGCTACAAGTATTAAGAAGCTGGGGATCAACAGGACAGCCAGGCAACTGGTTTTGCTTGTAATAATCACTTCTATATATGCTTTGAATAGCGGTTAGGGCCTGAGCCCACTAACGCAGTCAGGTCTGGATTTACCTCCCAGGAGCCTATAGGCACAGCTGCCCTGGCACCTTAGATTATGCCCTCCATGAAACTACAAACCCCAACCTAACTGCACCGCACAAGTGTGCTGACTGTCCCAGCTGTCACTTCTCTCTTACTTCCCTTGCCCGACACAGGTAGCTATAGGTGTCCCTTAGCAATAAGTAGCTAAAGGTGCACCCAAGTATTAAGTAGCTAGAGGTGCCCCTGACTGAAGGGAGATTTTGTCAGTGGAATGCAGAGAGCAGGATGAGTAACCTCTCATTTACACTGTCATCAGGACTCTGCATAGGGAAGGAGGGAGGGAGGTGCTTGGGGAGGGGAGCTGCCTTTCCATCATCAGGCGCCTGTAGGCTCGTGCCTACAGTGCCTAACAGGAAACCGGCCCTGTACACAGTTGTGCACAGTTTTACGCAGTTGTGTCCGCTTTTCAGCATCTGCAACATTAATGTGTTGCTGAAAAGCGGACACAACTGCGTTAGTGGGTTCAGGTCCTTATTGTTAGGTATATAGTGCTTGGGTGCCCAATGTAAAACTTGCACCGGGGCCCATAGCTCCTTAGCTACACCACTGATATCTACCATAAAGATATTAACCTCGTCTCAACCCAATTCATTATTACATGTGCAGAAACACTGTAGGAAGTACTTTGGTGAAAAAGGATAAACAAATGTATTGCACGTTTAATTAAAAAGCCCCAAAACATACATATCAATGATAGCATTGTAAAACATAACACCTCCAACCTCCCATAAACACAGCTGACAGAATTCGGAACACGTGATCACTCAGAAACCAACTCTGTAGGAAGTGCACTTCCGAGTTACTGATGAGTGAAGACATTGTTGCAATGGTTCTCTTTGGGCCCATTTTGTAGTGATGGGAGTGATCCAATCCAGCCAAATAACATCCATCATCATGATGGTGAATCTCAGCAGCAGGGGTGGAGCAATAGCCATAGCAGCCATATCAGCTGCTATGGGGCCCTGGAGCATAGGGGGCCCAGAGGGTACTTAATGTATTCACCATTAACTTTCATGTGTTTCTCCACCCTCTGACTTTGTCTCAGGGCCCATGAACTATGAGCAGTGTTGATTGCACGCAGGCCCGGCCCTAGACTTTTTGCCGCCTGAGGCAATTTTCAAAGAAATCGCCGCCGCCCCCCGCCCCCCCACAAGCCGTGTGTGTGGGGGGCCGCCCGAGCTGGAGGGGACAGCGGGCAGGAAGGGGGTATTGGGCCTAGCGGCGGGGAGGGGGGTCGGACCCCCCCCCCCTCCCTCGCCTGGGTCCCCCGTCCTCCGCTCCCCTCCAGCTTTAACAAGGTCCGTGCTGGCTGCAGCTATTTGTAAGAGGCAACGGGCGGGGATTACTCACCTCTCACACACACGGACGGGCAGGTGCCGCCCCCCCAGAAGTGCCGCCTGAGGCAAAAGTTTCACCCCGCCTCATGGGCGGGCCGGCTCTGATTGCATGAGAATGTAAATTACCCAATTTACTCATATTCATAGGGTAGGGACAGGTGGCATTGCTTAAAAGTGCCTACATCTGAGGGCCCCAGGAAAGTTTTGCTATGGGGCCCCATGATCTCTAGCTACGCCAGCAGCACTACCCCCCGTAGGCTTCGCCAGCCAGGCTCTCAACAGCCATGAGTTGGCATGCACCACATTTCAAGTACGGATATCCATGCTAAACCCCTCCAGCACACTTGTTCTTAATTACTTCCCAACTTTTTGAGATAAGAAAGAGAGACAATTAAGCCACACCCCTGGTCCAGCCCCCGGCACACCCCTAGTCACGCATACCATAAAGATTTCAAGAGACAAATAAGTTGTTTTAGAATTCAAAATACACTTGTCCTTTCTATCCTGGTTCATTTTCCTTTATGGTAGCATCTAAAAATAAGAAATATATCAATGTAAAGGATGGGAATAACGTTTAGAGTCACATTTTTTTGTAGAAAAATACATATATTTACATAGAGCTGTACATCAGTCCTGAAAGAGGGACAAATGAGGAGGAACGATTTGGTTCCTAAAGAGAGACTCCAGAAGAGAGGGAGCTATGTCTAAACACGTATGTTGGCAACAGCAGTGTGGCAACTTGCATGACCTCAACGACCAACGATGATGACAACAACCCAGTGCCACATTCCTCCGTGGCCAGCCGAGCAATATCAGGGCGCACAGCTACTAATGTGGCAGAGTCCTCAGCATGGCTTAGCATGGTCCACGACCTATAGACCCCGCAATGCAAGGATCAAGGTCGGAAATACCAATTTCCGATTCCACAGAAAATCCGACTTCAACCAACGCCGATAAGCAATTTCTCAGAGTTCAAATTTCTGATTTCCGAGGAATCTTTTTCTTTTGGTGGTGGGTGGGGGGTCATTTTTTTGCATTCTCTGACTGGCCAAACACTTCAGCGTTGACCCTGCATTCTCTGATTGGTCCAATGCTTCCGAGTTCTGTGATTGGGCTAAAATCACTGAGTTGCTGTAATGTGGTGCTTCTGCAGAAATCCGATTTCTGTTTTCCGATTTCTATATTCCGTTTGGAAATTAAGATTTTTGATCAGAAATGCTCTGCACCTTACATCTGACCATAATTCAGATCCCTGAGGTAGGAAGGTGATGGGGATTTATAAAACTGAGCATCAGTCCCCGTCTTGGAGACTATATTGCTCTAAAGGCAGACAAGTGCACAGAGGGGCATGATGGGAAGCCCCGCAGTGAGTGTTTGCAGAGACCTGCGGTTTAAGGAAAACAGAACCATATGTGTCTCCAGACTGTGCACCAGATTTCACTTGTAAACAGACCAATATTTTATGCTAATGAAAAAAAAGCTAACATATTTGATACAGCAAGAAAATAATAATAATACAAAAATTTAAATCTTATATAAAGAAAGCAACTTTCATGTTATGTTCAGTACTCCATACATACAGTACAATGGCTGCATAATTACAGAATAACTTGCCAAACAGTAATTGGGTGCTTCTTTAGAGTAGAGAGGGGTAAAAGGGGTCTACTATGACAAGGGGTACAAAGTACAGTCATTTGTAACTAAGCCTAATTTTACTGGTGAAAAGCTATAAAGCGTAAATGGTCATTTGTTAAACATGCTTATATATATATATATATATATATATATATATATATATATATATATATATATATATATATATATATATATACACACACAGTGGGTTGCAAAAGTATTCGGCCCCCTTAAAGTTTTCCACATTTTGTCACATTACTGCTACAAACATAAATCAATTTTATTGGAATTCCACGTGAAAGACCAATACAAAGTGGTGTACACGTGAGAAGTGGAACGAAAATAATTCATGATTCCAAACATTTTTTACAGATAAATAACTGCAAAGTGGGGTGTGCATAATTATTCAGCCCCCTTTGGTCTGAGTGCAGTCAGTTGCCCATAGACATTGCCTGATGAGTGCTAATGACTAAATAGAGTACAACTGTGTGTAATCTAATGTCAGTACAAATACAGCTGCTCTGTGAGGGCCTCAGAGGTTGTCTAAGAGAATATTGGGAGCAACAACACCATGAAGTCCAAAGAACACACCAGACAGGTCAGGGATCAAGTTATTGAGAAATTTAAAGCAGGCTGAGACTACAAAAAGATTACCAAAGCCTAGAACATCCCACGGAGCACTGTTAAAGCGATCATTCAGAAATGGAAGGAGTATGGCACAACTGTAAACCTACCAAGACAAGGCCATCCACCTAAACTCACAGGCCGAACAAGGAGAGCGCTGATCAGAAATGCAGTCAAGAGGCCCATGGTGACTCTGGACGAGCTGCAGAGATCTACAGCTCAGGTGGGAGACTCTGTCCATAGGACAACTATTAGTCATGCACTGTACAAAGTTGGCCTTTCTGGAAGAGTGGCAAGAAGAAAGCCATTGTTAACAGAAAGCATAAGAAGTCCCGTTTGCAGTTTGCCACAAGCCATGTGAGGGACACAGCAAACATGTGGAAGAAGGTGCTCTGGTCAGATGAGACCAAAATGGAACTTTTTGGCCAAAATGCAAAACACTATGTGTGGCAGAAAACTAACACTGCACATCACTCTGAACACACCATCCCCACTGTCAAATATGGTGGTGGCAGCATCATGCTCGGGGGGTGCATCTCTTCAGCAGGGACAGGGAAGCTGGTCAGAGTTGATGGGAAGATGGATGGAGCCAAAAGCAGGGCAAACTTGGAAGAAAACCTTTTGGAGACTGCAAAAGACTTGAGACTGGGGTGGAAGTTCACCTTCCAGCAGGACAATGACCCTAAACATAAAGCCAGGGCAACAATGGAATGGTTTAAAACAAAACATATCTATGTGTTAGAATGGCCCAGTCAAAGTCCAGATCTAAATCCAATCGAGAATCTGTGGTAAGATCTGAAAACTGCTGTTCACAAACACTGTCCATCTAATCTGACTGAGCTGAGAGCTGTTTTGCAAAGAAGAATAGGCAAGGATTTCAGTCTCTAGATGTGCAAAGCTGGTAGAGACATACCCTAAAAGACTGGCAGCTGTAATTGCAGCAAAAGGTGGTTCTACAAAATATTGACTCAGGGGGCCGAATAATTATGCACATCCCACTTTGCAGTTATTTATTTGTAAAAAATGTTTGGAATCCTGTATGATTTTCGTTCCACTTTGTGTTGGTCTTGTGTACACCACTTTGTGTTGGTCTTTTATGTGGAATTCCAATAAAATTGATTCATGTTTGTGGCAGTAATGTGACAAAATGTGGAAAACTTCAAGGGGGCCGAATACTTTTGCAAGCCACTGAATATATATATATATATATATATATATATGCTCACCTAAAGGATTATTAGGAACACCTGTTCAATTTCTCATTAATGCAATTATCTAATCAACCAATCACATGGCAGTTGCTTCAATGCATTTAGGGGTGTGGTCCTGGTCAAGAAAATCTCCTGAACTCCAAACTGAATGTCAGAATGGGAAAGAAAGGTGATTTAAGCAATTTTGAGCGTGGCATGGTTGTTGGTGCCAGAGGGGTAGGTCTGAGTATTTCATAATCTGCTCAGTTACTGGGATTTTCATTCACAATCACAACCATTTCTAGGTACTTTTTTTTACAAAGTATGGTGTGAAAAGGGAAAAACATCCAATATGCAGCAGTCCTACGGGTGAAAATGCCTTGTTGATGGTAGAGGTCAGAGGAGAATGGGCCGACTGATTCAAGCTGATAGAAGAGCAACGTTGACTGAAATAACCACTCGTTACAAACGAGGTTTGCAGCAAAGCATTTGTGAAGCCACAACATGCACAATCTTGAGGCCATTTACTGTACATCTCACTGGCCCAAACTCACTGAACCCATATAACAAACCCTTCCAATAACGGTTATAATGTCCTGGAAGTCCAATCACAGTTGCCTCAATTGACACAGCAGTGCCCATATCCATTCCTTTTTTAAAGGACCACTATCGTGAAAAAAAGTAGGCAGTTAAAATCTAACAGAACCGTTTTGGGTCAGTCCATCTCTTAATGGGGGATTCTCAGGGTTTTTTACAGCATTTGCTGAACAGCAATTGCAAAGTCTGACAGAATAGTGTGCAAGAGAGTAGGGAGGCTGGCTGGTATATTACTATTTTGGCAATTAAACTGCTGTTCAGTAAATTCTGTTGAAAACAAAGAAAACCCTGAGAATCCCCCATGAGGAGACGGACTGTCCCAAAACCTGTCGCTTCTGTCAGATTTTAACTGCCTACTTTTTTCGCAATAGTGTAGTGGTCCTTTAATGGAACTAACAGTTGGCTGTAAGGATCCCATAAAGTACAGTGTGCCGAGACTAGCTCTGTTGTGCCCCCTCCTACAGTTGTTACTCCAGGCATCTGCCTGGTTTGTCTATGCCTAAAAACAGCCCTGATGAGGTTGCTTGATATTGTGAAATAGGTTCTATTGAAGCGGCTGATGACTTAGGATGGTGTTTCTCAACATAATTATAGCATAATTATAGTTTGCCATTATCCTGCCTTACATCATCTCAAGTACCTCTGCCATGTGTAAATGTGTTAGTTATGCGCTATCATTGTGCAGAATTGATGAAAAATTAAAAAAAAAATGATTTATACCTGGAGCTTCTTCCAGCCTTCTGTAGTCCGTCAGCTCCCTTGGTGTCCATCTGGTCCCCTCCATTGTCAAGTTGTCAGATAGGGTAGTTGCTGACTACTGGGCATGCGCTGCCCTAGCTGCATGCCTCCTCCATCATGCTCTTGTGGCCAGGAGTGTTCTTCTGTGCTTGCACAGTTAATTACCCACTTGAGGACCACAGTCTTTTCGCCCCTTAAAGAGACTCTGTAACAAATTGTTTATCTTTATTTCTTCTATGCTATAAGTTCCTATGCCTTTTCTAATGTGGTCTGGCTTACTGCAGCTTTTCCTAATTGCACAGTAGCTGTGTTATCTCTGTTATATGATCTAATCTTCTCTCTATAGTCGGCACAGTCAGGCTGAGGCAGTCAGACTGGAATGTGCAGGGCTGCTTGTGATTAGCTAGAAGCTGTACACACCCCCTGCAGGCTCTGTGTGACTAACACACTCTGCTTAGCTGAGCCTATTAGAAGCTGGTTAGTTTGTTTGTAAACACTGCCTAAAACTGGCAATTACAAGCCAGGTTTGCAGCAGAGAATGGCAGAAACAGCACAGAGGGGACCAGGAGCACATAATGAATAGAATGGTATGCTTTTTATTGTAAGAATTTCAGAGTACAGATTCTCTTTAAGGACCAGAGCCTTTTTTTCCATTCAGACCACTGCAGCTTTCACGGTTTATTGCTCGGTCATACAACCTACCACCTAAATGAATTTTACCTCCTTTTCTTGTCACTAATACAGCTTTCTTTTGATGCTATTTGATTGCTCCTGCAAGTTTTACTTTTTATTATATTCATCAAAAAAGACATGAATTTTGGCAAAAAAATGATTTTTTTAACTTTCTGTGCTAACATTTTTCAAATAAAGTAAAATTTCTGTATACATGCAGCGCGAAAAATGTGGACAAACATGTTTTTGATAAAAAAAAAACCCATTCAGTGTATATTTATTGGTTTGGGTAAAAGTTATAGCGTTTACAAACTATGGTGCCAAAAGTGAATTTTCCCATTTTCAAGCATCTCTGACTTTTCTGCGCACCTGTCAGGTTTCATGAGGGGCTAAAATTCCAGGATAGTACAAATACCCCCCAAATGACCCCATTTTGGAAAGAAGACATCCCAAAGTATTCAGTGAGAGGCATGGTGAGTTCATAGAAGATTTTATTTTTTGTCACAAGTTAGCGGAAAATGACACTTTCTGACAAAAAAAAGAAAAAAAAAAAGTTTCCATTTCTTCTAACTTGCAACAAAAAAAAATGAAATCTGCCACGGACTCACTATGCTCCTCTCTGAATACCTTGAAGTGTCTACTTTCCAAAATGGGGTCATTTGTGGGGTGTGTTTACTGTCCTGGCATTTTGGGGGGTGCCTAATTGTAAGCACCCCTGTAAAGCCTAAA
Organism: Hyperolius riggenbachi; assembly: GCF_040937935.1. Classification (NCBI taxonomy): domain Eukaryota; kingdom Metazoa; phylum Chordata; class Amphibia; order Anura; family Hyperoliidae; genus Hyperolius; species Hyperolius riggenbachi. Next base: position 78,779,229 of record NC_090646.1, on the reverse strand, counting down.
GATGCTCATTGGACTTTTGGCCCCTTAGCGCAGTTAGGCTGCAAAAAAGTGCCACACATGTGGTATTGCCGTACTCAGGAGAAGTAGTATAATGTGTTTTGGGGTGTATTTTTACACATACCCATGCTGGGTGGTAGAAATATCTCCATAAATGACAATTGTTTTATTTTTTTTACACACAATTGTCTATTTATAGAGATATTTCTGCCACTCAGCATGGGTATGTGGAAAAATACACCCCAAAACACATTATAATACTTCTCCTGAGTACGGCGATACCACATGTGTGGCACTTTTTTGCACCCTAACTGCGCTAAGGGGCCCAAAGTTCAATGAGTACCTTTAGGATTTCACAGGTCATTTTGAGAAATTTCGTTTCAAGACTACTCCTCGCGGTTTAGGGCCCCTAAAATGCCAGGACAGTATAGGAACCCCACAAATTACCCCATTTTAGAAAGAAGACACCCCAAGGTATTCCGTTAGGAGGATGGTGAGTTCATAGAAGATTTTTTTTTTTTGTCACAAGTTAGCGGAAATTGATTTTAATTGTTTTTTTTCACAAAGTGTCATTTTCCGCTAACTTATGACAAAAAATAAAATCTTCTATGAACTCACCATACTCCTAACGGAATACCTTGGGGTGTCTTCTTTCTAAAATGGGGTCATTTGTGGGGTTCCTATACTGCCCTGGCATTTTAGGGGCCCTAAACCGTGAGGAGTAGTCTTGAAACCAAATGTCGCAAAATGACCTGTGAAATCATAAAGGTACTCATTGGACTTTGGGCCTCTTAGCGCACTTAGGGTGCAAAAAAGTGCCACACATGTGGTACCGCCGTACTCAGGAGAAGTAGTATAATGTGTTTTGGGGTGTATTTTTACACATACCCATGCTGGGTGGGAGAAATATCTCTGTAAATGACAATTGTTTGATTTTTTTTTACACACAATTGTCCTTTTACAGAGAGATTTCTCCCACCCAGCATGGGTATGTGTAAAAATACACCCCAAAACACAATATACTACTTCTTCTGAGTACGGCGATACCACATGTGTGACACTTTTTTGCAACCTAGGTGCGCTAAGGGGCCTAACGTCCTATTCACAGGTCATTTTGAGGCCTTTGGATTCTAGACTACTGCTCACGGTTTAGGGCCCCTTAAATGCCAGGGCAGTATAGGAACCCCACAAGTGACCCCATTTTAGAAAGAAGACACCCCAAGGTATTCTGTTAGGAGTATGGTGAGTTCATAGAAGATTTTTTTTTTGTCACAAGTTAGCGGAAAATGACACTTTGTGAAAAAAAAAACAATACATATCAATTTCCGCTAACTTGTGACAAAAAATAAAATCTTCTATGAACTCATCATACACCTAACAGAATACCTTGGGGTGTCTTCTTTCTAAAATGGGGTCACTTGTGGGGTTCCTATACTGCCCTGGCATTTTACGGGCCCAAAACTGTGAGTAGTCTGGAAACCAAATTTCTCAAAATGACTGATCAGGGGTATAAGCATCTGCAAATTTTGATGACAGGTGGTCTATGAGGGGGCAAATTTTGTGGAACCGGTCATAAGCAGGGTGGCCTCTTAGATGACAGGATGTTTTGGGCCTGATCTGATGGATAGGAGTGCTAGGGGGTGACAGGAGGTGATTGATGGGTGTCTCAGGGGGCGGTTAGAGGGGAAAATAGATGCAATCAATGCACTGGGGAGGTGATCGGAAGGGGGTCTGAGGGGGACCTGAGGGTTTGGCCGAGTGATCAGAAGCCCACACGGGGCAAATTAGGGCCTGATCTGATGGGTAGGTGTGCTAGGGGGTGACAGGAGGTGATTGATGAATGTCTCAAGGTGTGATTAGAGGGGGGAAATAGATGCAAGCAATGCACTAGCGAGGTGATCAGGGCTGGGGTCTGAGGACGTTCTGAGGTGTGGGCGGGTGATTGGGTGCCCGCAAGGGGCAGATTAGGGTCTAATCTGATGGGTAACCGTGACAGGTGGTGATAGGGGGTGATTGATGGGTAATTAGTGGGTGTTTAGAGGAGAGAATAGATGTAAACAATGGATTTGGGAGGTGATCTGATGTCGGATCTGCGGGCGATCTATTGGTGTGGGTGGGTGATCAGATTGCCCGCAAGGGGCAGGTTAGGGGCTGATTGATGGGTGGCAGTGACAGGGGGTGATTGATGGGTGGCAGTGACAGGGGGTGATTGATAGGTGATTGACAGGTGATCAGTGGGTTATTACAGGGAATAACAGATGTAAATATTGCACTGGCGAATTGATAAAGGGGGGTCTGAGGGCAATCTGAGCGTGTGGGCGGGTGATTGGGTGCCCGCAAGGGGTAGATTAGGGTCTAATCTGATGGGTAACAGTGACAGGTGGTGATAGGGGGTAATTGATAGGTGATTGATAGGTAATTAGTGGGTGTTTAGAGGAGAGAATAGATGTAAACAATGGATTTGGGAGGTGATCTGATGTCGGATCTGCGGGCGATCTATTGGTGTGGGTGGGTGATCAGATTGCCCGCAAGGGGCAGGTTAGGGGCTGATTGATGGGTGGCAGTGACAGGGGGTGATTGATGGGTGGCAGTGACAGGGGGTGATTGATAGGTGATTGACAGGAGATCAGTGGGTTATTACAGGGAATAACAGATGTAAATATTGCACTGGCGAATTGATAAAGGGGGGTCTGAGGGCAATCTGAGCGTGTGGGCGGGTGATTGGGTGCCCGCAAGGGGTAGATTAGGGTCTAATCTGATGGGTAACAGTGACAGGTGGTGATAGGGGGTGATTGATAGGTGACTGATGGGTAATTAGTGGGTGTTTAGAGGAGAGAATAGATGTAAACAATGGATTTGGGAGGTGATCTGATGTCGGATCTGCGGGCGATCTATTGGTGTGGGTGGGTGATCAGATTGCCCGCAAGGGGCAGGTTAGGGGCTGATTGATGGGTAGCAGAGACAGGGGGTGATTGACTGGTGATTGACGGGTGATTGACAGGTGATCAGGGGGGATAGATGCATACAGTACACGGGGGGAGGGGTCTGGGGGGGGGGGTCTGGGGAGAATCTGAGAGGTGGGGGGGGTGATCAGGAGGGGGCAGTGGGCAGGGAGGGGGATAAAAAAAAAATAGCGTTGACAGATAGTGACAGGGAGTGATTGATGGGTGATTAGGGGGGTGACTGGGTGCAAACAGTGGTCTGGGGGGTGGGCAGGGGGGGGTCTGAGGGGTGCTGTGGGCGATCAGGGGGCAGGGGGGGGAAATCAGTGTGCTTGGGTGCAGACTAGGGTGGCTGCAGCCTGCCCTGGTGGTCCCTCGGACACTGGGACCACCAGGGCAGGAGGCAGCCAGTATAATAGGCTTTGTATACATTACAAAGCCTATTATACTATTTCCATGCGGCGATCCGGGTGCTAGTAACCCGCCGGCGCTTCCGAACGGCCGGCGGGTTACTACGAGCGGTGGGCGGAGCCAGTCCCCGGCGGCTGATCGCGTCACGAATGACGCGATCGCCGCATAGCCACCCACGCAGCCGCCCCCGCCGATGGGCGTATTGCGGTCGTTTGGGCCTGGACTTTGCCGCCGCCCATCGGCTGGGGGCGGTCCTCAAGTGGTTAAGACTTGTAACTGAACAGGCGCAGAATGCTCCCGGCCACGGCAGCACGTCCAAGGAAGGGCGCGGCCTTCATGTTCTGGAGAGGTGAGCCCTGTTTTGGAGGAATGTAGGATTACAAGTTGGGGCCCTTCACAGCTCTGCAGCTTCACAACTCTGCGGCTGCAGGCGCTGCTCCCCCAATAGGTACATCTATAGGTACATCTCTGATAACGTGCTTTCTCTAGAAGGCACAGATCCTAGCAACCTGCAATGATGAAAGGCAGGAGAAACAGATACAAAGCATGAAGAGCCCACCCTGGAGGTAAAACCTCACTGTTATCAAAATCTAAAAAGGGGGAGGTGGCTTACCTCATTAACAACACATTCTTTTACATATGAATTTTAATCTGCACAGGCAATGCGTTTTGTGGGTCTGCGCCCACTTCCTCAGGCCAAATACAGTTCCAAAGGTGTATCTTGAGCCAAAAACTGCCTGCTCCCATATATGAATGTTGAGGTAAGCCACCCCTCTTCTTCAATTTTAGTTGTTGTTTTTTTTACTCAGTTTTATCTATCCCCTGGAGGGGTGTACTCTGGTACCTAATGGCTGTGCCACTGATAGGACCTTTGTTGTTTTGCCAAGAATGTGACCGCATCCAGTTCTAGCTGAGCACCCGAGTGGAGTCGGGTTTATACACCTCCACCATGCTTCAGTGGTTGGTTGCCCCTAGTGCAGCCTTCCTTTGTGAGTGCCACTATTTTCTGTGCCATTTGCTAGTTTACCTGTGAGGTACCGCACCATTTGGGTTTTTCATTTTTTTCTTTTTTAGGTGTTGGTCACCCAGCATCTATGGCACTGGACGCTCCTAGGAGTCAGCTACACCTAATGAAGTCATTTCTTTTAGGTTTTTTTTAGCAGACCTTAAATAGTTAAAATCACAGCGTGATTATTCAGAGCAGTGAAAGCGTTCTGCACCGTGATGATCAAATAATCTTTTCCAAATGCTTTGCGTGAAAAAACGACAGGGAGAGCCCCGCCACCTGAAACCTAATTTGTTTAGTCAGCGCCACTAGATTTACTTTATTGCTGAAATTTCAACCAACTGGCACACAGACGGTTCCAATCATTTCTGCAAAGGAAAAAAAAAAGGAAAGGGCTTTTGTCAGCAGCCTGTAAACAGTCGGGTCTCAAGGTTATAATGATTGTTGGACGCAGAAGACCCTCTGCAGGCATAAATAGCAGTGTCCCTTCCGTCTTCCCTCATCAGAGGAGCTTAGCTGCCAGCAGACACAGGTGCCCCCAGCCTGCCAGAGCCCTGAAAGACAAAACTAGTAAGTAAGCCTGCCCTCTTGTCTCTGCACAAAGCAGTGCTGCAAGCCATAGGAGAGAGATTCAGCATGGGGCTCACTCCTCCACCTTTGCTTTTGTGGAACTGCTCTTGTAAGCGGCCATTGCTTTCGCTAACTCTACACTTTTAAAACTAACATGCTTTCAACTTGCTGAACTTTATTGCTACAGAGTCTCTTTTACATTCTTCCACAAGTATGCCTTTGTCAAGCGTTTTATCCTGTTATTGTTCAAATAAAGTTTTATCTATTTTTATCACACAGCCTAACCTTTTACTGATCATTATATTTTGTGTGTTGTATTGTGCTTGTTTCCACTTATGAGTATTACTAACAATATTTTACATTTCTCCAAACCTTTACTGACCTGCTCTTTCTGATTTTAAGCTACTTTCTCATAAAGTAGTTTTGCTTTGCATTGGGCTTTTATATTTTTGGGGAAAATTGACAGAATTCCTACAAGGTATAGATATTTCACAGAGCTCTAACTTTTGATGCATATAGTGCAGCAATAGACATCAGCCAATCAGAGCAGCTTGGATCAAATTGGGGACCCAGCACTGCAAGAGCGTGAGCACTAACCGCTATGCCACCATGCTGTCCTATATATATGCTATAAATATATTAGGATTCTCTCTCAGGGCTCTTTTATACTATGGGTACAGGGTATGATGTGAATTATAGCAAGTTGTAGATTCTCATTTTTCTAGTTGTACGCGTCTATTGAATGTTTCAAGTTTCTGCACTATATTACTAAAAATATTGCAAACAAATTCAATATGTACATATAGTAAGAAATGCCACTTCCTTAGGAGGTTTAAGCACATAGAATATGCTTACTGCATAGTGAGTGCTTCTTACTGCAATATCAGCAGCCAGTGCTAGATAAGTAACCTGCCCACCTTTTTATGATTGAAAATGACTAATTAATCAGCTTCTTTCTGATTTACGGCTCCAGACCTTTTTCTCATATCTTCAGCATCTAAGCAGCTGGTTACATAACTCTCTAGAGCTACAGCAGCCAGAAAGTTTTCCTCGCAGCAGTGTATTTGCTTTAAATTGTGAACTTACAAATCAACTTCAAAAGCCTGCACTAATTTATTGTTTGCATAATCGACTCATAATATTGATGCAAAACTTGTGTTTTGTATTTTGAACATGTTAAACTTCATTGCTATAAATCCTGGAAAGAATGACTGGTTTTTAGGGTAACACAATGATCCAATCATATAGGATGACATTGCATCATGTTGGGTGCTCATCCGGATTCCGGCTAACCCGGATTCCAGATATCCGGGTAACCCGGATATCCGACCTTTTTTCAGCTATCCGATTCGAATTCCGGATTTCTGTGCAAATCCGGATAGCAATCCGCGGATATTTGGTCGCATACCCGGATATCCGCAGATATCCGAATACTGTAACTAAGGAGATGACATCATTGAGCCAATCAGAGGGCTCCCAGCAGAATCCCTAGAAACCAATCACAGAAGGGAACCCTGGCCAGCCCCACCTGACCTCATTGAGCCAATCAGAGCTCCCAGCCTAAACCCTAGCATCCAATCACAGAAAGGAACCCTGGCCAGGCCCCCCTGTATAATAAGGAGGGCTGCCATGATGAGAAATCTTGTCCTTGCTTGTGAATGCTCACTGAGAGACAGGCTCCAGTGCTGCTGGCCTAGCAAGTGCTGTACACAGTGATAAACCTAAAGCTGTTCAGTGATTAACCCCTTCACTATCACTACAATATTGTTATATTGTTAATTAGGTAGCAGCTATCTTGATTTCATTCAGTGAGTGACAGTCAGAGTGTGTGCTGCAGGGCTGCTGCAGCTGCTATGTGTCTCTGTGTGTGCTGTGCACAGACCAGGCCAGCTGCTGCCTGCTGGCCAGCTAGCCTTAGCTACAGTATAGGTTAGGGAATAGGATTACTGTGTTATTGTGTAGTTAGTACTGTAGTACTGCAGTCAGTGCTAGTAGTTGTTACAGTAGTAGTACTACTGTGTTAGCTTACTACAGAACTGCTGTGCTGTGAGCAGTGCCAGTGTGACAGTTAGTGTGCACTAGTGTCTTCTCCTCTGCTGTCTGACTGTCACTCGGCACTTGGCACTTTGCACGTGACACTTTGCACTTTGCATGTGGCACTTTGCACTTGACACTTTGCACGTGACACTGCCAAGTGCAAAGTGCCACATGCCAAGTGCAAAGTGCCACATGCCAAGTGCCAAGTGCAAAGTGCCACGTGCCAAGTTTCACGTGCAAAGTGTCACGTGCCAAGTACAAAGCGCAACGTGCCAAGTGCCAAGTGCAAAGTGCCACGTGCAAAGTGCCAAGTGCCATGTGCCAAGTGCCACGTGCAAAGTGCCACGTGTCAAGTGCAAAGTGCCACGTGTCAAGTGCAAAGTGCCACGTGCAAAGTGCCACGTGCAAAGTGCCAAGTGCCACGTGCAAAGTGCCACGTGTCAAGTGCAAAGTGCCACGTGTCAAGTGCAAAGTGCCACGTGTCAAGTGCAAAGTGCCACGTCTGGCATGCTCCTGGCAGTTGTTACACCTGCTGCTGCATTGCCCTGCTCCTTCTGCCTGTGCTGCTCCCACCGCCAGGGTGCCACAGGCCACTGCTGCTGTTCTGATACCGCCTATATTCAACCCAAAACACAATTGCTGCGTAATTTTTTGGAGGTGTCTTGGCTGAAAACAGTCATGTCCCAGATGTGCGGTTGGACTTTGGACACACACAATGGGCTTGATTCACAAAAGAGTGCTAACTGTTAGCACGTCCGTTTTTGCACAAACGATAACGGTTTCGCGTGAAAATTCACGTTTGCGCGCAAAACCGTTTAATTGCGCACAAAAATTCGCGATTGCGTGAAAAACGGCCGTGCTAACAGTTAGCACTCTTTTGTGAATCAAGTCCAATGTGGGCTGCACGACCGCTGTCGGGAACCTAGTCCTGATGTTAATTGACAGCCATTTTTTTTTTTTTATGATGTCCCCACTTAATCAATTTGTGTTACCCTTTAAAAAAACATGATGCTAAATGCCTCATTTGCCCTTAAAAACGTTTTAAAAGCAATTTAAAGGCCACTTCCGGTTTCCCTATCCAGATATCCGAATCCGCCCGGATATCCCGGATACTGGGGTCGGATATTCGATTCTATTCGGATACCCAAAAGTTCGGATCCAGATATCCGATACGGATATCTGAGTATCCGGATCAATTCGGATTTTGAAAAGGGTTATCCGAGCACCCCTGTTGGGTGGTTTAATCCCGACTGGACGCTGACCTTAAATCCATAAGACCTGACCTGCGTACTTGTAAAAGACAAATGAAGTGAAAAGTATATGGAGGCTGCATTATTTATTTCCTATTAAACAATGCACATTATCTGGCTGTCCTGATGATCCTCTGCCTCTGATACTTTTATGGTGCTCACACATCTATGGACTTGGCAGCTGATCGATAAATATTATCGAATTGGATGAAAATTGGTGCCGGCAACAGCATGCCTGATCGACAATGTGACCAATTTTGGGCCGAAACTGGTTGCATGTATCAATCGGACATGCTGCAAGATGTTGGGCCATCATGGTCCATCAGGTGCGTGGCAGTAACGACAAACAATATCGGGGCGAGCAACAAAACCCCTGGCGCTGTCCCCCCTAATGTCAAATGTGCCCCCCGTGCACTATACTTTACCTGTCCATGTCCACCACTGGCTCCGGGCTTCGCCTCAATCTGCATACACGCGCCCCACGTCGCAGCCGGAGTAATGTGGGGGCTTGTGTGACGTCACACATGCGCCAGGTGTACCACACCCCCTGCAGATCTGGTTAGGGATTAGGTTGTTGAAGGATGGGGGTGGTGTCTGAGAGCGGGGCCTCCTTCCAACCTGATGTGCCATATACCAATGCTCTGCCTCCCCCTCCGCTTGCATGTACTGTAGTCCCATTGAAATAGCTATGGAACTACAAGAAAACGGCCGCCCTATTAAAATGTCTGCAAATGCGGACTCTGGCGGCCATTTTTTTGTAGTCTCATATATGCAAGAGGAGGGGGAGGCAGAGCGGTAGTATACGGCACATTATTCCCCCAACCACTCAATACGCAAGTCGTAGAGGGGCAGTGTTCTCCCCAGAAATTTTTTTCAACCGGGTGGCATGAAATAATAGCCGGCTGGCATGAAAAAGTAGCCGGGTGGGGCAATATGAAAAAATGCAGGGCTTGTGCTTCTGTGCACAATACTGCTTACAGCATAGGAAGAGGTGAGCCGATGACAGCCGGGTGCTCACCAAAACTACCCAGGTGAAGCACCCGGCTAAAAGTGCCTGGGGAGAACACTGAGGGGGAGCCGGGAAGCAGAAAAAAAAGCTGTGTATATACAGCCCTGGTCGCCGGACTTTAGTCACACTGGGTCCCCATACACCAGGCCCTCCTGTGATGCCCTGTTGGCTGCCCTGAAGATCATGATGGCCACACTTGTTTTATGATCCTTAAAAGATGGGACCCCGGCTGAGAGGGTCACCAAGGGTAGGGAAGGGAAAGGGTGTAAACCTTGGGTGGCCCCATCAAAATTTTGATGGAGGGCCTTATGAATTACAACTGATATCTCAGGCTATTACTGCAGCAATGGTAATTTCATATGTATCTCGAGTGTCACCTCAAAGTAGAACTCCAAGCTTGATAGAAGAGAGAATTATGTAACAACATCCCCACACAAATGTTTACCAAGGTGAAAATAATATATAAATACGTCATTCGGACCTGCTCATATAGTCATGTGACCACTGGTTACTAGGGATGGCCCTGATCACTAACAATCTCCTTGACAGACAATTTTTGCAAGTGTAACCCCACCTACTGTCCCATTCCATCTCTGCAGCAAAGTTAGCACATCTGTGCACGCTTAATACACCTTTACATATGCAAACACATACGGTAGTTTAACTTCACTGGCCCTTTAATGAGGAACTGTAAGAACTTATAGTAGAATGCAGTAAAATGTTAAGGACATTAAATTTTACATTAAATATCTAAGCATCATAAACACTTTCTATAGCTATAGATTGCTGTATATTGGAGTGTAGCCTTACCTTGCCACTGTAGCTTAACTAAAGTTGGCTGGCAGGACTAAAGACGTTGCTGCATTGAAAAATTTCAGAATGTCAACCAGGGTGAGGAAAGATTTTACAATGAGCAAGCACTGCCTAAATAATTTATAAATGCCTAAAAAAAAAAAAAAAAAAAAAAAAAATGCAAATTTAATAATTATGCTATTTTCAGTTCTTCTTTAAAGCAAACCTGAACTGAAAATTAAAAGTCAAGGTAAACATACACAGGTCATACTCACCTCCCGTGTAGTCTACTCCTCAATCTGTTTCTCCTCTCCTGCGTCCTGTTTGTCCACTGTGATCACTGGAATTCTCCGTCCTCCATTTTAAAAATGGCCATTACTCCATAACAGCTTCCTGGTCAGCACACTGTTAAACTGTAATATCACCCACTTGAGCCATAGGGAAACATGGACATTACCTTGCACATCTGTTGTCCTTTCAGTTATAACTGACAGCAACCGATATATATTTCAGTTCTGCCAAAATCTTGTCAGAACCGGAAGGGAATGTTGTTAGAAGAAAATGGTGAGATTCTGAGAGGAACTGACGGTGAGGTAAGTATGTAATATTCATTTGCATCATGATAAACATGATGTGTTTGTTTTAAAGGATACCTGAGGTGACATGTGACATGATGATAGATATGGGTATGTACAGTGCCTAGCACACACATAACTATGCGGTGTTCCATTTTTCTTTCTCTGCCTGAAAGAGTTAAATATTAGGTATGTAAGTGGCTGACTCAGTCCTGACTCAGACAGGAAGTGAATACAGTGTGGCCCTCACTGATAAGAAATTCCAACTATAAAACACTTTCCTAGCAGAAAATGGCTTTTGAGAGCAAGAAAGAGATAAAAAGGGAAATTTCTTATCAGTGAGGGTCACACTGTAGTCACTTCCTGTCTGAGTCAGGACTGAGTCAGCCACTTACATACCTGATATTTAACTCTTTCAGGCAGAGAAAGAAAAAAAGGAACACAGCATAGTTATTTGTGTGCTAGGCACTGTACATACCCATGTCTATCTCATTATGTTACATGTCACTACGGGTATCTTTAAATAATTTTACTGGTTGAGTTTCCCTTTAAAGTGAGCCACGTGCTGGATATATGACATTATGGAAAAGCTTTGTTGGCTGTTCTGTTTCTAAACTGATATCACACTGATTGATTGCACTTGGAATTGATCTAGCCGGAATCACGTGGGCCACATTGCGTTATTAAGCAGCAATGTTTAGCAGATGTTCTGAGATGTCACAGAGGACAGACAGACTCCTCCATTCACTCCTTCCCTGTATCATTTTGTGTGATCTGCAGAGCCTGGGAGACATGACTCTACTTATTGCCGTGACTGTGCTATGGATTCTGGGTTATTCCAGCTGTCTACCCTTGAACGAAGATGCTATTTGCACCGCAGAGGGAACGGCTAAGTATAGAATCGTCTTCACTGGAAAATGGAGCCAGGCGTCTTTCCCCAAACAATATCCCATCTACAGGCCCCCGGCACAGTGGTCATCATTGATAGGTAAGTGATTAAAGTGGTGTACATGCGTATAAAGCAAGCGGGCACCTCTCTGCGAGAGTAGCAGAGATCTCATCTAGATAACATGGATGGAACGGTTACAGCAGCTATCTTCTTATCCTCTCTGCAGCTGAGAAGGTTCCATTCCATCACCCCTAATCACACAAGTGCTCCTTCCTTTCTGATTAGCAGGCCTGTCTGAGCTGTCAGCGATACGTCTTGGTTACCATTCGGAGCTCACAGCTTCAGGGGGCTTCTATAAAAAGACAGGTCATGGTTCTAGAATGAGATGTATAAATCTTTCCGCTTTGGAAAATATCATTTGTTGTTAAAAATACATGTGCTATAAAAAGCCTTTGTCTAGAATGGTAAACATACCTGCAGTGAGACAAAGTCTTAGCGGGTTATAAAGCTGAATTCTACACAGCCAAACAATTCCTTGCACTTTATTATCGCTTGTATTGCGGAGTATGGATTTTGTGGTACACACCTGCGAAAAAAGTAACATTTACAATTGCACCATAAAGGATTACTTTGGGCACAAACTGAAATAATTTGCCAGACAGTATTTGTGTTTATATTGTAAAGTATACATGTGCTGGTCTTGGCAAAAAGGGTTATACAGAGGCATATCTAGGGAAGGGGGGGAACTCTTTTTTCTTTGTTTAATTTTGGCTGCTCTCCATGCAAAAAATGTAAGGTGTAGCCTCAGTTGAAGTGAACCATGGCCTGTAAGAGTGAGGTATGGCAATAGGTTAATCGGTACATATCCCCAAAATAACAATTAGGCAGCTTATCCAGCCCCCCCCCCCTTAAAAAAGGTAACCAGGCAGCAGAATGTCTCGCAGATATGAACTAGATTCTACATAGAGAACACCAGGGACTCTATGGAGCAGCTCCGCCAGTACAAGGGGCCCATGGCACATTCCATACCTGCACACCTGTCAACATTACTAGACAGAGTGTAGGTTTTCCAGGGTATAGGAGCAAGCCTTTTTTTTTGTAAACCATAACATTTCACTGTTGGAGTATTTTAGCTCCCTTTTTTTTAAATAGAAAATTGTAACCGTTATTCGACATTATGTTTTGTGAGGAATAGCAATAGATGGTGCTGTATGAGAGAGAATGGGGAAGGGAGGTCCTAGCTCTCATCTGTGGACACCGACTCTTGAAGATAGAGTATTTTTATTAACGCTGAAAGCTTATAGGAGCTTTCAGCGTTACACAGGCTATACAAGTAGTCTTTTCAATACAAGTTGGGGAAATCAACGTTTCATACAGGAAAACTTCACAGTAAAAGCAGATTTTGTACTGCAAAATCAGACAATTCCAAAAGTTTTTCTGTGATGGGTTTATGTTAAAGGCTTTTTTATAGATGATAAAGTAACCTAATCCGCATAAGTATAGGCGTGTCCCTTGGTGTCAAGCTCCATTCACATCAAGAGTGGTTGCATGGAGCCACATGGAGCTTGACCTGGAAGCAATGACTGTCTATGCCCTTTCCACCCAATTTGTGACATCCCTACCCAACCACCCCCTCTGGCCTGATGGGCTAATGAAGAGCAGATGGGAGGAGCAGAGGGGTTAGAATGATACCTCAATGTGGCTGGAGATGGGTGGAGCCACGTATGTTTATTAGTTTACTAGCTGGTGACCCAGCGTTTACCCAGGTATGTATTTGGTTATTGTTGGCTCCTCCCACTTTTTCCTACCTTGACACGCGGTCACTCAATGACCAAGTTTGTGAGCTTTGGGGCCCTTGGCATAAATTTAAATTTTTCCATTGAAATGAAACAAATTTGATTGGCTGTATGTGGCTCTGCCCCTTTTGCGAATTTAAACCTGTCACGTAATGACCGACTGTACCGGGTTTGAGGCCTTTGCCATTAACAGTGCAAGAATGGCAGCATTGTACATTATCCACTTTAAAATCAAAAGGGGAATTTTGATTAGCTGTTTTAGGCTCCACCCACTTTCCTAAATATTACTCCCAGTCACCCAGAGACCAACTGTGCCAAGTTTGAGAACCCTGCCATTAACAGTGTAAGAATAGCTGCAGTTTATATTTTCCCATGTAAAGAATTTGGTTGTTGTGTTGGCTCTGCCCACTTTTTTTAACTTTGTGGTTTATTGTCACTATCGTCACTTTTACTGGTCATCCACAGAACCTAAGGTCTTTATCACATGTTTAAATGCAGGCAATGGGCAGAATATTTATAAGTACCCGGACCAAAAGTGCAGTTCACCGCAACTAGTCAAGAGTCATTCTATGCAGTGTGGGACTGGGAGATGGGAAAGATGAGGAAATCCCCTTGCTGGCCAAGCAGCAGTAATCAAGTGTTGCTGCTCACAGTGAAGACTTGCTGCAGGTTTCTATTGGGAGTAATAACACAGGGGTACTGCTGCTTGGCCAGCAGGTGGATTTCCTCAGTTTTCCCACCTCTCAGTCCAACACTGATTCTATGTACATAAAGAAAAGCTTGTACACTAATTGTTTGCTCAAGACAACCACTTCCATTGCAGATCTTTGTCACTATCACCAGTCTTCATGTACATGGGGCCAAACACAGCGGTGGTCTTGGACACACTCCCACCTTTGTAGATAGGTGCAGACACGGTCAGTCCACTACAGCACAAACGGACAGTGTACTGTATACAATTTGTAGAAAAAGACCAGCACACTTAACAAAACATCTTCTACACAATTTATGGCTTGAAAATGGGTGGTCAGCTCCCTTTCATTCGTCAATAACTTTCTTACTACTTGTCACAACAAAACAATCTATACCTTCTTTTTTTGCCACCAATTAGGATTTCTTTGGGTGGTAAATATTGCTAAGAATGATTTTATTCTAAATACATTTTAACAGGAATAATAAGGAAAAAAAATGGAACAAAAATCGGAATTTCTCAGTTTTTGGCCATTATAGTTTTAAAATAAAACATGCTACTGTGAATAAAACCCACGTATTTCCTTTTCCCATTTTACCCAGTTATTACAACGTTTAAATTATGTCCCTAGTACAATGTGTGGCAACAATATTTTATTTGGAAATAAAGGTGCATTTTTTTTCAGTTTTGCATCCGTTGCTAATTACAACCCCAAATATGCAAATATAACAGTAATATACCCTCATGCCATACACAGGAGAAAGTCGATGTCCCTAACGTAACTACTTTATGTATTTTTTTTAAGATGCTGTCATTTTTTTTACAAGTGTTCTTATTTTGATAACTATGGAGGGGGGTTACAGGGAGGGGGGAAGGAGGTATTAATTTATTTTAATTTAATGTAATAAATATAAAATATAAGGCTTGATTCAGAAAAGGGTGCTAAGTGTTAGCACGCCAGTGAAAAGCCACTTTGCATGAGCTAACATGCTTTGCACGTGCTAAGTAGTAAGCACATGCAAACTACTTAGCACTGTAGTTAGCACATGCAAACTACTTAGCACCATAGTTAGCACATGTAAACTACTTAGCACCCTAGTTTTTTTTTAAAAAAATCAGTGTTTATTCAACAAAGAAAAGGAACATATGACAGAATATGCAGTGTAGCAGCGCGCCTCCTAACTTTTCCAACAGTAGCTTCAGCATCAATTATCACTGTGGAAGATGAGAGGTATTGTTAACAATAATATAATGATCGTCACATAATATGTAGAGCTCAGATTGAATTTAAATTTCCTTTTACAAGATCATAATTAGCAAGACCAGGGGTATCTAACCATGGAGCTTAGCACCTTAGTTAGAACAGTGCTAAGTAGTAGTTTGCATGTCCTAACTACGGTGCTAAGTAGTTTGCATGTGCTAACTACGGTGCTAAGTAGTTTGTATGTGCTAACTACTTAGCACCCTAGTTAGCACGCCTAAAGCCTTTAGGCGTGCTAACTGGGATAGCACCGTTTACTGAATCGAGCCCATAGTGTGAAATGTGTGTTTTTTATTTTTACATATATATTTTTTGACCACTAGATGTCCTCACACTCAGAGAGGGTATTGTAAGCACAAAGCTCATTGGCTTCTCATTAAAGCCTTGATGCTTACAAGCACTCTGATTGGTACAGGGAAGACTTCTTCCCTTTGCCCAATCACTGCTCTGCGGGTTCCGACAGTAAGTAGTGCAGTCCATGGCCCTCGATTGCGAACGGTAGCAGCGATGGTCGGGGACGTTTTAAAACGTCCTGTGGTCCGTTAACATGGACCAACAGGACATTTTAAAACAGCGGGTGGGCGGGTAGTGGTTAAATATAAAATAAAACAGTGGGATAGCTAAAAAAAAGGGTCATTTTTAGGAGTAGGATAGATACAATAGCTCATCTCATCAGTTTTTTGTTTTTTTTTTACCAAGGTATTCCTTTAGACCTTTCTACAAAATGTACATGGGGCCGATTTACTAACGTGAGGTAACATAGTGAAGTGATGTGAAACGATCAATTGTCCAATTTTAGCAACCAATCATTGTAACGGAGAAGCTATGGTTCCTTTGAATCCGCGCATCACCTCAGTTCACAGCTTAGTAAATTAGGCCCGCGATGTTGAAACTAAGATGGATGTGCCTATTTGTCTGTAGTGGTAGTTAAGCTTCTATTGATTTTACCTTTCTGCTCCCAAGTGAAATCCATTTTCCTGCTTTGATCCTATCTTGTACTCTGGCAGGTGAGGCCAGCTGTGATCTATCCAAGGAAAAATAGCCATACAAAATGACTGTCTACTTGTCCCATCCCTCAGGAGCCAGTCACAGCACGGACTATCACATGTGGATGAGACGTGACCACGCCAGTAATGGAGTGAGGGAATTTGCAGAGAAAGGGGAAGCCTGGGCCGTAATCAAGGAGATAGAAGCAGCCGGAGAGAAGATCCAGAGCGTCCACAGCCTTTTCTCTGCTCCGTCCATATCTAGTGGGACTGGCCAATCCTCAACGGAACTGGAGGTCCACTCTAGGCACCCTTATGTAAGTACTGTGGTTTGTTTCCCTCAGAGCTTGTCTAGCTGAAAACCAAGCTGGACATTATTTGAAGTAGTTCTACATTTTGAGTTTAGCACAGTTTTACTCCAATTAATTGATGGGACTGAATCAAATGCGATGTGGTTCATCACATGGAACACATTTCTCAATTTCTCAGTCCATCCTAAGCACTGGCATTGAAGGCGCGTATACACGCCATATTTTTACAAACGACGGGTTCCGTCACACCCTCCCGCGGGACGGTCGTTCTAGAACAACCACCCCGCGGGAGGGTCTGACGGACCCGTCAGTTGTAAAAATACGGCATGTGTGCACACCTTAATCCAGTAGCAGTTTCAATAGAGTTATCTTGTTTGAGATAAGTTTTGCTTGTGACCTCAGTCAGCAGAACTCATTGTGCTGTAATTAACTTGGAATGCTTTAATCTCTCTCTCTGCTAACATAAAATACAGAAACTGAAAGCAGAAGTCCTCTATTATTGTCTCACACTGCCCCCTTGTGACATGTGGCCATGAATACACATTACAGCAGTACTAATTAGAACCTAGGATACCTAACAAAGAAGAAATAAAAAAAAAATGGGCTAAAATAAAATGTCCCGAAGCACTTGCAAACCTCTAAATAAATCGGTTACTAAAGGCTTAATATGGCCCTCAAGGACACCTGTACGCTAAGTGTGCAGAATATTTTTGCTCAATCGATTTGTAACTTAACGAACCATCTTGTATCCCATTTAAGGTCTCCTTTATGGTGAGGATCGTACCCAGCCCGGACTGGTTTGTAGGCCTTGATAGTGTAAATCTGTGTGATGGGAAACAGTGGAAAAAGACGGTGTCACTAGACCTCCATCCCTACGATGCTGGAACGGACAGTGGATTCACATTTTCTTCTCCAAACTATGCCACCATCCCCCAGGGCACCGTGACAGAGGTTTGTCATCTAGTAGACTTTATATCACTATACATTTACTGTAAGCCATTTATAGCCAAAGGAAATTTAGGACCACCAACAACAGTGAGTTAAAAGGAAAAACAAGGAAGAAAAATACTTCAGTTTTCGATTTGGCCAACTAGCAGAAAAGGCCCTAAATTCAAACCATCTACTAAAACATTAACACATAAAATAGATATTTTTAGACAATTATAGAAATTAAAATTGTTGCTGACAAAGGCCATTTCAGCCAATATTCTGAGACATGAATCATCTTTCTTTATTACAAGGAAAGAACTTTCTTTAGGGCAAACCTGATCTACTAGGTTGAGTTCTTTTTGGCTTGGCACTTGAGGGGGTGTCATCAAGGCCAGTTTAAGGGGCCCCGGGGCAAACTGAAGTGTGGGAGCCCCTTGCCTGAGACGCCAACCCCCCTCACTCCCCTTCCCTCTGGCCATTACAGTGTTTACACATTACATGCCGGGTCATAGAGAAAGAGGGAGACAGCATGCTTTAGAGTGTACGGATTGTGCAGCCGCTGCCCACTCGCCGGAACAGATAAGTAATTACCCAAGCTATTACACTTGCAGGGACCCGGGTAGCAGTGCGGGGAGCGCAGCATTTGGCAGGGTTGGCGGGGCCCCTGCAGAGGTTGGGGCCCTGGGACAATTGCCCCCATTGCCTCTACGGCAGCGCCGGCCCTGGGTGTCATAAAATTATGGCAAACCTTCTTGTTAGCGAGAAACTCCATTCTGAAGTGCACTGAATCTTTGTGCGAGTATTACACTTAAAAAATTGATTTATTTTCTCCCAATCTTTTCTTTCTGAGCTGATATTTTGATTCTGAATACTTTGCGATATGCATGGTGAGGAGCGTGATGAGGGTGAGGTTCGAGGTGTGGCAGGGGCGTGTCTTAAATTGTCCCTCTTTCTTATCTTAAAAAGTTGGGAGATATAGTATTACCGTTTTAATACAGGACTCAACAAACAATTTCAACTCAAAAACAATCTCTCAGAACCTGTTTGTGAGTAGAGGACTGCTTGTAGTGTTAAAAACGAAATAAAAACGATGAATGAAAATGTTATACTCATTCTTGTTCTGCAGATTACGTCCTCCTCACCTAATCATCCAGCAAACTCCTTCTTCTATCCCCGGCTGAAGAGACTACCGCCAATTGCCAAAGTGACATTCACCAAACTCAAAGGCAAAATCATGTCCTTTCTGGATATCATATCAAATGTGACGACTACGGGAAACGAAATAGAGGAAGATGTCTCGGGTACGTCAGTTATTACTCTGCATATAAAGACTGTGGATACTTCAAGGGAACCTGAGGTCAGCACCAATAAACTCCTGTCATGTATGGTTAGTGCCATGTTTGTGCCCATTTGTACTTCAAAAATTAAGGTTTGTGCTGCTTTTGTTTTGAAGATAACAATTATTTTTTCGCAGACACATTACCCAGCCGCCGTACAACAGCCTATGGACATGAAACTGGTATGGATTTTATGATATTCAAGTTTTTATAAAGGTCAAAAGTTCAGAAAAGTTCATTCAGCCTTCGCAACATTTTAGGTGGGCTGAGTGAACTTATGACTTCTATAAAAAAAAATGTCCATGGGCTGTACAGGGCATACAGTCAAAAATGGCGCCAGGAAAAAATGGCCAATGGAGCCGCCGCTAGTGTGTAAAACGCTATTTTGCGTTTTAATGTTAAAACATTAAATAGCATTTTAATGTTAAAACGCTATTTAATGTTTTAACATTAAAACGCAAAATAGCGTTTTACACACTAGCGGCTGCCCCGTGCGCCATTTTTTATTATATGTAAAATATATACATAATAAATAAAGCAATAAATATTAATAAATATAAATAATGTGTGTGTGTGTGTATGTATATATATATATATATATATATATATATATATATATACACACACATACATACATTATTTATATTTATTAATATTTTATTTTTTATGTATATACATTTAACATTAAAACGCTATTTAATGTTTTAACATTAAAACGCAAAATAGAGTTTTACACACATTGGCGGCGGCTCCATGCGCCATTTTTTTCCCGGCGCCATTTTTTCCTGCTCCCCTGTACAGGTACTGGGTGATGTTATTGTCTGGGGAAAATAACAATTTCTATTATCTTCAAAACAGAAGCAGCACAAATCTTAATTTTGCACCACAAAACGGGCACAGACATGGAACTAACCAAACATGATGGAGTTTTTATTTTTGCTGATTGTAGAGTGGCAGGGGGGAATGCACTGCGTACGGACCCCCTGGAAACCCCCTCATGAAATTCATTGCTCTTTCTTTTGATATATGTCAATTTACACTACCGTTAAGTTTGCTACATTATTTGTCATTTTCCGCATTTAAAGGTCTACTTTTTTCCTATGAAACTTTAAAATCGATTTTCTCAAAAACTATAAGGTCTTTTTGAAAAAAATGTTTCCTCTTGTACCCACTGTCCCTATTCACATACCCTGCAAATTTGGTGTTTCTAACATATAAGGGGGCTTTGCTATTAACGGTTAAAGTCGGCGGTCCGCTGCGGGTTCGCAAATTCTTGAGGAAATTTGCATTCGCCGTTCACGAATGGAAAATTCTATGATCGCGACATCTCTATTAACCAGATGTTAAAGGAGCACAATCAAACCAAGTGTTCTAAAATGACAATGTACAAATAATGTCTAAGCAGCTGTATAAACATTTTCCTACTTTGCATGTTAAATATCAGAGGCAAAAGCTTTAATTCATTGTGTATAGATTTTAGCTACTTTTGGAATGTCTCATTTTCAAAGGTATAAATCTCTGCAGTCTGAAATGCTAAGATCAGTGTAATATTGAAGCAGAGTTATATGAAAAGCCTGTGAGGTGTCAGGTTTCACTCACACAATTACAAGTGTTTATGTTGCACATAAGAAAAAGTAGATAGCGTCCAAACACTATGATACGAAATGCGTGTAAAGATATACAGTCACATACTCCAGTATATGTGAGTTAACAATAAGATCACTGATGTTCTCCAGCCTAAGCAAATAAACTGCTTTGTAGTGTACTTTAGTCTCCTTCAGCCTTCCTGCAAGATGCTGAATATACAAATATTGCTTTTTGAGGTCTATGTCCTATATATAGGGCCGGATGTATGGAAAGGCCACCAAGGTCCACGCTTTAGGCAGCAGCTGGTCATGAGGCGGCTGGACATGGAAGAGGGATTGCTGTACATGAAGAGGCTGGAACTGGAATATAGAGGTTACAACTTAGGAGCAACAGATGGAAATAGGGAGCTGCTGCCCAAGGGATCTGTATATAACTGAAGGGAGATGCTGTACCTGATGAAGGGCTTCGCCCGAAACTAGTAGTGCGTTTCCTTGTCATACCTTAATACAGCAAGGTTGCTATATTTGTGTGCTGTTGTTCTACTCACCGATAATTGGATGCTGTACATTAAAAAGGGACTGCTGCATATGAAAAGGGAGCAAGGCTGGATTTATACTTTTAGTGCCCCTAGGCCAGGGATCTGCAAACTTGGCTCTTCAGCTGTTAAGGAACTACAAGTCCCACAATGCATTGCAGGAGTCTGACAGCCACAGTCATGATTCATAAAGTCAAATGCATTGTGGGACTTGTAGTTCCTAAACAGCTGGATAGCCAAGGGTGCAGATCACTGCCCTAGGCCAACTTCCTTGCTCCTCCCCTTCTTTGTGCAGTAGCATCACCCACATTCCATATGCAGCCTGCCCATTCCATGTGAACTATCTATTTGCAGCAGACTTTCATTTATAGCTCTGATGGGCAGCAGCACCCCTCTTCCATGTGTTGTTTTCCGTTTGCAGCCCCCTTTTTCCTTCTCTTCCGGGTCCAGGCGATCCCTCAGGCTGCAGCCACCTAAGGCCTGGGCCTTTGTGACCTTTCCTGAAGGGGAGAGACAAAAAAGTTGGCTTAGGGGCGGAAAAAGTATAAACCCAGCCTTGCCTGTGTGCTAATGTGTTTGCTTTGTGCTTCTTACACTCTCTCCCTTGCTTGTTTCAGAAACCCCTCTGGACTGCGAGGTTTCTGTCTGGTCTCCTTGGGGTCTCTGCAAAGGTAGCTGCGGATCCAGTGGAATGAAGGCTCGAACCCGATACGTACGCATGAACCCGGCCAACAATGGCACTGCCTGCCCATCGCTCATGGACAACAAGGAATGTGACCCAGAAAACTGTATATAGGAAAAAATCCACTGTTAACTTATTTCAGGGATAGGTTCAATGTATCAGCCGTACATGTTAACCCAAGCAATCTAAAATCAGTATTCAATGGTTATTGATGTGCAGAGCCTTGCAGACTAGTCTTGTAGACCTGGACTCATCTCAGTGAACTGGAACTACAAAGACCAGAACGTAACCAGAAGTGACAGAAGAACCTTCCTGATTGACCTTCCTGATTCCAGCCCAAAGCCATCCCCAGATTGGGCTTTCCAAAATTGGTTTACTGAGTGGAGGCAGAAAGTGGTGCTATTGGGAAATCACCACCTCCAGGGCTGTTTCTGTAATATGATAGGAGCAGCTCTGGCAGGGGTGTAAGAACAAATCATGGGGCCCTGATGAGGCTTCCCCTATGGGCCACGCTCTCTTCATACATGGTGACCTCCATTGCCAGGGGAATCATCAGATGTGATCACCATGACCGCCCTACAGAAAACTAGTGTGGCCAAAACAACACCTGCTCCAGGGGGGGGCAAGCCCTGTATTGGAGGGGGATAAGTACTTGGGGGAATCTAGAGCCCTACCTTGTGTCTGTGGGGGCTGCTTTCCAAGCAATGCCTCTGAGCTCTGAATATGTTAAAATATGTTTCAAGAGAGGTTTTGTTTTCTATTAAAAACCTAAACATTTTCTCCTAATTCACAGAAAAGGCTTGATAACCGTAACATAAAATTGCACCTTGTGTGCGTTTTTCCTTTAAAATTGAATGCACAGAAACGCTCAGCATGTGCAAGGAGTTACGTGTGGGAAACTGTGCACGCCCTTTTCGCATGGACAACTGTGGTCCCATCCTAAGTCAGGCAGACAAAAACCATGTTGAAATTTCACCATAGCATGGTCATATTTGCAGCTCTGTTCTCTCTTTTTTCTCACTTCTGATGAGTCAGTGCTCACTCCCAGAGACAGTACTGAACACACAGAACAGCTGTCTTGTTTCTGCACACACTAGAGCAGACAGCATGACTCATCAGAAGTGAGAGAGTGAGGTGAAAGTTAGAAACTGGACAGGAACTAAAGATCTGACCGTAAACAGTTCTTTTTTAGGGTATAGTAGTGGATCCATACACAAATGTTAGAAGGACTATTACTTGAATCCCCTGTCGATCACTTGTTCTTCATACTTAGTAATAGCTGGACTCTGCTGGGCTGAATCTCCTTGTCTCTCTGTCTCTGGGCTCTTCTGCCACCATGCCGTACTGTAATGGAAAATAAACAGAAGTCAAATAGGAGACAGCAGGGGGCGGGATTTGCTGAGGCGTTCATATGCTCCTAATAAGAGTCCTCTAGAGATGACGACATTTGTCCCCAAGTGAAGTTATTACAAACCAATGACTAATTCAGCCTGCTTACTCAAAAATGCAAAGATCTGTTTTGGATTGATGGACTAAGTACTGCCAGCGGATCTCATCCTGCCAATAAAGTAATCAGCACTTTGTCGTTTACAGCCTCATATTACAAACTTGTTGATTCGCACTGATCACAGACTCCGCCGCCGCTGTCTAGATTCCTGGTCGTTGCTACACAAGGGCATCTGATGTAATTATTTTCTGACTTAGCTGTACTGAAAAATGGGAACCAATTGTCATTTTTTGCTGACTGTTCTTGCAGTTTAATATGCTACCTTTTTGGGGAGTTTTTTGTAAATGCCATAGTACTTATAGATTCCTCTTGTGTCAGAACAAGGGAAGTCCAGGCACCTTTCTTGCCTTGTTACTTTACTATGTGCTGTATAGTTGTGCTCAAGTATTGAAATTATATGATGGAATAAAAAAGGTTTTAAATTATGTTTCTGGAGTGCTGAATTATAAACAATTGCATTAAAGCAGCATCAAAATCTGACATAATATTCAATAAAAACATGTTTTCCTACTGTTTATATCCCATACAGTTATCAAATTTGCTTTTGTGAATAAGTATTATTATTCATTTAGAAATGACAAGTTCCCAAAGTACAATTTTTTTGCTCTGAGAGCTGACCTTGCATTTCATTCATAACTGGTGTATTCATATTGTACCCAGAAATGCTGAGTATCTGTCTGTGTTCTGGAGTGTCAAAATTGCCAGAGAATGTTTACATTCCTCACTTAATACAATTACGTAAACACAAGATAATGTTATCTCAAGTACAGATGTGTCCAGCTTTCCCTGCAGGGAGCTTGCAAGTCCTGTGTTTAACTAGTTGAATGCTGTTCTAGTAATAAAAAAAATGGTGGTAGTATATAATATGCTGTAAAGAATCTTTTAGAGCAAAGAAGAAATGATGTGTTTCAGACCACTTTAAAGTGTACCCGAGGTGACATGATGAGATAAATGTGTATGTACAGTGCAAAACATATTAACCTCCCTGGCGGTAATCCCGAGCCGAGCTCGGGCTAGCCGCCGGAGGCTTAATGGAAGTAAATGGAGGCAGTCGAGAGCTTTTACATACCTCCTGGGTGATCCAGATGTTGGTAGCCCTTCTATTTCCTGTCCTCGGAGGCTCTGAGTCATTCTGGTGAGATCACTGTCATTGATCTCACCAAAGTGTTACAGCGCCATCAGGTTGATGGAGATAAAATTGCAGCGTTGGAGCCCAGGGAGGTGAGTGAGAGCAGGGGCTGCTGCTGGCTTCCTGACAGCATGATTGTTTTCCTGATTTTAGGGTGTGAAATGTTCAGAAAAGACCCTAAAATCTGGAAATAATCATACCGCTAGGGAGGTTAATAACTAAGCTGTTTTACTTGTTTTATTTTGGTGAGTTAATTTCTAGGCATGGAAGTGACAGCTTCTGTCTTGCCGGTACCTTGTAGGGAATATAGTAAACATCACTGATAAGCAAACTACAGCCATAAAAGTTTTCCTGGCAGAATACAACTTCTGAGGGCAGGGAGAGATAAAATACATGCACTATTGACCTTTTTCTAACTTTGGGATACTTATTAAGCTGCCACTGATCAGAGGCAACAAAACATTCAATCTAGTCTGTAAATGTTTAAAAGAAACCTGAAATAATAGCCGCCCTGTGCCCACACTGTCCTGGAACGAACCTCCGGGCCCCCATTGTGGCTAAGTTTCATTATCAAAAGTACAGTAAAACACAATCCTCAGCGCTTGGTATAAGATGGATCTCTGCAGTCACCAATAGTGCTCTAAAACACAGATAAGGTGACCTTCACCAAGACAGTAATAAAAAACAAATGGTCACCAAAATATCATTAAAAGTAACCCATTTATTCAACAGTAAGAACAATAAAAAAAGTATACATATACTCACATCGAGGGCCTTTATGACAGGGACCCTTCGATGTGTAACATGTCTTGTATCAATACACTATAACCACTCTGCAGTAGAAGACAAATGCCCAGTCTCCAGTGCCCGACCGGTTTCGGCTCTCCACAGTCGTCAGGGAGAGAGAGCCGGTTTTGGCGGAGAGCTGAAACCGGTCGGGAACTGGAGACTGGGCATTTGTCTGCTACTGCACAGGTTGTGCTCAAGTTTTGGAATTAAAGGTTTTAAATTATGTTTCTGGAATGTTGAATTATAAACAATTGTGTTAAAGTGTACCCGAGGCAACAAACATGTGACATGATGGGGGGGGAGCACAGATCGGGGGACCCAGGTGAGGAAGACGGGGGTCCAACCCCCCTTACCGCTGCTGTGCCCAATACCCCCTTCCTGCCCGCTACCCCTTCGGCGGCCCCACACACCCACGGCTAGGCGGGTGCCGCCCCCCAGACTTTGCCGCCTGAGGAACCCGCCTCATGGGCAAACCGGCCCTGGCTGCCACTGAGCAGAGGCATTAAAACATTCAATCTAGCTTGTAAATGTTTAAAACTCAGTTCCTCTGGGTGTTTCAAATCCTACCCCATAGAGCCACATTAATCCATACCATGCACTGATGAGGATCAATCAGTTCAAAACAGTCTGTATGCATGTTGGATTATTGTGGCTCTGTAATATTAACAAGCTGACACATCATTGCATTCCAGCGGATCTGGAGTTGTGGACTGAGGACCCGTGGTCAGGGGGGAAAGGCTGCCCTGGAGTGGCAGCGCAGTGAAGGGGGAGCTGTGGGCACAGCGGCGGGGAAGGGGGGCCATCTCCCCCCCCCTTTCCTCACTTTGGGGCTCCCCCTTCCTGGCTCCCCCCTCCAGAATTGGGGTGTGTCAGCGGGCGGCAGGCGCAGCAGAACACTACCTCCTATACCCGGCGCTAGAGGAAGATCTGTGCGCCGCTGGTCTCGTGATGTCACTGACTAGACCAGAGCAGCGGCGCACAGATCTCCCGCTCGTACTTCTGGTGAAATGCTGTCAGATTACATGTAATTTTTGGGGAAACACTATGGCAGAGCTCAAAGTTCCCCGGCAGACCTTTTACAGCACTGCTAAGGTCATGTATATTTGGCCCCACCCGTGACCACGCCCACATTCTGTTGAGTGACCATGACCATTTTTCGGCATGCTGCGCAGGGTTTTTTTTTATCAGTGAAAGATATCCTTTGTAAATAAATTTTTATATCTTTGTTAGTAAAAAAAATAACGTGAAAGGTTGGCAACACAGAGCCCCATATAGTTAGGTAGCCAGGTATAGGTGCTCCCAGTGTTGGTAGCTAGGTACAGTTGCCCCCAGTATAGGTTGGCCAGGCACTCTCTTCACTTCCTGTTTCTGCCTGGTGCTGCCCCCAGACTTCTGCTGCCTGAGGAAGTCGTCTCACTCATCATGGGCCTGTGTAAATGTTAACATTATTATCTCTTGTGGCTGCCTGAGCCAAAAATTTGAGTGGGAGGGGTGTGGCGGCTAGATTTGCTTAATAATAGCAAAATATTACCATTTAAGCATGCATTATACTAGGCAGAGTTCCTCTTTACTAGAGTGCTGTTTGAATAGAGACATATCATTTTTCTCATTGCCTCTAGGAAGTCTATTAATGAGTAGCTGGAGTTGTGCAGTGGGAGTACACAGCACATATGGAAGCGCTATTAACATGATTTATTTTTGGATTGGATGTCTGTGTAATATTGTATACTGTATTTCTTCTGAGTGGAAGAGGGATTATCTGAGAAAACACTCCAGATGTATTATCTGTAGAATTCATTTTTGCATTCTTTGGAGAGTGTTTGAAATGTGTGTCTTGTTTTCAGCAGTAGATATTATTCTGCACAGCTAGCAGGAGTGTGCAGGGGTACAGACTGGCTACAGCACTCTCCAGTCAGCTGCAGACATTATAAGGTGGTCATATGTACAGGTATGGCCTGACTGGTATCAGACAAATTGGACGCCGCCATTGACTTTTATTGAAAATATCGGCAAGCTGGTGCCAAAGGGGAAATTCCTGTGCCAATGTTTTTTTTCTGGGTTTTTATTGTTTTAGCAGCAGAGTTCAGGTGTCCGGCAGTGCATAATTTGGAGCCCTATAATTATTGTTTTTTGCGGGGTTTAGGCATCAGAAGGAGGGTTTGTGCTGGGGGGGGGGGGGGGGCAGTTAGGGTTAGGTGTCAGGAAGGTGCTTTGAGAAGAGGGGGGCGGTTAGGGTTAGATGTCAAGAAGGGTTTCTTTGGGGGGATTAGGACTTAGGCCTCAGGAAGAGTGTTTGTGTGAGGGGGAGGGGCGGTAAGGGTTGGCCGTCATGTGGGAGAGTTCTGTGTAAGTGTAGAGTTAGGTTTAGATATATAGTGCATCTGTAACATCCTTTCTAATAATATCCGTGTCCCTGCGTCATCCTGTTCCTGTGTCTGTGTGTTGCGCTGCTGCCAGGGCCGGATTTGTACTCTTTACAGCTCAAGGCCACTGTCACCAGCCGCCCCTCTTCAGTATAGGTAGCCAGATGACCCCTCCCCCCTTCCCTCTAGTATAGGTAACCTGTTGACCTCCCCTCCAGTATAGGTAGCCAGATGACTCCCTTAATCCCTCCTTTTCCCACTCCCCCCCTTTCAGAAGAGGTAGCCAGCTCACCTTCACACCACAGCAGCCATCAGTGGCACGCAATTCTCAGCTCATCTCCAGTGCAGAAGCTTCCTCTTCCCCTCTATCTCCAATGCTGCCCAAGTCCATAGCTGCTGGCCACAATGCAAACTTGCAGAGAGCAAGGTGGCCACTGCACAGGCCGCTGGCAGCAGAGTACCATGGTCAGGCGCTCGCCTGATCTCCCTGCATTGCATAATTTGCAAGCTTGCAAATGCTGCATAAGTTCACCCTGCTGCTTTGGTGGCCTTGCTCTTATGGTACCCTAGGCCATGGCCTAGGTTGCCTTGCCCTAAATCTGGCCCTGGCTACTGCGCATGTGCAGGACAGACAGCCGTTGGGACAGGAGGCCGGGGAGCCTGGCGGACGGGAGCGCGAACGTGTGTGCATGGCAGACGGGTGCATGCATGCGCACTGACTGGTGTCGGTGGCGTGAAAAGACCCTGAGCCTGTTTTTAAACGGGCTTGGGTAAACTACTTCACTAATATTATGCTATCGAAAATTAAGACTTTAAACAATAGCATATCGGTAAATGTACCAATATTCTTCTATCAACAGTTTCCCTGCGCCTAATTTTCCTTGGTGCCTGGCTACACTTTAGCATTGTGCAATAAACAGAAATGCTCAGCTTAGCCATGCGTTTGTGTTCATTATACAGAGTAGGGAGGAGGAGTCAGACTAAACCAACAATCCCACTTATGAGCAGAAAGGCAAAAGGGGTCCACTTGATGACCATGGGTGATACCAGCAGAGAACAAGCCACTCCCAGATGTTCCGAGACTTAAGTTGGCCATCCACTATTCAATTATCGCTCAATTTTGTTTTCAATCAATATCACGATCGATTTAACGATCAATTATTTTATGACAAACTAAAGACCAGCATTGCAGATAAATCTTTTGATCAATGTCAGCGCTTAATATCACAGATGTTTAAATCCATTTCAAGTTAGGATTAATATGACATTTTTGTCTAATCGAATGTCTGACTGGGCAAAACAGGAGTAGAAAAAATTATGCCCTGTCTTATGCCTAATACACACGATAAGATTTTCAGCCAGATTTACTGCCAGATCGACATTTCCAGCATGTCCGATCTGATTTCCGATCAATTTTCCATAGAAATGAATGGAAAATTGATTGGAAATCAGATCGGATATGCTAGAAATAGTCGACTTGGCAGTAAATCTGCCAGAAAATCTCATTGTGTGTATTAGGCATTAGAACGTCAATGCATTCCTGGACGTACTATGTTAATAACTAATATGAACAGAAAAGTATTTCAGCAAACTTTAAAGAGTATATTAGTACTAAATCAAAAATGGAAAAGAAATACCATTGATGAGTACATATAATTTTATTTAATTTCTAATCATCATAATGGTAAACAGATTCATGTTTTATCATGTGATTTGCAACGTATATGCGTGTCCTTACAGGATACTGTCAGTCATGGGCTAGTACAAACAGATGCCAGTCAAGGTTTAGAATAAATATGATGGAACAACAAGGTTGTACATAAGGACAAATATACTAAGTTTCAAAGGCAAAAGTGTCCTTTTATCAGGGAAGAGGAGTTTTGAACATATACTGTAAATACTGAACTGATCTCTTGCACAGGATAGAAGGAAAGCAATGCACCCTGTATGTATTTAGGGAGTTTAGCCTGTCTAATTCCCCCTCATCTGTATGTACTTCCCAGGTCGCGGCTTAGCTTCCGATTGGAGGAAGCTCACAGGAGGCGGGCAGCGGCGGGGACAGAGGCAGGAGAGCGCACATAGAATAAGGCGCTCAGCCAGGCCATTGACCCGATTTTGTGCCCTCAAAAAATGTTTGCCTGATGAAGCGGGATTGTGACCCGTGAAACGCGTTGCAACTCTGGAGCTTTTAATAAAAAGTTACTTTATACTGTGAGTAACGTCCCATTGTCCACTGTGTCCAGTCTTTCTTTCTACGAGGGAGGTGAGTCCACCAACTTCCCCCTTTTAAACAGTTTTTAATCGATTTTACTCTACTTGGCGCCTCTGTGTTACTGCTTTACAAATTGTCTAGTCCACCCTTGGTGGAGGGGTGTATCCCCATTCCTTCCTGTCTACAGAGAGCGACTTCTTAAACCTGAGCGAAGTCAGGTTATAATTCTCCCCGCCCGCTTACCCAGTGGTTGCCTTTGTGGCGACCCACGTTTGTGAGTATAACCATTACTTTGTTGTACACCTGACTAATTGTCACTGAGATACTACACTATATTGGGCTCTCCTTTTGTCTCCTTCAAGCACATTGAATGACATACAGAAGGTAAATAGACTGCTAGCGACAAGCGCTAGCGCTTTTTACAGGGGGGCACAGTAGACCCCGGGGAGGGGGGGGGGGGGGGACTAGAGGCGGCAATAGCGAGTCCCAGAGGCATGTCATTATACACAGGACATGCCTCTGTGGTCTCTTAAGATTTCAAATACCCGCCTGGGGTTCTCTTTAAAGGTTATTATGCCGTTGTGTATCTTTTAGACCACAGAGGATGTTCTGAGTTCAGGTCCCCTTTAAAGAGGAACTGTAACATAAAAAGATCCCCTGGGGGGTACTCACCTCGGGTGGGGGAAGCCTCCGGATCCTAATGAGGCTTCCCACGCCGTCCTCCATCCGTCAGGGGTCTCGCTGCAGCCCTCCGTGGAGTCCGGGCACCGGTGACGTCAATATTTACCTTCCTGGCTCCTGCGCAGGCGCTCTGACGGCTGTCGGCTCCGAACTACACGGAAATACCCGATCGCCGTCGGGTCCGCTCTACTGCGCAGGCGCAAGTTTCCTGCGCCTGCGCAGTAGAGCGGACCCGAATGAGATCGGGTATTTCCGTGTAGTTCGGAATGGAAAGCCGCCACAGCGCCCCCGCTGGAGCCAGCAAAGGTAAATATTGAAATGACAGTCGGCACAGTCGCCGGCTGTTCGGAGGGCTGCGGAGAGACCCCCGTGGGACAGAGGACGGCGTGGGAAGCCTCATTAGGATCCGGAGGCTTCCCCCACCCGAGGTGAGTACCCCCCAGGGGATCTTTTGAATGTTACAGAGTCTCTTTAACAACCCTCCTGGCGGTAACCCCGAGCTGAACTCGGGGTAAGCCGCCGCGGAGGATATTTCAGCCCCTGGTAGGGTGATTAGCTCCATTTAAAGTGCTGTACATGCAGCTAGCACTTTGCTAGCCGCGCGTACAGCTTTATCGCCGCCGCTGCGCTGCGATCGCCTGCACGCAGCGGTGGAAGAGGGCCCCCCCCCCCCGCCGCCAGAGCCCTGCGCTGCCTGGACCAATGACTTCCGGGCAGCGCTAAGTGCTGGATCGGAGGCGGCTGACGTCAGGACGTCGGCTGACGTCATTCCGATCATCGCCATGGCGACAGGAAAAGCCAAACAGGGGAACGCGTTATATACGCATTCCCCTGTTTGCTATTGATGCCGGCGACGATCGCACTAGAGGGACACATGCGCCCTCTAGTGTTGTTTCATGTAGCTACCACTCTGGTAGCTTTACATGAAACAAAACAAAAAAAAATAAAATAAAATGTATTTCTGCCTATTTGGCACAATTAATTAACCGCCAGGAGGGTTATATTCAGTAGCACACAAACCAACTACATCCTACCAAACACAATTTCTCCAAGGAAGGATAATATATGCAAATATTCTAATAATCAAAAACTCCACAGAAATATTGAACTTGAAACAAAACACGTGCACGTCTGGTACTTCGTAATATCAAGTGGAGCAGTCTGTCTGTGTATGTCTTACAGTTGGGCATATATATCTGCTTTACAACACTTTAGCTGTTCACCGCCCTCCTCTGTTCTCTCCTAAATGCCCCCTGAGGCTACTTCTAGGTCATCCAGGTCCTTGATCATGCAGCCGGGAGCGCTCTGCACATGCGCACTACGTAATCACGCACTGCCAGGCCAGGATGTGTTCTGCCAGTCCAGCGCCTGCGCACTACTCCCTGACCTGGACAACCCAGAAGTAACTTCGAGGGGCATTTAGGAGAGAACAGAGGAGAACGGGTGAGCTTTAGGCATGAGGACTGCTCCCTGTACATGCCTGCTCCCCCCATTTTTAAAAATGTACTACAGCTCGGGTATCCTTTAAAAATTTCAAAAAAAACCCTTTTTGTTTTTAGTTCACTACGCTACTGTATTTGTATATTTTAATTTAGAACTAGTACGGCTGGACCCACCTCCTTTTGAATTTCTACCTGGTTCAAGTCCATTCCTACTTTTTTTTGTCATTTTGATGGGGAACTTTACTTTTTAACTGAGCGACATTATTCAAATTGAGCACCAGAGCTATAGATCTGTTAATGATTATTAATAAGCAAATATCAACCAGGTGGCTTTTCCCATGAGAACCAGTGTGGTAGCGTCACCAGTGAGTCTCGTCATTCGTGACATCTGAACTGGCTTCCATTACAGCTACACTGCAGCTACAGCCATGGCGGCACTGGTAGCACATCTGCTGCTCACTGTCTGTGCCAGCTCACTGGTGCATGCCATGTATTATCACTCTGCAGAAAAGGAGGAGAAATGCGTCATAGAGGATCTTCCCGGTAACATGCTGGTCACAGGTAAGAACGCTGCTTCTGAATAACGTATACAGCATCTGACAAAAGTGAGTGCACCGCTGTGACCGCTTACATTTTTAAAGGTATTGTATACCTTTAATGGGACAACACTGAAGAGATGACACTTTGGCCCATATGCAATAAACTTTTTCTCCTGAGCTATTTCCTAGGAGATAATTTTCATCCCTTTTTGTCCAGCATTTGACAGTTGAAAAAGTACCCAAACGTTGGTGAAGAGGTACTGGGGGGCATAGCAATAGCCCCCGCAAGGGATGCAGCCGCAAGGGGGGGTCAGAAGCCCAGGGGGCCCTGTAAGGTCCTAAGTCACTGACAATTAAGGGCATGGAGAGAAAAAGCTTTCTGCTCTCTGCACAATTGTTCTAATGACTGCATCTGCTCAGCCAGTGATTAGGAATCATACAACGTTTTGTAGACCGTCCCTATTCAGTGTGCAGCAGGGTCTTGTGTACAGCGCATTGCCCCCAACCTCTCTACCCCTCCCCATGTGCTGTGTACTGTAGTGATGCTGGAGAAGTCTGCAGAGCCCATTCTGATCCATCAGCGGTGGACAGAGTGAGTGTAATAAGAAGCTGCGGCTGGAAGCACACTTGTCTATTAGTTTTCTGTGTGCGTTTTTCTGTATGCATTTTCTGCACACCATCACGGGTGAGATTCACGAAAGCGTGATAACTGCTATCACAGCAGTTATCACGCGATGTGTGGCTCACATTGCGAACAGCGTTAGTTCATGTGATAAGCGAAGGCTATCGTGCGATCATGTGCGCTTTTCACGTGAAGCGCGCATGTGACCGCGCAATAACCTACGCTTATCACGTGAACTAATGCTGTTCGCTTGATAAGCAATGCGAGCCGCACATCGCGTGATAACTGCTGTGATAGCAGTTATCACGCTTTCGTGAATCGAACTCCAGGTGTGAAAATACGACCCAGGAGAAGACTCAGGCGTAAAAGTGAATTGCATACGGGCCTTTGATACAATGTGAACTAGTCAGTGCAAATTTGCTGCTCCGTAAAAAAAAATAAAAAAAATCAACACACAGCCATTAAAGGATACCCGAAGTGACATGTCACATGAGATAGACACGTGTATGTACACTGCCTAGCACACAAATAACTAGGCTGTGTTCCTTTTTTTCTTTCTCTGCCTGAAAGAGTTAAATAGCAGGTATG
This sequence comes from Hyperolius riggenbachi, assembly GCF_040937935.1. Taxonomy (NCBI): domain Eukaryota; kingdom Metazoa; phylum Chordata; class Amphibia; order Anura; family Hyperoliidae; genus Hyperolius; species Hyperolius riggenbachi. The sequence continues at coordinate 78,745,763 of NC_090646.1, read as the reverse complement.
TAAGTGGCTGACTCAGTCCTGACTCAGACAGGAAGTGACTACAGTGTGACCCTCACTGATAACAAATTCCTCTTTTTATCTTTCTTGCTCTCAGAAGCCATTTTCTGCTAGGAAAGTGCTTTATAGTTGGAATTTCTTATCAGTGAGGGTCGCACTGTAGTCACTTCCTGTCTGAGTCAGGACTGAGTCAGCCACTTACATACCTGATATTTAACTCTTTCAGGCAGAGAAAGAAAAAAAGGAACACAGCCTAGTTATTTGTGTGCTAGGCCCTGTACATACACATGTCTAACTCATCGTGTCACATGTCAGTTAGAGTTGGGCCGAACGGTTCGCCTGCGAACGGTTCCATGCGAACTTCCGTGGTTCGCGTTCGCGTCCCGCAGGCGAACCTTTGCGGAAGTTCGGTTCGCCCCATAATGCACATGGAGGGTCAACTTTGACCCTCTACATCACAGTCAGCAGGCCCAGTGTAGCCAATTAGGCTACACTAGCCCCTGGAGCCCCACCCCCCTTATATAAGGCAGGCAGCGGCGGCCATTACGGTCACTCGTGTGCCTGCATTAGTGAGAGTAGGGCGAGCTGCTGCAGACTGTCTCTCATAGGGAAAGATTAGTTAGGCTTAGCTTGTTCCTGGCTGCATACCTGTTCTGCGAACCCACCACTGCATACCTGTACTGTGAACCCACCACTGTATACCTGTTCTGTGAACCCACCACTGCATACCTGTACTGTGAACCCACCACTGCATACCTGTTCAGTGAACCCACCACTGCATACCTGTTCAGTGAACCCACCACTGCATACCTGTTCAGTGAACCTGCCACTGCATACCTGTTCTGTGAACCCACCACTGCATACCTGTTCAGTGAACCCACCACTGCATACCTGTTCTGTGAACCCACCACTGCATACCTGTTGTGTTCAGTGAACCTGCCACTGCATACCTGTTCTGTTCAGTGGACCCGCCACTGTATACCTGTTCAGTGAACCCGCCACTGCATACCTGTTGTGTTCAGTGAATCTGCCACTGCATACCTGTTCTGTGAACCCGCCACTGCATACCTGTTCTGTTCAGTGAACCCGCCACTGCATACCTGTTGTGTTCAGTGAACCCGCCACTGTATACCTGTTCTGTGAACCCGCCACTGTATACCTGTACTGTTCAGTGAACCCGCCACTGCATACCTGTACTGTTCAGTGAACCCGCCACTGCATACCTGTTGTGTTCAGTGAACCCGCCACTGCATACCTGTTGTGTTCAGTGAACCCTCCACTGTATACCTGTTCTGTGAACCCGCCACTGTATACCTGTACTGTTCAGTGAACCCGCCACTGCATACTTGTTGTGTTCAGTGAACCCGCCACTGCATACCTGTTCGGTTCAGTGGACCCGCCACTGTATACCTGTTCTGTTCAGTAAACACGCCACTGTATACCTGTTCAGTGAACCCGCCACTGCATACCTGTTCTGTTCAGTGAACCTGCCACTGCATACCTGTTCTGTGAACCCGCCACTGTATACCTGTACTGTTCAGTGAACCCGCCACTGCATACCTGTTCTGTTCAGTGGACCCGCTACTGTATACCTGTTCTGTTCAGTGGACCCGCTACTGTATACCTGTTCTGTTCAGTGAACCCGCCACTGTATACCTGTACTGTTTATTGAACCCGCCACTGCATACCTGTTCTGTTCAGTGGAGCCGCTACTGTATACTGGTTCTGTTCAGTGAACCCGCCACTGCATACCTGTTGTGTTCAGTGAACCCGCCACTGTATACCTGTACTGTTCAGTGAACCCGCCACTGCATACATGTACTGTTCAGTGAACCTGCCACTGCATACCTGTTCTGTGAACCCGCCACTGTATACCTGTACTGTTCAGTGAACCCGCCACTGCATACCTGTTCTGTTCAGTGGACCCGCTACTGTATACCTGTTCTGTTCAGTGAACCCGCCACTGTATACCTGTACTGTTCAGTGAACCCGCCACTGCATACCTGTTCTGTTCAGTGGAGCCGCTACTGTATACCGGTTCTGTTCAGTGAACCCGCCACTGTATACCTGTACTGTTCAGTGAACCCGCCACTGCATACCTGTTCTGTTCAGTGGACCCGCTACTGTATACCTGTTCTGTTCAGTGAACCCGCCACTGTATACCTGTACTGTTCAGTGAACCCGCCACTGCATACCTGTTCTGTTCAGTGGAGCCGCCACTGTATACCTGTACTGTTCAGTGAACCCGCCACTGCATACCTGTTCTGTTCAGTGGAGCCGCTACTGTATACCGGTTCTGTTCAGTGAACCCGCCACTGTATACCTGTACTGTTCAGTGAACCCGCCACTGCATACCTGTTCTGTTCAGTGGACCCGCTACTGTATACCTGTTCTGTTCAGTGAACCCGCCACTGTATACCTGTACTGTTCAGTGAACCCACCACTGCATACCTGTTCAGTGAACCCAACACTGCATACCTGTTCTGTGAACCCACCACTGCATACCTGTACTGTGAACCCACCACTGCATACCTGTTCAGTGAACCCACCACTGCATACCTGTTCTGTGAACCCACCACTGCATACCTGTTGTGTTCAGTGAACCTGCCACTGCATACCTGTTCTGTTCAGTGGACCCGCCACTGTATACCTGTTCAGTGAACCCGCCACTGCATACCTGTTGTGTTCAGTGAACCTGCCACTGCATACCTGTTCTGTGAACCCGCCACTGCATACCTGTTCTGTTCAGTGAACCCGCCACTGCATACCTGTTGTGTTCAGTGAACCCGCCACTGTATACCTGTTCTGTGAACCCGCCACTGTATACCTGTACTGTTCAGTGAACCCGCCACTGCATACCTGTACTGTTCAGTGAACCCGCCACTGCATACCTGTTGTGTTCAGTGAACCCGCCACTGTATACCTGTTCTGTGAACCCGCCACTGTATACCTGTACTGTTCAGTGAACCCGCCACTGCATACTTGTTGTGTTCAGTGAACCCGCCACTGCATACCTGTTGTGTTCAGTGAACCCGCCACTGCATACCTGTTGTGTTCAGTGAACCCGCCACTGTATACCTGTTCTGTGAACCCGCCACTGTATACCTGTACTGTTCAGTGAACCCGCCACTGCATACTTGTTGTGTTCAGTGAACCCGCCACTGCATACCTGTTCTGTTCAGTGGACCCGCCACTGTATACCTGTTCTGTTCAGTAAACACGCCACTGTATACCTGTTCAGTGAACCCGCCACTGCATACCTGTTCTGTTCAGTGAACCTGCCACTGCATACCTGTTCTGTGAACCCGCCACTGTATACCTGTACTGTTCAGTGAACCCGCCACTGCATACCTGTTCTGTTCAGTGGACCCGCTACTGTATACCTGTTCTGTTCAGTGGACCCGCTACTGTATACCTGTTCTGTTCAGTGAACCCGCCACTGTATACCTGTACTGTTTATTGAACCCGCCACTGCATACCTGTTCTGTTCAGTGGAGCCGCTACTGTATACTGGTTCTGTTCAGTGAACCCGCCACTGCATACCTGTTGTGTTCAGTGAACCCGCCACTGTATACCTGTACTGTTCAGTGAACCCGCCACTGCATACCTGTACTGTTCAGTGAACCTGCCACTGCATACCTGTTCTGTGAACCCGCCACTGTATACCTGTACTGTTCAGTGAACCCGCCACTGCATACCTGTTCTGTTCAGTGGACCCGCTACTGTATACCTGTTCTGTTCAGTGAACCTGCCACTGTATACCTGTACTGTTCAGTGAACCCGCCACTGCATACCTGTTCTGTTCAGTGGAGCCGCTACTGTATACCGGTTCTGTTCAGTGAACCCGCCACTGTATACCTGTACTGTTCAGTGAACCCGCCACTGCATACCTGTTCTGTTCAGTGGACCCGCTACTGTATACCTGTTCTGTTCAGTGAACCCGCCACTGTATACCTGTACTGTTCAGTGAACCCGCCACTGCATACCTGTTCTGTTCAGTGGAGCCGCTACTGTATACCGGTTCTGTTCAGTGAACCCGCCACTGCATACCTGTTGTGTTCAGTGAACCCGCCACTGTATACCTGTACTGTTCAGTTAACCCGCCACTGCATACCTGTACTGTTCAGTGAACCCGCCACTGCATACCTGTTGTGTTCAGTGAACCCGCCACTGCATACCTGTTCTGTTCAGTGAACCTGCCACTGCATACCTGTTCTGTGAACCCGCCACTGTATACCTGTACTGTTCAGTGAACCCGCCACTGCATACCTGTTCTGTTCAGTGGACCCGCTACTGTATACCTGTTCTGTTCAGTGAACCCGCCACTGTATACCTGTACTGTTCAGTGAACCCGCCACTGCATACCTGTTCTGTTCAGTGGAGCCGCTACTGTATACCGGTTCTGTTCAGTGAACCCGCCACTGCATACCTGTTGTGTTCAGTGAACCCGCCACTGTATACCTGTACTGTTCAGTGAACCCGCCACTGCATACCTGTACTGTTCAGTGAACCCGCCACTGCATACCTGTTGTGTTCAGTGAACCCGCCACTGCATACCTGTTCTGTTCAGTGAACCTGCCACTGCATACCTGTTCTGTGAACCCGCCACTGTATACCTGTAGTGTTCAGTGAACCCACCGCATCAGTGCGCATACCTGTGCAGTTAAGTGAACCCACCTACCTACGTGAGTGCACGCAGTGTGATATACCACTCCGTGCATACCCGATATGGACAAAACAGGTAGAGGAAGAGGTAGTGCCAGAGCCAGAGGAAGGCTACCCGGCAGGTCTGCGCGAGGTCGTGTAAATGTAATTTCGTGTGGACCTGGCCCACAGTACAGTGCTCGGAAGAAGGCACGTCCCATCACCTCCCAAGATTGTCAGGACGTGGTTGAGTATTTAGCGACACAGAACACCTCATCTTGCTCAGCCACCAGCGCTACTACTAGCACCACTTCCGCTGCATTTGACACTTCGCAAGAATTATTTAGTGTTGAAATCACTGATGCACAGCCATTGTTGTTACAGCCAGATGAATTTTCACCAGCTCATATGTCTGAGTAACGCGGCAACACTATGGATGTAACGTGTAAGGAGGATGAAGGACCTACTGATGGTGCATGTTTGGATTTGTCTGAGGCAAGCGAAGCTGGGCAGGATGATTACGATGATGACGATGATAGGTATCCTCTGTATGTTCCCAATAGAGGAGATGAAGAGGGGGACAGTTCAGAGGGGGAGTCAGAGAGTAGTAGGAGGAGAGAAGTTGCTGAAAGAAGCTGGGGCAGCTCTTCGTCAGAAACAGCTGGTGGCAGTGTCCGGCACCATGTATCGCCACCTATGTACAGCCAGCCAACTTGCCCTTCAGCATCAGCTGCTGAGGTCCCCATAGTGCCCACATCCCAGGGTGGCTCAGCGGTGTGGACATTTTTTAATGTGTGTGCCTCAGATCGGAGCAAAGCCATCTGTTCGCTCTGCCAACAAAAATTGAGCCGTGGAAAGGCCAACACTCACGTAGGGACAAGTGCCTTACGAAGGCACCTGTAGAAAAGGCACAAACAGCAATGGGATGGCCACCTGAGCAAAAGCAGCAGCAGCACACAAAAGAAAAGTCACCCTCCTTCTCCTCTTCCTCCTTCAGGTGCATCATCTGCTTCTGCCGCTTTCTCCCTTCCACCTTCACAGGCACCCTCCTCCACTCCGCCTCTGCCCTTGAGCGCTTCCTGCTCCTCTGCCCACAGCAGCAGTCAGGTGTCCGTGAAGGAAATGTTTGAGCGGAAGAAGCCAATTTCGGCCAGTCACCCCCTTGCCCGGCGTCTGACAGCTGGCGTGGCGGAACTGTTAGCTCGCCAGCTGTTACCATACCGGCTGGTGGACTCTGAGGCCTTCCGTAAATTTGTGGCCATCGGAACACCGCAGTGGAAGATGCCAGGCCGCACTTATTTTTCGAGAAAGGCCATACCCCAACTGCACCGTGAAGTTGAGAGGCAAGTGGTGTCATCTCTTGCGAAGAGCGTTGGGTCAAGGGTACACCTGACCACGGATGCCTGGTCTGCCAAGCACGGGCAGGGCCGCTACATTACGTACACAGCCCATTGGGTCAACCTGGTGGTGAACGATGGCAAGCAGGGCGCAGCAGACCAAATTGTGACACCTCCACGGCTTGCAGGCAGGCCTCCTGCCACCTCCTCTCCTCCTGCTACATGCTCTTCGCTGTCCTCCTCCTCCTTGGCTGAGTGGCAGTTCTCCTCTCCAGCTACACAGCCCCAGCTCCGAAGGGCCTATGCTGCATGCCAGGTACGACAGTGTCACGCCATCTTAGACATGTCTTGTCTCAAAGCGGAGAGTCACACTGGAGCAGCTCTCCTGGCTGCTCTTAAGAAACAGGTGGATGAGTGGCTGACCCCGCACCACCTGGAGATAGGCAACGTGGTGTGCGACAACGGCAGCAATCTGCTTGCCGCTTTGCATATGGGGAAGCTGACACACATACCCTGCATGGCACATGTCATGAATCTAGTTGTTCAAAGATTTGTGGCAAAGTACCCTGGCTTAGCGGATGTCCTGAAGCAGGCCAGGAAGGTCTGTGGGCATTTGAGGCGGTCTTACACAGCCATGGCACGTTTTGCGGAAAATCAGCGGAAAAACAACATGCCGGTGAGACGCCTCATTTGCGATAGCCCGACTCGCTGGAATTCGACCCTGCTTATGTTCTCCCGCCTGCTAGAACAGAAGAAAGCCGTCACCCAGTACCTCTACAACTACAGTAGAATGAAACAGTCTGGGAAGATGGGGATGTTCTGGCCCGACAACTGGACACTGATGAAAAATGCATGCAGGCTCATGCGGCCGTTTGAGGAGGTGACCAACCTGGTGAGCCGCAGTGAGGGCACCATCAGCGACTTAATTCCCTACGCTTACTTCTTGGAGCGTGCTGTGCGTAGAGTGCCGGATGAAGCTGCGAATGAGCGTGACCAGGAACCGTTACGGCAGGAACAGGCATGGGACCAATTTTCATCAGACCCAGCTGTTTCCTCAACACCTGCGGCAGCACAGAGGGGGGAGGAGGAGGAAGAAGAGAAGTCGTGTGCAGAAGATGAGTCAGACTCAGAGGATTATGAGCAAGGTGTTTCTAATTCTTTGGGGGAGGAGGAGGAGGAGGGGACGGCGGCAGGAGAACACCCGCAGCAGGCGTCGCCGGGGGCTTGTGCTGCTCAACCTTCCCGTGGTATTGTTCGCGGCTGGGGGGAGGAGGTTGACTTACGTGACGTCACTGAGGAAGAGCAAGAGGAGATGGAGGGTACTGGATCCGACTTTGTGCAGATGTCGTCTTTTATGCTGTCCTGTCTGTTGAGGGACCCCCGTATAAAAAACCTCAAGGGGAATGAGCTGTACTGGGTGGCAACACTACTAGACCCTCGGTACAGGCACAAAGTGGCGGACCTGTTACCAACTCACCTGAAGGTGGAAAGGATGCAGCACATGCAGAACCAGCTGTCAACTATGCTTTACAATGCCTTTAAGGGTGATGTGACAGCACAACGCCAGCAAGGTACCACTGCCACTAATCCTCCTCCCGTGTCCACGCAGTCAAAGACAGGACGCTCCAGCGATCTCATGGTGATGTCGGACAGGCGGACGTTCTTTAGTCCAACGCCTCGCCGTAGCCCTTCCGGATCCACCCTCCACCAACGCCTGGAACGGCAGGTAGCCGACTACCTGGCCTTAAGTGTGGATGTAGACACTGCTGTGAACAGCGATGAGGAACCCTTGAACTACTGGGTGCGCAGGCTTGACCTGTGGCCAGAGCTGTCCCAATTTGCCATCCAACTTCTCTCCTGCCCTGCCACAAGCGTCCTGTCAGAAAGGACCTTCAGCGCAGCTGGAGGCATTGTCACTGAGAAGAGAAGTCGCCTAAGTCACAAAAGTGTTAAGTACCTCACCTTTATCAAAATGAATGAGGCATGGATCCCGGAGGGCTGCTGCTCGCCCCAAGACTAAGTCAGTCCCCGCACACACAGCATCTCTGCCTGCACGCCGTGTGACTGGCTGCCTGGCCTGCCCCAAGAAGACTAAGTCGCTCCCAGTCCCTCCACACAGCATGTCTGCCTGCAGGCCACTTGACTACCTTCTCCGCCACCACCAACAGGGTCCGGGACTCCGGGCGGATTGCTGAATTTTTTAGGCCGCTGCTAGCAGCGGCCGCTGTAATAATTTTTCTGGTGCGTGTACATGACTGCCTAATTTTTCTGGCTGCACTGCGGGCAGCTGCAACAACAAAAGAAAAGGCATGTACATGCGCCCATTCCCCTTCGTGATCATTACCTTGCCGTGGTGAAGGGGCTTGCGTATCACAATGAAGCAATGACCGGCGCCTAGATGAGTGTCTCGGGGGGCACACAAAAGATAATAAGGTCGTTGCTTCATTGTGGTCAGACCAAATTTGATCAGCTGGACAGTCACTGTTCTGTCATTCAGCTACATCAGCCAGGCGACCATATGGGCTGTAAAGCCACCAAAACCTGCACTCTCGCCATGGTGCGCACCAGTCCAGCACGGCCATCACTACACAAACAGCTGTTTGCGGTGCGTTACACGGTGAGTTTGGTGTGTCAGTGTGAAGCAGTACCTTAATTACACTACCTGATTGATGTATACACATGCAAGATGTTTTAAAGCACTTTAGGCCTGTCATTTAGCATTCAATGTGATTTCTGCCCTTAAAACGCTGCTTTGCGTCAAATCCAGATTTTTCCCGGGGACTTTTGGCGTGTATCCCACTCCGCCATGCCCCCCTCCAGGTGTTAGACCCCTTTAAACATCTTTTCCATCACTTTTGTGGCCAGCATAATTTTTTTTTTTCAAAGTTCGCATCCCCATTGAAGTCTATTGCGGTTCGCGAACTTTAACGCGAACCGAACCTTCCGCGGAAGTTCCCGAACCCAGTTCGCGAACCTAAAATCGGAGGTTCGGCCCAACTCTAATGTCAGTTTGGGTATCCTTTAATGTCAAACCACTGGCAGTATGCCCCTAAGTGAAGAATGTCAAAATTCTGGCCAAAGTGTCAATATTTGCATGTGCGGTGACTGTGCAGCGGTGGCGGCAGTAACAGGAGGATGAGAGGCGGGGTTTAAACACAGACCTAGAGCCCGTTTTGGGCTTAGGTCTACTAGTAACATTATAAATTATAAACCCAGCAACCGTAAAACATTAGATCGCTGAAATTCTAACACCCTCCCTCCCCCGACAAAGCTTCAGTATCCTTTTTTTTTTAAAGGAATCATCAGCCAACCTAAAAAAAAGATTTACTCACCTGGGGCTTTCTCCAGCAGCCGGCTGTCCCTCACTGACCGCTCCGCTCTCCGCCGCCATCTCGGGCTCCCCGCACGGTGCAGAGGCCGACCTCGAGGTTGTCCTTACTGCGCCTGCGTGAAGCGCCGCTGTCAATCATGGCCATGTTGTCCGCGGCGCACTGCGCAGGTGCAATAGTTCTGCACCTACTCTTTAAAAAAAGAAATAAAAAAAGAAATCTCTGGTTCTTAAAGGACAACTGATACAGGGGATAAAAGTGAATCAGGTGGATTTGGCACACAGTAGTCAGCACTGAAACTATGCACCGCCGTTGCAGTAATCTCATACTGCGCAGGGTGTGTAACGGTTATTTGGGGCTCCGTTGATCGCTGAACTCCGAAATACATCTCCCTCTGTGTTGCGATGACTCGGAGGGGGAATAGTATTTTACGCCGCTGGGGATTGAGCGGCAGTAGGGATAGCCGTTATTCAGCTTGCCCTTCGCCCATCCCACCAGCAGTGTACATATACATACATGGAAAAAAGGTTTTATTTACCTGGGGCTTCTTCTAACCCCCTCCAGATCCCCTCCATTGTGTCGCTGTCTCCTTTTGAAAGCTCGCTGGCTAGAATAGTCTAAGTCACGGGCTACTGCGCATGCAGGGCCTCCTTGATTATGCTCCCGGGGCCGCGAGCGTTCTATGCACTCGTAGTTCATAAACACTTAAACTATGCAGAATGCTCCTGTCCATGGGATACAATCCAGGAGGCTTAGGGGGGTGGGACAGTCACACAACAAAGGGGATTGGGAGGAAACAGAGGGACCTTATAGACTGTGAGGACTTGGAAGAAGCCCCAGGTAAGGAAAACTTCACTTTTTCCCCTGCCTCAGGTTTCCTTTAAGGGACCAGAGGATATTAGTCCAGGGTAATCAATGCAGCTGCTTTCAGAATTTGCCTTGTTCAACTTCAAGTTTTAGTTGGACTTTAAGGTAGTAGACAAGGCCGGATTTATACTCTTTTCCACTCCTAAGCCAACTTTCTTGTGGCTTCCCTTCCATGTGCAGCGCCACCTCCTAACCCGTGTGCACCCCCCCTCCCCCCATGTTCCATGTGTAACCATCATGTACAGTAGCCCACTTCTGTTATATACCGATCCCTTGCACAGCAGCAGCTCCCTATTTTCATGTGTTGCTCCTTGTTTGTAGTCTTTTTTCTATATTCAGCCTCCCCTTCTATATGCAGCATTCCCTCTTCCAGGTCTGTCCGCCCCTTAGCCACTGCCACCCAAGGCCTGGGCCTTTGTGGCATCTCTAGAAATCCATCCTTGGTAGCAGAGATAGTAAGCAACCAACCAGTTTTCACAGACCCTCCCTTTGGAGCAATCATAACAAATATAACTACTGGTTACACTTTCCTTTCTTCTTTATTATTTTTGTCAGCCGGCTACTGTCGATCTGAGGCAATATTAAGATCTGCATACATTATGTCCCACATATTTATAGGGAGGTCAATGCGAGGCCACGTATTCCATTTTAAGGCTGAGCCAAATGTTTAATTTGTCAAAGGAACAATGCTGAGGAATGATACAGAGCGCTCTTCGGCTGAACGTTCGGCGCGATCCCAGGGCTGCCCAACCACTTTAACACTGCCATAAATAGTGCATTCACTGAACAATTACCTGCCTGCATTTCAATAGAAAGAGACACAAAACAATGTGTCGGTAACATAATCTGAATTTCAGATTTCTAACCCCTGGAAAATATAAGGAATTGTGGAATTGTTTCAAGCAGTGTTGGTTCCTGCCGTGAATATAAATAGACACTTGTATTTACATTTATGGATTCACCGCTGTAATACATTCAGTTACTTAACTTTAAAAGTAATCTCAAAAGTTTTCGCTCTGTGCGGCTGGAAGAAAAAACTTCTTTCATAGTTTTCAGAGGAGACTTGAGTAGACATTAAAAAAGCAATTAAAAGAGATTTTATTTTTTGTTTTTGAAGAAAATGGAATGGAAGAGAATGGAATCTCTTGCTATTGTTGACTGTGTCTCTGTAGGCACGGTTGCTAGAAAATGGGAGGGGAAAGGTTTTTATAGTTGGTGCAGGGTTTGTTAAAGTGGCAACACACTGACATTTTTTAAATTCTGGGAAGTTGTGTTGTGGGAGGGATTGAAAAGGTAGATTATGGCGCTGATGGGAAGATAAAAATTGCGCTACCCCCTCCCCCCGACCCTCTGTAGACTAATACACTGTTGAGATGCAGCCCCCCAATATAGGTATCCACAGAAACCTCCAGTAATAAGTAGCCAGATGCAGACAACCCCCCCCCCAGCATAGGTAGCCAGAGAGCTCCCCTCTCTTTCAGTATAGGTAGCCAGCTACCATGTTTCCCCTAAAGTAAGACATCCCCCGAGAATAGGCCCTAGCAGGAATTCCTAGCATGCTTGAAATATAAGACATCCCCCGAATGTAAGCCCTATCAGTACCCCACATGACACCAGCAAGTCACGCTCAATGCAATGCCTGGATACAGGAGAGCAGCAGTGAGTTCTACAGTCCTGTATATGTGTCAGGCAATTTGTGTTTTTGTTGGAGCCAGCCCTCCTGATCTGTGGTGATAAGCATCAGCAGCTCTTCACCTCTTCCTAGGCTCTGGGGAGGCTGACAGAGTTCTCTGCCTGCATGAAATAGACTCTTACCCACATGATCAGCAGAATCAATTTCTTGCAAGTGAGAGCCAATATCTGCAAACCACAAGCTATGTGCATGCTGCTTGTGTTTCAGCATGGCATGCAATATACACATTTTGTATAGGAAAACTACCATTGTTTCCCCCAAAAATAAGACATCCTCTAAAAATAAGCCCTAGCACATCTTTTGGACCAAAAATTTACAAAAGACAGTGTCTTATTTTCAGGGAAACACGGTAGGTAGCCAGAGATGATGTAGGAAAAAAGGACTAAATGGGTGCCGCCATAGGCACCAATACAAAATAGCAGTCTTTGGGTGCCTGAGTGGAAATTTGGGCGCCAATATATAGCAGGCCCTGATACAGTGCCAACATAATGTAGCGAATGGAAGAAGAAAAAAAGATGTGCAGCATGTGGATCACAGAGAGTTACCGCTTCCCCGCTGCTGCGTCCCCCCTGCTGTTGCGCCCCTAAAAACGGGGCTGTAGAAGGACTAGTAATTGCCATCTGTGCACTGAGAGATTTGGCATCAACGAATTCAGCACTGACAGTTCCAGCGCCAACAGATTTGGCACCAACATTTTTCAGCACTGAAAGATTCAATACCAATAGATTCGGCACTGACAAATTCAGCCCTAACGGTTTCAGCTCTGAAAGATGCGGCACTGACAAATTCAGCACACCAACAGATTTGGCACCGACAGAACTAACAATCTGTCAGAAAGTCAAAACAACATGCACACAACTCCTCCAGGGGGCGTCAAGCAAAAGATTCCCTGCAGCTATATCAATTCATCTTTGTGCACCATTTCCCCTTGCTTATGTTCAATTTTAAAAGCCTGTTAAACAGCCTGCTGTTGAAAACAAATGGTGATGATTTACAGGGGGACAGGGCAAAGTGTTTGTTTTCTGGCAGACCTGGACTGCATTCTTTTAGAAATAGTCATTTATTATGTGGCAAATGTATGCAAACCTCACCTATGTAATATCAGATCATAATGAGAGTTGCTATGATGTGAGTGAAACAGCAACCACATGCAGTCCCTGCACTGAAACCGTACTGTCTCCATTACTATAAGCACATAATGCACATGTATTGGGTTCATTGGACTAGACAACATGGACACACACACACACACACACACAGAGGCCGCCACCTACAAAATGTAGAACACGCACAATATTGCCCAATGCCCATCTCATTGCTGCATAATCCCAATCCTGGCCCTAAGTGAGAACAGAAGAGGGGTGGGGCTTCTGTACAAATACAGATTTCCCTTTTGCGGGTGAGCAGGCCACTGTACTCATCACCGGTGTTAACCTCCTGATCCCCAACCCTCCCAGCCACTCTGAGCACTTCCATGTAAGGACTCCTGACATTCACCTACCCTCCTAGTCACCGTGCCCACCCTCCATGTCACCTCACCTCCACCTACCATTCCCGTTACTGTGCTTACTCCCATGCAACCTCACCCTCCTGTACACTTACAGCCACTGTGCCTACCCTAATGTCACCCCACCCTTACTTACCCTCTCCACCATTGTGCCTACCCGGGTCATGTCACCATACCCACCATCACCTCCGCTGTACCCACACCCATGTCTTCTCACCTATCATCACCTCACTGTGCCTACCCCAAGTCACCTCACCCTCCCATACACTTACAGCCACTGTGCCTACCCCAATGTCATCTCACCCTCACCTACCAACATCACTACTGTGCCTACCCCCGTCATGTCACCTCACCATCACCCACCAACACCTCCGCTGTGCCTACGCCTGTGTCTCCTCACCCTCACCTACCATCACCACCACTATTGCTGCCTCATGTCACCTCACCTACACTTACAGCCACTGTGCCTACCCCAATGTCACCTCACCCCCACTTACCATCACAGGCACTGTGCCTACCTCCATGCCACCTCACCCTAACCTACACTAACAGCCACTGTGCCTACCCCAATGTCACTTCACCCCCACTTACCATCACCACCACTATTGCTGCCCCATGTCACCTCACCTACACTTACAGCCACTGTGCCTACCCCAATGTCACCTCACCCCCACTTACCCTCCCAACAGCTGTGCCTACTCCCATAACACCACACCCTCACCTAACCTCCCAGTGCCTGTGCCATACCCGCAGATAACCTCTCCTACACTTCCAGCTACTGTGCCTACCTCCATTTCACCTCCCTTTCATCTACCCTCCCAGCTGCTATATTTGATTGGTACAATTCCAAACTGCATATATGTGCATAAAATTAGCATTAACTCAGAAGTAGTAGCATATCATTTACCATCTATAGACTTTAGTTTAATCCCACTGATATTTAAGGGAGAAGTCTTACCACACAGCAGCAAAACAAGAACCTTTCTTACTCGTTAAGCTTGTTAATAAAGTCACCAGATTTTGCTCCAAACACATAACACACATATACTTAAAGGACTTACGAGCCCAAATAGGTAAAAAAAAGAGAAGTACCTTAATCACTTTTAAATGCACTGAGGACGCCATCCGTGCCCTCCGTGCAGTTCCGCCGGGTCCCCGCAGTGTGATAGCCCCCCGTGCCGCTCCCGACCCCAAGGACGGGGTCGGGCTCCCCTTCCTCTCCTAAGATGGCTGCTGGAGCTGGCCGCGGCTGCGCAGTCCGCATACACGTTAGTGCGGCTGCGCAGCTCTAGGGCCCTCCCCCCCGATCCACGCACAGTAGCTTGGATCGAGGGGGGAGGCCCTAGAGCTGTGCAGCCGCACTAACGTGTATGCGGACTGCGCAGCCGTGGCAAGCTCCAGTGGCCATCGTAGGAGAGGAAGGGGAGCCCGACCCCGTCCGTGGGGTCGGGAGTGGCACAGGGGGCTATCACACTGCGGGGACCCGGCGGAACTGCACGGAGAGCGCGGATGGCGTCCTTCGTGCATTTAAAAGTGATTAAGGTACTTCTCTTTTTTTACCTATTTGGGCTCGTAAGTCCAATGTTACATATTTTCCTAATTAAAAAAACATATTTTAAAGAAAATAACAAATATAAAACAAACACCCCTCTGGGGAATACTTACCTCTGGAGGGGGAAGCCTCTGGAACCTAACAAGGCTTCCCCTGTCCTCTGCTGTCCTGGCAATCCAGTGCTGTGACCCCCTGAACAGTGGCGAGGTAAATATTTACCTACATCGATCCTGCGCAGGCGCAGTAGCGGCTCTTTGTTCAGGTAATAGCCGAGCCCTATCATATTCACTGTACTACGCAGGCGTGAGTCTATTGTGCCTGCGGAGTAGAGCGGATCAATCAGGCTCGGCTATTTCCGCCTTAAGCTGAATGAAGAGCCGATACTGCGCCTGCGCAGGATCGCGGTAGGTAAATATTGCCACGCCTGCGCAGTACTTGTCAAGCTTTGTCGCAGAAATTTTGGGGGAGCCGGGGCTGGTTTCCCTTAGGCTACAGAGGATGGGGAAGCGTCATTGGGACCCTGAGGCTTCCCCCTCCTGAGTCCTGACGTAAGTATCTCCCAGAGGAAGATTTTTTTTGTTACAGGTTCTCTTTAAAGTGAACCAGAGATGAAGCATCCTCATGTATTTTAACATATAGATCAGTGGGAACATTAGAGAAAACACCTACCCTGCTCTCTGTTTCATTCTTCACTGCTCAGCCTGCTTGTTATCGGCCCTGATAAAATCCCCGACTGAGCATTCAGCCTGGCTTTGCTCAGGAATCATTATAGCTGAGTCATTATAGCAGAGCCAGAAGGGGGCAAGCTTGGGCTTAAAAAGACATCAGAGAAGACAGACTCAGCTATGATTCCTGAGTAAAGCCAGACTGAATGCTCAGTCTGGGATTTTATCAGGGCTGATAAAAAGCAGGTTGAGCAGTGACGAATGAAACAGAGAACAGGGTAGGTGTTTTCTCTAATGTCCCCACTGATATATATGGTAAATACATGCGGGTGCTTCGTCTCTGGTTCACTTTAAGCCTAAAAATTAAATGAACAATAATAAAAAAAAAATAGCTCTCACCATCCCTAAGAGCCAACTGCAGATCTGCCTTTCAGATCAGTACAATACTCCTGAAAAACCCAGTAGTACAATGTGTTCTCCATCCGCCCCATACACTTATCCTCAGTATTAAGCACACTGTATTTAAACATCTGAAAAGGATTTATTGACTTATTTTATTCTTCTGTTTCCACACTGGAACTGTATACTGTCTCGTATTGTCTGCTAAGGTCGTTATAAGATACAGAAATGGGATTTAGGCAAACACGACTTCCTGCCATCTGCTCCAGGCCTTGGAATGGTTGTGACTGTGAAAGCACCGAATACAGAGGTAACTGGTATACTGTAATGTAGTGTTATTGTGTGCCTGTGCCCTAATTCCACAGATGCCAGTCATGTAAATGACAGCTGTACAATCAGGAAAGGACTGTGCTGCTGTTAGTACCCTGGCTGATCACGGTTCCATACATTTGTTTTCTTTAAAAGATGTACTTACAACACACTATTTTGACATAGTTCTTTGTGTGCCTGTGATTATTGATGACTTCTGGCAGCTGATAATACTTCTCTCATCCAGACACATTACGTGCCTTTTCTCAAGACGACAGAGAATACAGATAGACTTAAAGCGGAACTGAATAGTAAAAAAAAAACCCAGTGTTTCACTTATAACAATAACATTTCTATAGCGCTTCTCTCCCATAGGACTCAAAGCGCTTAGGCTCTCTCAGATTCAGTAATTGGTAGTAGGATGAAGTATTCACACAACAAAAATTATATTTCTGAAAATGCCAAACTGAACAGGTGAGGTTTCAGTCTGGATTTGAATACATCCAGAGATGGAGCTGTCCTGATCTGCTGAGGTAGGGAGTTCCATAACGTAGGAGGAGCATGACAGAACGCTCAGGGACCAAAAGTTTTCAGGTGGACTCTGGGTATGACTAGATTATTAGAACCTGTGGATATGAGATTGCAGGGATTACTATGCAGCTGTAACATTTCTTTCATGTATCCAGGGCCCAGATTATATAGTGATTTATATGTCAGTAGGCCGATCTTGAATAGGATCCTTCATTTTATAAGTAGCCAGTGAAGGGAATGCAGGACTGGCGTTATGTGGCAGTGACGGGGTTGGTTGGTTAACAGTCTGGCAGCAGTATTCTGTATCAGCTGTAGGCAGTACAAGTCCTTTTTTGGAAGGCCAGTGTAGAGAGAACGGAGGATCGTGGAGGACAGGGTAGGTGCAAGGGGCTGCCAGAAGCCCCAGGTAAGTGAAACACTTTGTTTTTTTATTATTCAGTCTCGCTTTAAAGGTGTGTCCACATTTTATGCAATGCTGCACATAAATGTTCTGCCCATTGTATGTGGGAATATTAACATATATGTGTTGTATTGGATCACCTTATTCATATGCACTTTCTGCAGTGTGTTTCTGGATACAATGGGCTCGATTCACAAAGCGGTGCTAACCCAGTTAGAGACTTTAGGCATGATAACCATTGCACCACTCTGGTGAAAAGCCAGTTTAGGTGTGATAAGTTTAGGCATGCTAAGTTTAGGTGTGATAAGTTTAGGCATGCTAAGTTTAGATAAGTTTAGATCGCTTGCAAAGTCCCGCACGCAAAGCAGCGCCATTAAACTTTATATGAAGTGCACCAGTCTTTGCTAGCGTAAAACTTTTGATAAGCTGTGCACTGCGGTGCTAACCCAGTTGGCGCTTAAACTTATCATGCCTAAACTTATCACACCTAAACTTATCATGCCTAAACTTATCACACCTAAACTTATCACACCTAAACTTATCATGCCTAAACTGAGTTTAGGCATGATAAAGGGCTTTTCACCAGCGTGCTAACTGTTAGCACCGCTTTGTGAATCAGGCCCTTTAGGGGCTCGATTCACAAAGCGGTGCAAAGTGTTAGCACCATGGTGAAAAGGCCCTTATCACGCCTAAAGTCACTTTAGGCATGATAAGAAGAAACTCGCGCGAAGTTGCCGCGCGTACGCGCGTAAGCGCGCGCGCAACACCCGACGCTTCGCGCGAAGCTCCCATTAAGCCCTATGGGACTTTGCGCGCGCTCTTACGCGCGTACGCGCGAACGCGCTTACGCGCGGTAACTTCGCGCGAAGAGCAGGAAAAATCGGTGATAACTCAGTGGTGAAAAGGTCATCACGCCTAAAGTCTTTTAGGCGTGATAACTGGGTTATCACCGCTTTGTGAATCGAGGCCTAGGTGTGATAACCATTGCACCACGCTGGTTAAAAGCCAGTTTAGGCGTGATAAGTTTAGGGGCCTGATTCACAAAGTGGTGCTAACAGTTAGCACCCCGGTGAAAAGCCCTTTATCACGCCTAAACTCAGTTTAGGCATGATAAGTTTAGGTGTGATAAGTTTAGGTGTGATAAGTTTAGGCACGATAAGTTTAGGTGTGATAAGTTTAGGCATGATAAGTTTCAGCACCAACTGCATTAGCACCGCAGTGCACAGCTGATCAAAAGTTTTGCGCTAGCAAAGTCTGGTGCACTTCGCATAGAGTTTAATGGCGCTGCTTTGCGTGCGGGACTTTGCACGCTATCTACACTTATCTAAACTTATCACGCCTAAACTTATCACATCTAAACTTATCACACCTAAACTTATCACGCCTAAACTGGCTTTTCACCAGCATGGTGCAATGGTTATCACGCCTAAAGTCTCTAACTGGGTTAGCACCGCTTTGTGAATCGAGTCCCAGGTGTGATAAGTTTAGGCGTGATAAGTTTAGGCATGATAAGTTTAGATAAGTTTAGATCGCGCGCAAAGTCCTGCACGCAAAGCAGCGCCATTAAACTCTATGTGAAGTGCACCAGACTTTGCTAGCGCAAAACCTTTGATCAGCTGTGCACAGCGGTGCTAACCCAGTTGGTGCTTAAACTTATCACGCCTAAACGTATCACACCTAAACTTATCACGCCTAAACTGAGTTTAGGCGTGATAAAGGGCTTTTCACCAGCGTGCTAACTGTTAGCACCGCTTTGTGAATCAGGCCCCATGTGTGATAATGTTTACGTTACATAACAATTCTTCAGGCTATGAAAAAGTATGGTTTGTGGTATGCAGATTGCAGAGTATGCGCTGTGTTATGCTCACCATAGGTGTTGCACATAGGATGAATAAACTCCACAGTGCGATAGGGGTGGGTAGAGGCTGGGGGTGTATTGAGGATCAAACAACAATCTTGAATGAGATGGAGGGCATCCTTTTATTAGGGCAGGGTCAGTGTAACTACATAAAATCTTACATAACACAACATCATATTGCTCAGAAATAACATCAATGCAAATACAGTGCAGCATATCACAGATAACAGCAATCTAACATGTGCTCTCCATGTCTGCCACGTGCAATGTCCTAACAGCACTGCACTGAGTATCAGGGAAGCTGTCCTGTGACTACACTGCTCTCATCTCTTTGTCTAGCATATGACAGATCAGGGAAAGTCTAACAATTAAAGTTTAGTAAAACAATAACTGAGAAACAGAATTATCATACCTGGAATGAGATGGAAGACATCCTTTCATTAGGGCAGGGTCAGTGTAACTACATAAAATCTCCCCACCAACCAAGAAAATAGGAGTGGTTCCCCCTCACAGGAAGTGCACCAGCTATGCTGGGGGGAACAGAATTCCAGGATTACAAATCTGGATCTATTATCATTATATAAATGTATGAAACTGACAGGAAAACATATTTATTTTGTTTATTTTGTGGGGTGCCTGTTTTACACATACTTTACATAGGGACATCCTGGTAAATTGCCCCAAGACCCGCACCTTCAGGCCTCCTCTCAACTGGTTTCCCTTGCAAAGTTGTCAGCAGTGTAGTGGCTCATCTTTCCCAACTGGTGCACTCCTCCATTAGTCCGTGCGTTCCGGTCTGCATCCCCGGCTGCCGCATCTTTTCAGTGACCCGGTGGCCAGGGAGGAGCTCCGGATCAAATTTGGATGAAATCCAAATGAAACCCATTCGGAATTCATCCATAACTCATCACTGCCGATGGCACTTGGTAATAACATGCGCCGGGTCACAGAGGAGAGGATGAAGAGCCACGATTAATGCAGGAGCGTAACAGCCGGGACATACGAGTTGCCACACTGCCGAAAAACTACAGGGGACCCGTTGACCACAATAACATCGGAGGGGATGTAGACCTGGGAGGACAGGTGGCTGCTGGCCCAGGAGTCCTGGGAGTTGGTGGGAGGATTTGGCAGGAAAGGAGGATCTTCCAATGCAACTTCAGGGGAAGTTAGGTCTGCTGGGGAAGACAAGGGGCCTGTCATGGGAGCCCCCTCCCCCCCGCCCAGGTTCATTTTACACAGGAGCCGGAAAGCCCCCCCTCCCCCCCCCCCGGGTTCATTTTACACAGGGGCCCTGTAAATCGTGAGCAGTTGACTGGCAGTATGAGGTGTGCAGTGTTATTTACCCAACCATTATCACTGCTAAGCCACAATTTTGTAAAATGCAACAGAAGTCATATACGGCCTAAAGGGGGCCATACACTAGCCAACCAACCAATCGACCATCCAATTGGATTATTATAATCTAATTGGATGAAAATTGGTGCTGCCAAGTGCATGCCCGACTGACAAAGTGACCAATTTCGGGACAGAAATTGGCCGCACAGTTGATCGCGCATGCTGAAAGATGTCGGGCCGAAGTTGGTTGGTCGGGTGCGCAGCGGTACAGCGACCGAATTGCGAACGAGTGACGAGACGACGAAACCCCCGCCACTGCAATGTATAAATGTATGTAGTGTAGTTGATTTATACATTACCTGTCCGGTGTCAGCCTCCATGCGGTTTCCGTCCATCTCGCTGGGTTCCGCATAGACGCCGGCGGCGCATAGTGTCTGACATCAGACACTATGCGCCGCAAGCGTGTATGCGGCTGTTACCCGGCGAGATGGACAGACACCGTGCAGAAGCTGCTACAGAACAGGTAATATATAAATGCACTACACTACATACATTTATACATTTTGGGGGCAGCGGCGGGGCGGACGCGCCGGCTCAGACGATTCCCTGATGATTTCATGCTTCAATCGGACGGGAATCGGCCTGTAGTGTATGGGCAGAATCGACTAGAGACAAATGTATCTCTAATCAGATTCGATTAGAGATAAATTTGTCTCTTGGTCGAATCTGCCTATAATCGTTCTAATGTATCCTAATCCTATATCTAATGTAACCTGTCTCAGTGAAGACATTTACCTGTCTTGCCTATAAAGCTCCGTCTACATGGAGCGATGTTACAGCAATGTTACTTATCAATCGAGCCGCTGATGCGGCTCGATTGATAAGGTCCGTCAGGTCGGATTTCGCCACCGCCGATTCCCTGCTCTTTCCCCACGAGGGGACAAAGGCAGGGAATCGAGCGGAAGATAAGCGGCGCCAGCGGGGGCGAGCGGGGGATCGAATCCGACGCACGCGCGGGTGAGCGCGGACGCGGCGGGTACGCGCGGGGATGCGGAAGAGGCGATCCGGCGGCTAATCGAGCCGCCGGATCGCCTCGTGTAGACGGGGCTTAAGATTTAGATCACATGGAGGGGGTAGGGATGTAGTTAGGGACTGGAAAGGTGGTGGGAAACTAGCAACACACCATGGGACACGTGAGAACTGCAGCACAGTATGAAGGTCACTGGAAAGCTGGGACACAAAACTGAAGGATCTGGAAATTTAAGCTGTGATGCAGTATGACGGGCACTGAAAAGCTGCGACACTACTGGGGAAGCAGGAATCCATGTTTATTGTACCTAGCCATGCCCACATTTGGTCACACCTACTAACAACTCCCTCCCCTGATATCCTAAATGGACCTTTTTTACTCTGGTTTTCCAACATCCTTCAGCTTTAGTAATCCATCTCCTATGTTATGGAGCAGCATACCTGCATCCCTTTAGATGTGCATATTTGTATTGTAACATACAGAAGAGCTCCCCCTGGTGGCTGCAGTACATCTAAAAGGGTGACAGGGATGCAGTGTAGGGAAAACCTCCGAGTCACACACACAGCTCCCCTGCCTGCCCGCTGACCTGCTACACGCTGGCAAGTGACACCCAGCAGTGATGAGTGAATTGAAGCATGTTTGTTTGGTAAATTAGCAAACTTCTGCCTCATGAGGGAAAACTAGTGAATTTGGAAAAAAAAAGTGTAAAATACCACAAGAGGTATTTTACTGAAGAAAATTATTTTACCGATCTACCCTTTGTGAATAGAGCCCT
Organism: Hyperolius riggenbachi; assembly: GCF_040937935.1. NCBI lineage: Eukaryota > Metazoa > Chordata > Amphibia > Anura > Hyperoliidae > Hyperolius > Hyperolius riggenbachi. The sequence continues at coordinate 78,723,535 of NC_090646.1, read as the reverse complement.
ATGTGTATAAATAATGTCATGTAAGGTACAGCTGGATTGCATAATATGCTGTCATTCATACATTTACAGGTACTGCTGTCTAAGCTGTATGGACCAGATGGAAAGTTCACATTTACGACCCATACATATGGAGAGCATACAATTTGTATGCAGTCAAATTCAACCAACCTTATAGCGTTTGCATCCAACAGACTGGTAAGTATCGTTTTCATGATCAGAAGAAACATCATATATGTGATTTATGTTAAAGAGGAACCATAAGTTGGAGCAAATGAATCAGTGTACCTACTTATATGTTAAATATTCACGTTTCGGCATTAAAGGGAAGGTTCAAGCAAAAAAAAAAAAAATGAGTTTCACTTACCTGGGGCTTCTACCAGCCCCATGCAGCCATCCTGTGCCCTCGTAGTCACTCACTGCTGCTCCAGTCCCCCGCTGGCAGCTTTCTGACCTCGGAGGTCAGGGCCGAATTGCATACATTTTTACGCATTCCCGCTAGTGCAGGAACATTAACGCATACATTTTTACGCGTTAGTGGTGAAACGCGTAAATTTTTGTTCCTGCACTAGCTGGAATGCGTAAAAATGTATGCAATGTGGCCCTGACCTCCGAGGTCAGAAAGCTGCCAGCGGGGGACTGGAGCAGCAGTGAATGACTACGAGGGCACAGGATGGCTACATGGGGCTGGTAGAAGCCCCAGGTAAGTAAAACTCATTTTTTTTTTTTTTTTGCTTGGACCTTCCCTTTAAAGGGGCACTACAGCGAAAACTGTAAAATTTAAAATATGTGCAAACATATACAAATAAGAAGTAAATTTTTTCCAGAGTAAAATGAGCCATAAATTATTTTTCTCCTATAATGCTGTCACTTACTGTAGGCAGTAGAAATCTGACAGGTGTTGGACTAGTCCATCTCTTCATAGGGGATTCTCAGCAAGGCTTTTATTCTTTATAAAGATATTCCCTAAAAAGAATTTAAACAATGTTGCTGGCCATGGCAAGGAAATGAACAGCGCTACTTAAAAACAGACAAGTGCCTACCTGCACTAACTAAATCCGAATCAGAGGTGCGCTGAGCCCCCCAGAAACTGCAAACCTCTGATTCGAGGCCATTCGGAGGCGGCCTGGTGATGCGCTGATCCACCTTTTGCGCAATTTTCGATTTTATTTGATTAGCCGCACCCAGGCTATGCATATACATAGGTTAGGATTTAGTTAGTGTACGGTCCCCTCCAATGGAGGATTGACTTCTTCGCAGTGGGAGGGACGAGTACTTAATAGGTTGCATGCAAGCTGTTACGGAAACCAACATCCTCCAGTGGTAGACAGGTCATGTGTATGCTCGGTGTGTATTTTGTCCCACAAGTGGGGCTTGCACTCTTTTGCAGGTAGGCACTTGTCTGTTTTTAAGTAGCGCTGTTCATTTCCTTGCCATGTACTAATTTAATTCATTTTTGGTCAGCTGCTCCCACTTAACAGCTTTGCTTTTGTTGTATATGCAGAGCTTCTGTTTGGGTTCAAGGTGCGTTTGCAGTTTCTGGGGGGGCTCAGCGCACCTCTGATTCGAGGCCATTCGGAGGCGGCCTGGTGATGTGCTGATCCACCTTTTGCGCAATTTTCAATGTTGCTGGCCAGCTTCCCTGCTCCCTACACAGTTTTTTGGCAGTTGGACAGAGCAACTGCCATTCACTAAGTGCTTTTGAAAATAAATATATCCCTGAGAATCCCCTATAAAGAGATGGACTAGTCCAAAACCTGTCGCTTCTGTCAGATTTCTACTACCTACACTAAGTGACAGCAACATAGGAGAAAAGTAATTTATGGCTCATTTTACTCTGGAAAAAATGTACTTCTTATTTGTATATGTTTGCACATATTTTAAATTTTACAGTTTTTCGCTGTAGTACCCCTTTAAAAACACTCCCTATAACACTCCCTATAACTATATATTGGTGTGTAGCCCCGCCCTCCCACTGAGACTTTGGCTAAGCTGATCATTATGCAGAATACCCCCAGAGCATTCTGGGAGATCAGAGATCTGGCTTTAAAACTCTCAGTAAACTGATATGCCCTTGTTGTAATGGATCACATTGTCCAAACACATGTTCTGTGGTATGTTTCTGTATAAGGCTAGATGCACACATAGCAGAATCGCTAGTGTTGTGGAAAACGCTGAGTTTTTGCCGCTAATGGAAGTCTATGGACCGCAGGCATATGCGTTTTCTATGTTTTCAAACCTGCGCTTTTGAAAACACTGGTTGTGTTGCATAATATTCATAGACGCATCAAAAACGCACATAATGAAAGTCAATGGAAACGCAATGGTATACGGTTTTCATGCGTTTTCCATGCGGTTTTCTATCCGGATTTTAAAATAAAAATTGTTTTATGATGTACCTCCGCTTCCTGTTGACTTCCTAGTTATTTGCATAAAACGCAAAAGAAAAAAGCATGAAAAACGCATATGCGTTTTGTATATGCGAACCGCAAATGCATTAAAACGCACGCAAAATGCTTAAAAAGCGCATCTGAGGTAAAAAAAAAATGCAGTAAAAACGCAGTAAAAACGCACACAACATTAACATAAAACATGACATATAATGCAGTCTCTCACGCTATGTTATGTGTTCACCCAGCCTAAAGGGTGCAAAAATATGCATGTTACATAATAACAATTCTTCATGCTATGAAAAATAACGTTCAGGGTATAACGTGCGGAGTGTGCATTGTGCCTACTTAACTTGTGTGTAGCAATTTAACACATTTCATTTCAGGAACACCATAGAAAATAACTATTTTAACCTTTACCAGCACAAAAGGCAAACTTTTCAGACTCATGCAAATAATCCTTTTTCTGGCTACTTTCTGAACTACCATCTGTGGACTTTCACAGTTAATCCCATCTCAGACCACACAGACAACAGGCACTTAAAGGGAACCTGAGATGAGTAAAATTATTTAAAATAAACAGATGACGTAGCTGCAAATGAATATTACATACTAACCGCCAGTTCCTCTCAGAAGCTCACCATTTTCTTCTTATTATTATTTATTGTACTTGCCGACCCGTGGTGTAGCATACGCCGCATAAGAGGGTAGAGGGCAGGAAGGGGGTATTGGGCACAGCGGCGGGGAGGGGGGTTTAGCCCCCCCTCAACAGGGTCCCACATGTGTGCTCTACCTCCAGCTTAAGCACAGTAGCAGCCGCCACTATTAGTAAGAGGCAGCGGGCGGGGATGACTCACCTCTTCCGTGTTCCATCGTGCGTTCCACTGTCGTCACTTCCTGCAATGCCGCACACTGTATTGGTGTAATTTGCCTTTTTAAAACAGAAGGAAATCTGCAATAATTCAGCTATAAGTGAACATTTGTGGATACCCACAATGCACTGCTACTAAATATGCAAATTACCCCTTTTCCCCCTTGGTAAGCCAAGCAAGCATCCAGAGCCACTGGTGCAGCCTTTCTCAACCTTTTTACCCTGAAGTAATCCTGCAAATAACTTTAGGATCTCAAGGAACCCCTGCAAAGAATTTTTTAATCTCGAGAAACCCCTGCATTTATTTTTCCGGAGGCGTGGTCTTTAAGTGTAGGTAAGGCTGTTTATTTCATTACCCCCTATTACACTGCCACTCATTATACTGTGCTCATTATTATTCTGACCCTCAATTTAGTGCTTCTTGTTACAGTACCACCTATTATAGTGTGCTCTATTATACTTCCCCCACGATGGGGGAAAATGCCAAGGAACCCCTGCAGAGTACTCAAGGAACCCTGGTAGAGAATGCCTGCGCTGGTGTATAGCAAGCCTAGAGCTTTACATTTTACACAGTCATATTAAACCCACATGTAGACAGCCTGTTTCAGACTTTTGGTCCTCATCAGTACATGGCAAGGATTGATATGGCTGTATGAGATAGGGCTTAGACCAGTACAACAGAGTAACCAAGCAGCTCAGGGTGACCCAAACCACTCGGAATGTATAGGTGGATAAAAGGGAAGCGGGAAAAAAGGGCGCATGCCGCTAGTGGACAAAAAGGGCGCTGCCATTCACTCTCATAATAAATAGCGTTTAATGGGCGCCGAGCAGGAAAAAAGGGCGCAGGACATAAATAACGTTTACAAACGGCGCCAGGAGATTTTTAATGATTTATAAGTGTGCTTGTGGTGATTTACGTTTATAAAATGCGCCCGTGCCGAATAATGTTTATAAAAATACTAAACATATTTATCTTATTTAACTAATTAAAACATTATTTAAAGTTTTATCCCTTACTGTTTGTAAAACATTATTATTCACAAAATAAAGCGATCAGTACGTAACGTAAATTGCAAAATATTTTTTGCATCCACAATTAGTAAAACATTATTATCCACATAATAAAGGGGGGTCTTAGGTTTAGGCACCACCAGGGGGGTCTTAGGTTTAGGCACCAACAGGGGGGTCTAGGGGTTAGGGGTAGGTACAGGGAGGGTTACTTAGGCACCAACAGGGGGGGGGTCTTAGGTTTAGGCACCAACAGGGGGGTCTTAGGTTTAGGCACCAACAGGGGGGTCTTAGGTTTAGGCACCAACAGGGGGGTCTAGGGGTTAGGGATAGGTACAGGGAGGGTTCTGTGTAAGAGTAGGCTTAGGTATAGTTTTAGTAAAATTTTAGTAATAATTACTAATGTTTTACAACACTTATTACGAACGTAGTTATATTTATATCATCGTTATAAAGAATATTTTCAGATTTTATTATAAGAACAAACCGTAAATGAAGGTTATTCACAATAATATAGAATTATAACAATTAAACATATATTATTGTTTTTTTCATAAACGTAATTATAAGTTTAACTTTAAAAACAGGGAAGATTAACGTTTTCACAATTTCCGACTTCATAAACATTATTTAATGATTTATAATTTTGTTAAACCTTATTTGTAAACCAAATATAGCACACTATTTTTATAAACCCTATTAATGATTAATTATTATTTAGAGTTTACACCCCGCGCCCTTTTTGTCCGGGCGCCCTTTTTGTACGTACGCGGATAAAAGGGACCAAAAAGACCTTCTACTAAAAAAATCAAAGCTTGGTGTAATTTGCCTTCTTAAAACAGAAGCAAATCTGCAATAATTCAGCTATAAGTGAACATTTGTGATTACCCACAATGCACCGCTACTCAAACCTTCGCCAGACTACCTGCGATCTGGACCCTGGCTCCACTAAGTTCATGTTGAAATGCCCTGAACTATTTACACCGGCATTCCACAAAATAGTCAACGGCTGCTTACAAGAAGGGTGGTTTCCCTCTACTCTGAAAGAAGCAATCGTCAGGCCTCTACTCAAGAAACCATCCACCATCCTTAGACCCAGATGCTCTAAACAGCTACAGACCTGTCTCAAACCCCCCCTTTCTGGGAAAAGTTATTGAAAAGGCTGTCTACCTCCAACTTGAAGCCAGGCTCTCCAGAAACAACATCCTTGACCCTCTTCAATCTGGCTTCAGGAAATATCACAGCTGTGAAACAGCCCTCACCCAGATTTGCAATGATCTGCTCATTGCAAGAGACAAGGGTCAATGTTCTATCCTGATTTTGCTCGACCTCTCAGCGGCTTTTGACACAGTTGATCATGAAATCTTGCTCAACAGGCTACAAGAGTACTGTGGCATACTCTTATCCTGCGTAACAGTGGAACACCCTAGATGGATCATCCTGGGAGACTTCAATGCATGGGTGGATGATCACGACTCCCACCTAGGAAGTGAACTACTTCTCATAATGAGTGAACTGGGTCTCTCTCAGGCTGTCAACCTCCCCACCCATACGAAAGGGCACACCCTGGATCTTATATTTCATTACGGACTTTTAATATCACACATGGATATAAACCCAGTGGTATGGTCAGACCACCACACCATTCACTTCTCTCTGACAGCACCAGCGATAAAACACAGAGGGAAAGAACTCATAAAATACCGTTCACTGAAAGATGTCTCACCCCAGCACGTTCAGAATATCCTCAACTTCGACGCATTAACCAATCATTGTGCAGACCCAGACTCCATGGTCCTGATATACAACCATGCAGTGTCATCTGCCTATGACGCCCTCGCTCCAGTTCGCATCAAACGATCCACACCACTTCACCATGCACGGTGGTTTGACAGCTCACTAAAGGACCTAAAGAAAGAAGTGCGCAGACTAGAAAGGAAGTGGCGAAAATCTCAGAATTCAAAAGATAAACACACCCTTGTCTCTCACCTGGAAAGCTACCAAAATGCGATCACCAAGAAAAAATCCTCCTACCTATCACAGGAGATCGCAAAGGCCGCCAACAGACCAGCCCAACTATTCCGCACAGTTGATAGACTATGTAATCCATCCTGTCTAAAACCCACTATAACTCCCTCAAAGGAGCTATGTGAGAAATTTGCTTGCTACTTTACTGACAAAGTATCTTCTATTCGGTCTCTCATTCAGTCCACAGCACCCAAGACTCATGCAACTAATGGAAATAGCTGCAAAAACAACCTAACACCCTGGACTGATTTCAAAAGTATTAGTGAGGAAGAGATCTCAGACATCCTCTGTCGTCTCCGCCAGACAACCTGCGACCTGGACCCTGGACCAACTAAACATATGCTGAAATGCCCTGACCTGCTTGGTCCAGCATTTCACAAAATAGTAAATTGCTCTCTGCAAGCAGGGAGGTTTCCTACCTCTCTAAAAGAAGGAATCATCAAGCCCCTTCTTAAAAAACCTTCCATGGATCCAGATGCTATGAGCAGCTACAGACCTGTCTCCAACCTCCCCTTCTTAGGTAAAGTTATTGAAAAGGCTGTCTATCTGCAACTTGAAACCAGGCTGTCAGTAAACAACATCCTGGACCCTCTACAATCTGGCTTTAAGAAACACCACAGCTGTGAAACAGCCCTCATCCAAGTCTGCAACGATCTGCTCATGGCAAGGGACAGAGGGGAATGCTCCATCCTAATCCTGTTGGATCTCTCAGCTGCTTTTGATACAGTTGACCATGAAATCCTGCTTAACAGACTGCAGGAGTACTGTGGCATCAGTGGATCAGTCCTCCAGTGGTTCAGATCATTCCTGACTGACAGAACACAGAGAGTATCCCTAGGACCTATAATGTCCAAACCTGCACCTCTACAATTCGGAGTGCCACAAGGATCAATCCTATTCCCTCTGCTGTTTGCAATCTACATGTTGCCACGCGGTACACTTATCCAACGACATGGCCTGACGTACCACTGCTACGCCGATGACACACAGCTATACCTGTCCTTCAAACCTGGTGGAACAGACCCTACCCCAAAAATAAACTCTTGCTTAGCTGAGCTTCAGGCATGGATAAATGTTAACTGGTTGAAACTGAATGCTGACAAAACTGAGGTCCTGTTTGTCCAAAGCCAGTGCTCGCCATCAAAACAGCTCTATCCTAAAGCAACACCAATCAGGATTGGGAATTCAGACATAAACAGCTCCAACCTTGTGCGCAGCCTTGGCGTACTAATCGATGGGGAATTGAGTTTCAGAAACCAAATTTCATCTGTAGTTAAATCTTCCTTCTTTCATCTGAAGAACATTGCAAAGATTAAACATCTGATTCCCCCAGAGGATCTTCAAACCCTAGTCCACGCCTTCATCACATCACGGCTGGACTACTGCAATTCCCTTTATGCTGGCCTCCCCAAAAAAGACCTGCGTCGCCTGCAATTAGTGCAGAATGCTGCTGCCAGATTGCTAACAAACCAGCCTCGCCACTGTCACATTACACCGATCCTTCGCTCACTGCACTGGCTACCAGTAGAATGGAGAATACTCTTCAAGATTGGACTGCTGACATTCAAATCCCTGCACAATCTGGGCCCTGGATACATGAAGGACTTGCTGAAGCTGCACCACACCTCTCACAACCTCAGATCAGCAAGTTCTATAAACTTGGTCACTCCCAGAGTGCACCTCAAAAAATCTGGAGACAGAGCCTTCTGTCATGCTGCCCCTACTCTTTGGAACTCCCTACCACACCCAGTAAAGACAGCACCATCCCTGGAGCTATTCAAATCCAGACTGAAAAGCCACCTGTTTAGCCTGGCATTTCCAGATTTATAAAATTCTTCCTCTGTACCACGATGGTCGGAGCCATGCTTATGGGCTTTGAGTCCCATGGGAGAAAAGCGCTTTACAAATGTTATTTGTTGTTGTTTGTTGTTGTTGTTGTTGTAGATGACATTGTTCTCCGGTGTTTCAACTCCTTCCTGGCTGACAGAACACAAAGGGTAGCCTTAGGGCCCTTCCTCTCCAACCCTGTACCACTAAAATACGGTGTACCTCAGGGCGCAATATTATCCCCTTTACTGTTCACCATATACATGCTGCCACTTGGAGAAATCATACAAAAACATGGCCTGACATATCATTGCTATGCTGATGACACCCAGCTATATTTGTCATTCAAACCTGACGTCACAGACCCTACTCCACAAATAAACGCATGCTTAGCTGAGCTTCAGGAGTGGATGAATAATAATTGGCTAAAACTTAATGCTGACAAAACTGAGGTTCTTGTTATCGAGGGCCAGGGCTCAACAGCAAAGCAGCCCAAGTCTCAACCAACACCGCTAAGGATAGGGAGCTCAGACCTGAACAACTCAGACTGTGTGCGCAGCCTGGGAGTACTGATTGATGGGAAATTAAGCTTCAGGAATCAAATCTCAGCTGTTGTGAAACATTCCTTCTTTCACCTAAGGAATATTGCAAGGATTAAACACCTAATTCCTTCAGAGGATCTTCCAACCCTAGTTCATGCCTTTGTCACATCAAGGTTAGACTACTGCAACGTCCTCTACACAGGCCTGCATAAGAAAGACTTACGCCGCCTGCAATTAGTACAGAATGCCGCCACAAGGCTGTTAACGAGCCAACCCCGCCATTGCCACATAACATCAACCCTGAGCTCACTCCACTGGCTACCGATAAAATGGAGAATTCTGTTTAAGATTGGCTTACTGACATTCAAATCCTTGCACAATCTGGGCCCTGGATACCTGAAGGACTTGTTGCAACTACATCACCCCCCCCCCACAATCTTAGATCAAAAGGACGTAACACCTTGGTCACCCCCAGAGTCCACCTCAAAACCTTTGGAGACAGAGCCTTTTGTCATGCTGCCCCTACACTTTGGAACTCCCTGCCACACCCAATCAGGACAGCTCCATCCCTGGAAGCATTTAAGTCTAAACTGAAAACCTACCTCTTCAGTCTGGCATTCATGAACATCTGACTATCTCCTCTGTAACACAACCCAGCCTGCAACCCTGTATTAATCTGAGACACAGCTATGCGCTTTGAGTCCTATGGGAGAAAGCGCTTTACAAATGTTATTGTATTATTGTATATGCAAATTATTCCTTTTCACCCTTGGTAAGTCAAGCAAGCCTATAGCTTTAAGTTTTACACAGTCATATCAAACCCACATGTAACAGCCTATTTCAGATGTTTGGTGCTCATCAGTACATAGCAGGGATTGATAAGGCTGTATGAGATAGGGCTTGGACCAGTACAACAGAGTAACCAAGCAGCTCAGGGTGACCCAAACTACTAAGAATGTATAGGAGGATAAAAGAGACCAAAAAGCCCTCCTACTAAAAAAAGCAAAGCTTGGTGTAATTTTCCTTCTTAAAACAGAAGCAAATCTGCAATAATTCAGCTATAAGTGAACATTTGTGGTTACCCACAATGCACTGCTACTGAATATGCAAATTATCCCTCTGTGCCCTTGGTTTGATATGACACTACTTCTTCTTGTTGCTTGGACCAGCCCCTTCTTCTTGCTTGGACCGGCCCTGGGGGCAGGGCGCTACTTCTCCTTGCTTGAAGGTTGAGGCACTTACTCTATTATATATATAGATGGACATTAATTTAGGTTACAGACAATATTTAGGGGTGACATACAGCAATACGACAATACAGGAATACAAGAGAAACCAGATCACTCAGCACAGGATGAGTACAAGGTAATGCTTAGTCAGTCACTGGATGGAGCATGGAGATTAGGCAAGATAGGTTCACTCAGATGCATAGCATGGGTTCACAGTAATGGAGGTGCATGATCAGGTAGGACACAAAAGGAGGAGGACCCTGCCAAAAGGCTTACAATCTAGAGGGAGAGGTAGGGACACGAAAGGTAGGGGACCAGAGTTCAGCTGTGGGTTTAGAGCACTTGTGAGGGGTAGTAGGCCAGAGTGAAATGGTGAGTTTTGAGGGCCTTCTTGAAGGTGTGGTTCCCTTATAGCACTGATGGCTAACCTTGGCACTCCAGCTGTGACAAAACTACAAATCCCATCATGCCTCTGCCTCCCTGAGTTATGCTTAGAGCTGTCAGAGTATTGCAATGCCTCATGGGACTTGTAGTTCCACCACAGCTGGAGTGCCAAGGTTAGCCATCACTGCCTTACAGTGATCCCTTCCAGTTCTGACAATGTTTTGTCAGAACTGAAATATACCAGTTGCTGTCAGTTATATATCAGCAGCTGTCAGTTGCAACTGATGTGCAAGGTAATGTCCATGTTTCCCTATGGCTCAAGTGGGTGATATTTCAGTTTAACAGTGTGCTGACCAGGAACCTGTTATGGGGTATTGGCCATTTTTAAAATGGAGGACAGAGAATTCCATTGATCACAGTGGACAAATGGGACGCAGGAGAGGAGAAAGAGATTTAATAGTAGACTATACAGGAGGTAAGTATGACCTGTGTATGGTTATTTTGACTTTTTATTTTCAGTTCAGGTTCTCTTTAACCACTTGAGGACCACAGTCTTTTCGCCCCTTAAGGACCAGAGCCTTTTTCTCCATTCAGACCACTGCAGCTTTCACGGTTTATTGCTCGGTCATACAACCTACCACCTAAAGGAATTTTACCTCCTTTTCTTGTCACTAATACAGCTTTCTTTTGCTGCTATTTGATTGCTGCTGCGAGTTTTAGTTTTTATTATATTCATCAAAAAAGACATGAATTTTGGCAAAAAAATGACTTTTTTAACTTGCTGTGCTGACATTTTTCAAATAAAGTAAAATTTCCTATACATTTGAGCGCGAAAGTTATTCTGCTACATGTCTTTGATAAAAAAAAAAACATTCAGTGTATATTTATTGGATTGGGTAAAAGTTATAGCGTTTACAAACTATGGTGCCAAAAGTGAATTTTCCCATTTTCAAGCATCTCTGACTTTTCTGCGCACCTGTCAGGTTTCATGAGGGGCTAAAATTCCAGGATAGTACAAATACCCCCCAAATGACCCCATTTTGGAAAGAAGACATCCCAAAGTATTCAGTGAGAGGCATGGTGAGTTCATAGAAGATTTTATTTTTTGTCACAAGTTAGCGGAAAATGACACTTTCTGACAAAAAAAAGAAAAAAAAAAAGTTTCCATTTCTTCTAACTTGCGACAAAAAAAAAATGAAATCTGCCACGGACTCACTATGCTCCTCTCTGAATACCTTGAAGTGTCTACTTTCCAAAATGGGGTCATTTGTGGGGTGTGTTCACTGTCCTGGCATTTTGGGGGGTGCCTAATTGTAAGCACCCCTGTAAAGCCTAAAGATGCTCATTGGACTTTTGGCCCCTTAGCGCAGTTAGACTGCAAAAAAGTGCCACACATGTGGTATTGCCGTACTCAGGAGAAGTAGTATAATGTGTTTTGGGGTGTATTTTTACACATACCCATGCTGGGTGGGAGAAATATCTCCGTAAATGACAATTGTTTTATTTTTTTTACACACAATTGTCTATTTATAGAGATATTTCTCCCACTCAGCATGGGTATGTGGAAAAATACACCCCAAAACACATTATACTACTTCTCCTGAGTACGGCGATACCACATGTGTGGCACTTTTTTGCACCCTAACTGCGCTAAGGGGCCCAAAGTTCAATGAGTACCTTTAGGATTTCACAGGTCATTTTGAGAAATTTCGTTTCAAGACTACTCCTCACGGTTTAGGGCCCCTAAAATGCCAGGACAGTATAGGAACCCCACAAATTACCCCATTTTAGAAAGAAGACACCCCAAGGTATTCCGTTAGGAGGATGGTGAGTTCATAGAAGATTTTTTTTTTGTCACAAGTTAGCGGAAATTGATTTTAATTGTTTTTTTTCACAAAGTGTCATTTTCCGCTAACTTGTGACAAAAAATAAAATCTTCTATGAACTCACCATACTCCTAACGGAATACCTTGGGGTGTCTTCTTTCTAAAATGGGGTCATTTGTGGGGTTCCTATACTGCCCTGGCATTTTAGGGGCCCTAAACCGTGAGGAGTAGTCTTGAAACCAAATGTCGCAAAATGACCTGTGAAATCCTAAAGGTACTCATTGGACTTTGGGCCTCTTAGCGCACTTAGGGTGCAAAAAAGTGCCACACATGTGGTACCGCCGTACTCAGGAGAAGTAGTATAATGTGTTTTGGGGTGTATTTTTACACATACCCATGCTGGGTGGGAGAAATATCTCTGTAAATGACAATTGTTTGATTTTTTTTACACACAATTGTCCTTTTACAGAGATATTTCTCCCACCCAGCATGGGTATGTGTAAAAATACACCCCAAAACACAATATACTACTTCTTCTGAGTACGTGTGTGACACTTTTTTGCAACCTAGGTGCACTAAGGGGCCTAACGTCCTATTCACAGGTCATTTTGAGGCATTTGGATTCTAGACTACTGCTCACGGTTTAGGGCCCCTAAAATGCCAGGGCAGTATAGGAACCCCACAAGTGACCCCATTTTAGAAAGAAGACACCCCAAGGTATTCTGTTAGGAGTATGGTGAGTTCATAGAAGATTTTTTTTTTGTCACAAGTTAGCGGAAAATGACACTTTGTGAAAAAAAAAACAATACATATCAATTTCCGCTAACTTGTGACAAAAAATAAAATCTTCTATGAACTCATCATACACCTAACAGAATACCTTGGGGTGTCTTCTTTCTAAAATGGGGTCACTTGTGGGGTTCCTATACTGCCCTGGCATTTTAGGGGCCCTAAACCGTGAGGAGTAGTCTTGAACCCAAATGTCTCAAAATGACCTGTGAAATCCTAAAGGTACTCATTGGACTTTGGGCCCCTTAGCACAGTTAGGCTGCAAAAAAGTGTCACACATGTGGTATCGCCGTACTCAGAAGAAGTAGTATAATGTGTTTTGTGGTGTATTTTTACATATAATCATGCTGGGTGGGAGAAATATCTCTGTAAATGACACATTTTTGATTTTTTTTACACACAATTGTCCATTTACAGAGAGATTTCTCCCACCCAGCATGGGTATGTGTAAAAATACACCACAAAACACATTATACTACTTCTCCTGAGTATGGCGATACCACATGTGTGACACTTTTTTGCAGCCTAGGTGCGCTAAGGGGCCCAACGTCCTATTCACAGGTCATTTTGAGGCATTTGTTTTCTAGACTACTCCTCACGGTTTAGGGCCCCTAAAATGCCAGGGCAGTATAGGAACCCCACAAGTGACCCCATTTTAGAAAGAAGACACCCCAGGGTATTCCGTTAGGGGTATGGTGAGTTCATAGAAGATTTTATTTTTTTTCACAAGTTAGTGAAAAATGACACTTTGTGAAAAAAACAATAAAAATCTAATTTCCGCTAACTTTTGACAAAAAATAAAATCTTCTATGAACTCATCATACACCTAACAGAATACCTTGGGGTGTCTTCTTTCTAAAATGGGGTCACTTGTGGGGTTCCTATACTGCCCTGGCATTTTACGGGCCCAAAACTGTGAGTAGTCTGGAAACCAAATTTCTCAAAATGACTGATCAGGGGTATAAGCATCTGCAAATTTTGATGACAGGTGGTCTATGAGGGGGCAAATTTTGTGGAACCGGACCGGTCATAAGCAGGGTGGCCTCTTAGATGACAGGATGTTTTGGGCCTGATCTGATGGATAGGAGTGCTAGGGGGGTGACAGGAGGTGATTGATGGGTGTCTCAGGGGGCGGTTAGAGGGGAAAATAGATGCAATCAATGCACTGGGGAGGTGATCGGAAGGGGGTCTGAGGGGGACCTGAGGGTTTGGCCGAGTGATCAGGAGCCCACACGGGGCAAATTAGGGCCTGATCTGATGGGTAGGTGTGCTAGGGGGTGACAGGAGGTGATTGATGGGTGTCTCAAGGTGTGATTAGAGGGGGGAAATAGATGCAAGCAATGCACTAGCGAGGTGATCAGGGCTGGGGACTGAGGACGTTCTGAGGTGTGGGCGGGTGATTGGGTGCCCGCAAGGGGCAGATTAGGGTCTAATCTGATGGGTAACCGTGACAGGTGGTGATAGGGGGTGATTGATGGGTAATTAGTGGGTGTTTAGAGGAGAGAAGAGATGTAAACACTGCACTTGGGAGGTGATCTGATGTCGGATCTGCGGGCGATCTATTGGTGTGGGTGGGTGATCAGATTGCCCGCAAGGGGCAAGTTAGGGGCTGATTGATGGGGGGCAGTGACAGGGGGTGATTGATGGGTGGCAGTGACAGGGGGTGATTGATAGGTGATTGACAGGTGATCAGTGGGTTATTACAGGGAATAACAGATGTAAATATTGCACTGGCGAATTGATAAGGGGGGGTCTGAGGGCAATCTGAGTGTGTGGGCGGGTGATTGGGTGCCCGCAAGGGGCAGATTAGGGTCTAATCTGATGGGTAACAGTGACAGGTGGTGATAGGGGGTGATTGATGGGTAATTAGTGGGTGTTTAGAGGAGAGAAGAGATGTAAACACTGCACTTGGGAGGTGATCTGATGTCGGATCTGCGGGCGATCTATTGGTGTGGGTGGGTGATCAGATTGCCCGCAAGGGGCAGGTTAGGGGCTGATTGATGGGTGGCAGTGACAGGGGGTGATTGATGGGTGGCAGTGACAGGGGGTGATTGATAGGTGATTGACAGGTGATCAGTGGGTTATTACAGGGAATAACAGATGTAAATATTGCACTGGCGAATTGATAAAGGGGGGTCTGAGGGCAATCTGAGCGTGTGGGCGGGTGATTGGGTGCCCGCAAGGGGTAGATTAGGGTCTAATCTGATGGGTAACAGTGACAGGTGGTGATAGGGGGTGATTGATAGGTGATTGATTGGTAATTAGTGGGTGTTTAGAGGAGAGAAGAGATGTAAACACTGCACTTGGGAGGTGATCTGATGTCGGATCTGCGGGCGATCTATTGGTGTGGGTGGGTGATCAGATTGCCCGCAAGGGGCAGGTTAGGGGCTGATTGATGGGTGGCAGTGACAGGGAGTGATTGATGGGTGGCAGTGACAGGGGGTGATTGATAGGTGATTGACAGGTGATCAGTGGGTTATTACAGGGAATAACAGATGTAAATATTGCACTGGCGAATTGATAAAGGGGGGTCTGAGGGCAATCTGAGCGTGTGGGCGGGTGATTGGGTGCCCGCAAGGGGTAGATTAGGGACTAATCTGATGGGTAACAGTGACAGGTGGTGATAGGGGGTGATTGATAGGTGATTGATGGGTAATTAGTGGGTGTTTAGAGGAGAGAATAGATGTAAACAATGGATTTGAAAGGTGATCTGATGTCGGATCTGCGGGCGATCTATTGGTGTGGGTGGGTGATCAGATTGCCCGCAAGGGGCAGGTTAGGGGCTGATTGATGGGTAGCAGTGACAGGGGGTGATTGACTGGTGATTGACGGGTGATTGACAGGTGATCAGGGGGGATAGATGCATACAGTACACGGGGGGGGGGGGGGGTCTGGGGGGGGTCTGGGGAGAATCTGAGGGGTGGGGGTGATCAGGAGGGGGCAGTGGACAGGGGGGGGGATAAAAAAAAAATAGCGTTGACAGATAGTGACAGGGAGTGATTGATGGGTGATTAGTGGGGGTGACTGGGTGCAAACAGTGGTCTGGGGGGTGGGCAGGGGGGGGGGGTCTGAGGGGTGCTGTGGGCGATCAGGGGGCAGGGGGGGGGAAATCAGTGTGCTTGGGTGCAGACTAGGGTGGCTGCAGCCTGCCCTGGTGGTCCCTCGGACACTGGGACCACCAGGGCAGGAGGCAGCCAGTATAATAGGCTTTGTATACATTACAAAGCCTATTATACAATGTAAATGCGGCGATCCGGGTGCTAGTAACCCGCCGGCGCTTCCGAACGGCCGGCGGGTTACTATGAGCGGTGGGCGGAGCCAGTCCCCGGCGGCTGATCGCATCACGAATGACGCGATCGCCGCATAGCCACTCCCGCAGCCGCCCCCGCCGATGGGCGTATTGCGGTCGTTTGGGCCCAGTCTTTGCCGCCGCCCATCGGCTGGGGGCGGTCGGCAAGTGGTTAAAGAGGAACTTTAATAAATAAAATCTAATGAAGAAAATTACTTGATTTTTTTTACAATATTCATTTATAAATTATTTAGTCAATACCTCACCCAGATTTCGTACCTCCCAACATTTTGAGATAAGAAAGATGGACACTTTAAGACACACCCCTGCCACAAGCTAACCACGCCCCCACCACACCCCTTGTCATGCATATCACAAAGAACTCCAAAGCTAAAGATGCAGTTTTATCATTCTGACCACACTGGTCCTTTCTATCAGTAGTTTCCCTTCATTTTAACATTTGAAAATGAGAAATACATACATTTAAATGATGGGAATAAAGTTTAGAGTTAGTTAAACACATTTTTCAGTCGAAAAATACATATATTTCCCTCAATGTGTACATCAGTCCTGAAAGAGGGACAAATGAGGAAGAAAGAGGGACAGAGGGATTTAGTTCCTAAAGAGGGACTGTCCCTCCGAAAGAGGGACAGTTGGGAGCTATGCGGCTGAGATTTACACAGAGGCGTAGCTATGGGTGGGCAAGGGGGGACATATGTCCCCGGGCGCAGCACTGTGAAGGCGCTCAGCATGGCCATTGCACCCCCACATGCATGAGAGGTGGCTCGCTGGCTGCCCAAAGTGCACCACTTCTCTTCCTCTGCAGAGGAATGCAGACGTGTTAGCAGCAGCAGAACAAGGGGGGGCACATCTGGCTAACTATAGGGGGTACATCTGGCTATCTAAATGAGGGGAAGGGAGGCACCTCTGGCTATCTAAAGGGGTAATTGGAAAAATTGGGAGACCAAAAACCATATCCACAATGGTGTGCCACAACACCAATAATATAACTATATGTGTACAAGGTTATATAGTAAAAAAAAGTATTTTTGAAGAGACAAAAAAGTTTCAAGATGATCTTAAATTTTAATGTATCAAAAAGTTCTTTTGTAAAAACAGTGTTCACAAATCTTCAAGCGAATTCATCTTTGCAAACAACATCCCATTATCAAGTACCAAAAACATATGTTGAAATATGCAATTGTTTAACCAGTTCGGCCTATCTGGACGAGCTTCCTCGTCCAGATAGGCACTGCTGCTGCCGCCGGCTGGTACGCGCGATTGGCGCGCCCCCGCGCGCGCTCCCGCTGCCCGCCGCTTGCCCCCCGATCAGTGAATGGGAATATAATTCCCATTCACCGATCTAACTTCCCCGCAGAAATACCGACGCTTTCTCTCCAGAGAGCGCGATATTTCTGCCCCCAGGAAACTTCTACCCAGCATTTTAGTTCCTGGATGCGAGATTGTTCTTTTTGACTTTTTTCACTGTGGCCATCTTGTGGCCAAATAGTAAACTGCACCCATATACATTTTTAATTAAAAAAAAATATTATTTTACATTTAAAATTAGCAGTTTCCCTCCCACACCAAAAATTACCCACATACACTTTTTTTTATTAAAAAATAAAAATAAAAAAATACAATAAAAAACAAAACAAAAACAACATGAATAGTTACCCAAGGGTCTGAACTTATTAAATATGCATGTCAAGAAAATATGTTAAGATCAATTCATTGTGATAAGTAGCAATAAAGTTATAGGCGAATGAATGGGAGGTGAACGTTGCTCGGATGCATGAGATTTTCGGCACTGCGGTGCTGAACCGGTTAAAAAGGCGACAACATCGACTTGTTTCTGGGTAACCTTCTTCAGGCCTTCACAAACAATTGTAATCTAAAATGTAATGTATGGAAAATACAACATTAAATTACAGTAATTAACAATAAAGCAAGCAAACTACATCAAATACATAAAAATAAATATGAAAATTAAATAACAACAATGGTAACATAATCAAAAATACCAAGATAAGAGCAGACCAGAAAAAAAAAGACCCAGAAAAAAATAAGCCAGAAAAATAAAAAAAATAAAAATAATAATCAAAAATAAACATAAGTCACCTGAAAAAAATAACCAAACTGTGTAGGAATCATAGATCCTATAGAAAATTGGAAGGAAGGGGGGGCACATCTGGCTATCTAAACAGCATTTGTACATTTGGCTCCACACATAACCACACCCACATTCTGATGCATGGACATGCCCAATTTGTCCACACGGGGGTGCAAAAACTGTCTTTGTCCCCGGGCAATGAAAAGCCTAGCTACGCCTCTGGATTTACATTTTTAAAGTGTGTTTAGTGATGCCAGCATTTTTACTGCTGGCAAGGTGAATCACTTTGGAATATCTTTTCTCCTACTTTGAGTAGTGCGCAGGAACATCACCTGATCTCCCAGAGTGCTCCTGGGCAGATGATTGTGTGACATCATAACCTAGGCTAAACAACAATGGGAAGACAGGGTTACATAGTAATATACAGCAATATTTAGATCTAAGAAGCATTTCAGTTTGCAGACAGATTTAAAAATGTAATAGCGGCACTCAACAGCATTTTCCTCCAACCAAGAAATCAGTTTTTATTTATCATAGTTAAAGAGCAACTGTAATGAAAATAACATAATTAATAAAATTGCTCATTATTTACAATGTCCATTTATAGATTATTTAGTCAGCGTTTGACCATTGTAAAGTCTTTCCTAGCCTTGATTTACATTCAGAAATGTATCCCTGGTGGTGGCATCTGCCAGGTGATGTTTGTTACTGAGAGTTATATGCACAGAGGGAGATACTGCTTGCTTGGTAGTTAGAAAAAAGCCGTTATTTCCCACGATGCAAGGTTTACAGACAGCAAACTGTCAGGACCATGGTCATGACATCACATTGTGGAAGGGGTTTTACCACAATATCAGTCACACAGACTTTCACTTTCCTGTCATACTGGCAGTCATGTGGAATGGCTGTGTTTGTATATGCACATAAAACGAAGGCACGGAAGCGGAAATCACGTTTACCAAACACTGTGTGATGTATAGTGGTGTTTCGTTTCTTAGCAACAGTAATATTTCACCTTAAAGAGACTCCGTAACAAAAATTGCATCCTGTTTTTTATCATCCTACAAGTTCCAAAAGCTATTCTAATGTGTTCTGGCTTACTGCAGCACTTTCTGCTATCACAGTCTCTGTAATAAATCAATGTATCTTTCCCCTGTCAGACTTGTCAACCTGTGTCTGGAAGGCTGCCAAGTTCTTCAGTGTTGTGGTTCTGTGATGCATCTCCTCCCTCCAGGCCCCTCTCTGCACACTGCCTGTGTGTTGTTTAGATTAGGGCAGCTTCTCTCTGCTGTATTATCTTTTACAAGCTGGATAAATCGTCCTCTGAGCTGGCTGGGCTTTCACATACTGAAGAATTACAGACAAGGGCAAAGCTGTTTGCAGGAAGAAACGAGCAGCCTGAAACTTCAGTGCATGAGAGATGCAGGGGGAAAGAAACACACAAATGATCTCTTGAGATTCAAAAGGAAGGGTGTATACAGCCTGCTTGTGTATGGATGTATTTTCTATGTGTGGACATACTGTACATCAACCTACTTCCTGTTTTGGTGGCCATTTTGTTTGTTTATAAACAAACTTTTTAAAACTGTTTTTAACCACTTTTAATGCGGCGGGGAGCGGCGAAATTGTGACAGAGGGGAATAGGAGATGTCCCCTAACGCACTGGTATGTTTACTTTTGTGCGATTTTAACAATACAGATTCTCTTTAATGTACACGACAAACCAAATTGAAGTAAAGCACTCTAATATACAACTGAAAACTTTGCAGCCAACAGAGCAGCATTCAGCTATCCCCTCGCACGGATCAGCCCTCCGCCACATTAGACTAAATATTACTGAGCTTCTAAATCTGTGTCATCATTCACTGCACAAACATAAAATATTTAGACAGAGATTTCACTGAAACTGAGACAGTGGAGCAAACAAATCTACTTAGACAATTTCACAGTTCATTTTCCCAGAAGCCTGTTAGAGTCAGTGCGGGAGAGCGGAGGCGCTCGCGCTTCCTGAACGTAAAATGGAACTAATATTGCAGAGACATGTTGGAAATCAGTTCAGTGTCTGCTACATTATTCTGCTCCAGTGAGATGTGGAGTGGAGCTATGCGAGCTGAGCGATACACGGATCTCCTGTGAGGAAATTCAATACAAACCTTGCCAAACTCTTTATTTTCACAAGTATGTCACTCTAGATGGCTTTATGCTTTGCTGGGCCTTCACACGCACAGCACAGTGACTGCAGATTTGATAATAGGTCAGGTGGGCTTAACCACTTCCCAGCCACAGGTTTTTTCCCCTTAAAGAGAATCTGCACTGTGAAAATCTTACATAATTAAACGTACCAGCCTGTTTGTTGTCTTCTCCTAGCCCCCTCTGTGGCATTTTCGCCGTTCCCCACTGCTTTCTTGGTGATAAAATCACTGTTTTATTCATTGTTTTTGTAAACAATAAAGATGGCCGCCAAACAGGATATATGTCATCAGAGCAGTGGCTCCTCTTAAGCTTGACATGACTGCTGGAATGTTACTCCACTTGTTGCCTTAGTTGCTTGTCTGGGATTTGAACGGATCTTTCAGCACTCACAGCTGTTTAAAATGTCACAGCTCTGTGAGGCAGACACAGTGGCTGTGAGCAGAGACCTTGCCTGTGACTCATACACACAGCACACAGGAGAGCATAGGGGGGCGTGGAGGGGGCATGCATAGCTTTTCCCTATCACAGCAGAGGCAGTGTATTCCTTTCTGGGTGGATAAAGCTTGACAAAGAAAAGAAGATTAGATATATTACAGAGACAGTGCAACTAGAAAAGGCTGCAGTAATCCAGACCACATTAGAACAGGTATAGGAACTTATAGGATAGAAGAAATAAGGCTGAAAATGTTGTTAGAGTCTCTTTAAAACCCAGAACAATTTACACATCACACGCCCCCCATTCATTCACCAATTACTTTATTGTTACTCATCACTGTAAGGGACTCGCCTGTGATCGGTTCCAGCGTTGACAGGGGCAGCTCGCTCGGCGGCGTTCAGCCACGTGCCTCCTCTTCCGATGTTCCCGGCGGCATTCTCAGCACCCCTGTGGCGGGGAGTGAGCGCGCGCGTCCCGTCCATCCCTCTAGGCGGGCGCGCGCATCTCAGAGACGATCTTATGCTCTGAGACGCCGGTAATCATAGCGTCAGCTGATAGTTTAGATCAGCTGATGCTTAGGCAGGGATTCTGTTTGGTGATTGGTTGTTGTGAGTGGGGCCGGCCTCTGATTGGGGGACTGTGTGTATTTGAGCAGTGCTGTTTCATGTTTCATTTGCTCACTGCCCGTAATAGCAATCAGTACGCTGGTGCTGGGCACTCTGTCATTCTGTGATATTATTGTATTATTGTGTTATTAGTCTAGTTGCTCTGATAGATATATGTAGTGTCTATGATATATATCTATCATTTAGACTAGTGTTGTTATTTTCTTGATACACTGTGAATGACTTTTTGCTACTCTTTGACCACGACTCTGCCTCATCCTATTGTACCTTAGCCATCTGACCACCCGTGTATGATCCTAGCCTGTGTAACCACCCAGCTTTTGTCTCAACCAATTGTACCTCAGCCATCTGACTACCCGTGTATGACCCTAGCCTGTAAAACGACCTAGCCTTTGTCTCAGTCCATTGTACAGCAGCCATCTGACTACTCGTGTATGACCCTAGCTACGTTTTGACTACGATTTATCTTGACTCCTGTGTATACGTCTTATACCAAGCGTGATAATCACATTGAAATGATCTATATATTTATTTATTTTTCACCACAAATTAGGCTTTCATTGGGTGGTACTTTGTGCTAAGAATTATTTTATTTTATATGCATTTTAAAGGGAATAATAAGAATAACATAAAAAAAATTATTTCTTAATTTTCAGCCATTATAATTTTTAAAATAAAATGTGCTTTGGTAGATAAAGCCCACAGGTTTTGTGTTTTTTAACACTATATCCATAATTACGAGCTTTATTTACAAAAAATAACAGTAACTTATCCTCATGACATACATATTAAAAAGTCCATAAGGTAACTATATATGAATTTTTGTTTAAATGGTGTCATTTGTTTTTCTACAAGTGTTTTATTTTGGTAACTATAGGGAAGGGGTGTAAGGGGTTAAAAAGGAATAAAAATGTATGTAATTCTATATATAAAAGTGTGTGGGTACATTTTTACTTTTTGGTCACAAGATGGTGCTGCTCTTAATTGCCAAGTACTGGCACATGGCAGTAGTAAGTGTAAGTGTTTGCTTCAACTTTGTTGATGAAAGCTGGCGTCTCTCTGACACCAGCTTTCACTCATCACAGCGCTGTGATTGGGTTTGGGAACCAGCTATTCCCATTCACCGATCACTGAACGGTGGGATTGCGATGGAAACAAACGGCAGTGGCGCGGTGATCGGGAATGGCAAGGTAAACAAATAAGTATGTATACCTACACCCCTGGTTGTTAAGTGAAGTTTCCAAGGGTGTAAATATACATATCAGCAGTGGGGAACTGCTTAAAGAGAAACCGTAATAACATATATTACAATGCAGTAAATGCAGTGGCCAATTAGGGGTTTGATTACATATGAAGGCACAGTATAATGTATATATTGCTGGTGCTAGCGGTAAGCTATGGTAGAGATGACAGCTTGTTTATCTTACCTTTTAGCGCATACACTTGGATATTCAGGTTGGCGAACATCCACTTGATTACTCTGTGGTGGATCACAAGGACAAAATGAAGGAAGTCTCTTACAGTTTAGAAAACCTTCAAGGGGAGATGAGTCATATTATGAGTGAGCAGGAATACCAGCGGGTACGTATGTCCATTTGCTCTCCTGCAGCCCTAATATATATTGGGTTTCAAGTGTAGAAGACACTTCACTTTAGTACATAAATGTATTCAACCTACAGCATATCTTCATTAGACGAATGGTTATTATGATAAGTTAATGTTGTTCAATATTATCTTTCAGTTGCGGTCAGAAGCTGCTAATATAGTCTAAGAACTTGTTTCTGCTTAAAGACACACTAAAGCAAAAAAATAAAATAAAAAAAAATGATGATATAATGATTTGTATGTGTAGTACAGCTAAGAAGTCAAACATTAGGAGCAGAGACATGAGTCTAATATTGTTTCCAGTACAAGAAGAGTTAAGAAACTCCAGTTGTTTTCTATGTAAAAGAGCCATTGAGCTCCACGACTTTCAGTCGCAGAGAGCTTTGTCTTCTGAAGCTTGTTATTTCAAGTGTCAGTCACTATATTGTTTTTTCTTCTGCAGAGGACAGGTCAATAGTTCAATGACCTGCTCTGTAAAATCATTTAGAATGCTGAGTAGTGTGTAAACTGCAAATATTAGATAATGATGCAATGTTCAAAAAAATACTATATAACAAAATAGAAATATGAGACTATTTTCTTTGCTACTGATGATCTAGTAATTATCTGTACTACACAACCAATTCATTATATCATAATTTTTTTTGCACTCCAGTGTCTCTTTAAGCCTTGCTGTGCGCATTACAGGATCTTCTAAAAAAATTAGCATATTGTGATAAAGTTCATTATTTTCTGTAATGTACTGATAAACATTAGACTTTCATATATTTTAGATTCAAATACACACAACTAAAGTAGTTCAAGACTTTTATTGTTTTAATATTGATGATTTTGGCATACAGCTCATGAAAACCCAAATTTCCTATCTAAAAAAATTAGCATATTTCATCTGACCAATAAAAGAAAAGTGTTTTTAAAACAAAAAAAGTCAACCTTCAAATAATTATGTTCAGTTATGCACTCAATACTTGGTTGGGAATCCTTTTGCAGAAATGACTGCTTCAATGCGGCGTGGCATGGAGGCAATCAGCCTATGGCAATGCTCAGGTGTTATGGAGGCCCAGGATACTTCGATAGCGGCCTTAAGCTCATCCAGAGTGTTGGGTCTTGCGTCTCTCAACTTTCTCTTCGCAATATCCCACAGATTCCCTATGGGGTTCAGGTCAGGAGAGTTGGCAGGCCAATTGAGCACAGTAATACCATGGTCAGTAAACCATTTACCAGAGGTTTTGGCACTGTGAGCAGGTGCTAGGTCGTGCTGAAAAATTAAATCTTCATCTCCATAAAGCTTTTCACCAAATGGAAGCATGAACCCACTTTTTAACCAGAAACAGCGGCAGAAGCGCCTGACCTGGGCTACAGAGAGAAGCAGCACTGGACTGTTGCTCAGTGGTCCAAACTACTTTTTTCGGATGAAAGCAACTTTTACATGTCATTCGGAAATCAAGGTGCCAGAGTCTGGAGGAAGACTGGGGAGAGGGAAATGCCAAAATGCCTGAAGTCCAGTGCCAAGTACCCACAGTCAGTGATGGTCTGGGGTGCCATGTCAGCTGCTGGTGTTGGTCCACTGTGTTTTATCAAGGGCAGGGTCAATGCAGCTAGCTATCAGGAGATTTTGGAGCACTTCATGCTTCCATATGCTGAAAAGCTTTATGGAGATGAAGATTTCATTTTTCAGCATGACCTGGCACCTGCTCACAGTGCCAAAACCACTGGTAAATGGTTTACTGACCATGGTATTACTGTGCTCAATTGGCCTGCCAACTCTCCTGACCTGAACCCCATAGAGAATCTGTGGGATATTGTGAAGAGAAAGTTGAGAGATGCAAGGCCCAACACTCTGGATGAGCTTAAAGGAAAGGTTCAGGGAGGGTGGGTAAAAAATAAAAATCAAATTCCACTTACCTGGGGCTTCCTCCAGCCCGTGGCAGGCAGGAGGTGCCCTCGCCGCCGCTCCGCAGGCTCCCGGTGGTCTCCGGTGGCCGACCCGACCTGGCCAGGCCGGCTGCCAGGTCGGGCTCTTCTGCGCTCCAAGGCCCGGAACTTCTGCGTCCCATGCCGGCGCTCTGACGTCATCGGACGTCCTCCGGGCTCTACTGCGCATGCGCAGTAGTTCTGCGCCTGCGTAGAAGAGCCCGGAGGACGTCCGATGACGTCAGAGCGCCGTGACGTCCTCCGGGCTCTACTGCGCATGCGCAGTAGTTCTGCGCCTGCGCAGAAGAGCCCGGAGGACGTCCGATGACGTCAGAGCGCCGGCGTGGGACGCAGAAGTTCCGGGCCTTGGAGCGCAGAAGAGCCCGACCTGGCAGCCGGCCTGGCCAGGTCGGGTCGGCCACCGGAGACCACCGGGAGCCTGCGGAGCGGCGGCGAGGGCACCTCCTGCCTGCCACGGCTGGAGGAAGCCCCAGGTAAGTGGAATTTGATTTTTATTTTTTACCCACCCTCCCTGAACCTTTCCTTTAAGGCCGCTATCGAAGCATCCTGGGCCTCCATAACACCTGAGCATTGCTATAGGCTGATTGCCTCCATGCCACGCCGCATTGAAGCAGTCATTTTTGCAAAAGGATTCCCGACCAAGTATTGAGTGCATAACTGAACATAATTATTTGAAGGTTGACTTTTTTTGTTTTAAAAACACTTTTCTTTTATTGGTCGGATGAAATATGCTAATTTTTTGAGATAGGAAATTTGGGTTTTCATGAGCTGTATGTCAAAATCATCAATATTAAAACAATAAAAGGCTTGAACTACTTCAGATGTGTGTAGGGAATCCTACTAATATAATAAATGGGAAAGTTCGGATGTTTGGATGTTTGGATGTTTGTTACTCGATCACGCAAAAATGGCTGAACGGATTTGAATGAAATTTGGCACACACATAGTACATTACCTGGAATAAAGTATAGGATACTTTTTATTCCCATAACCAAAAAGGGGGCGGAGACAAATTCAAATTTCACTGGAAAATGTAAACTGCAGCCATTCTTACACTGTTAATGGTAGGGTTCTCAAACTTTGCACAGTTGGTCGCTCCGTGACTGGGATTAAAGGGAAGGTTCAGGGACCGTTGAAAAAAAATAAAAATCCGCATCCACTTACCTGGGGCTTCCTCCAGCCCGTGGCAGGCAGGAGGTGCCCTCGGCGCCGCTCCGCAGGCTCCCGGTGGTCTCCGGTGGCCGACCCGACCTGGCCAGGCCGGCGGCCAGGTCGGGCTTCTTCTGCGTTCCAAAATGCGCCCCACGGCGGCGCGCTGACGTCATCGGACGTCCTCCGGGCTGTACTGCGCAGGCTCAGAATGAGCCTGCGCAGTACAGCCCGGAGGACGTCCGATGACGTCAGCGCGCCGCCGTGAGGCGCATTTTGGAACGCAGAAGAAGCCCGACCTGGCCGCCGGCCTGGCCAGGTCGGGTCGGCCACCGGAGACCACCGGGAGCCTGCGGAGCGGCGCCGAGGGCACCTCCTGCCTGCCACGGGCTGGAGGAAGCCCCAGGTAAGTGGATGCGGATTTTTATTTTTTTTCAACGGTCCCTGAACCTTCCCTTTAATATTCAGAAAGGTGGGTGGAGTCTATAAAAGTTAATCAAAATTAACCTATTGATTTTCAAGGGGAATATTTACATTGCTGCCATTCTTGCACTGTTAATGTCACAAGCCTCAAACCTGGTACAGTTGATCATTGGGTGACTAGGGTTCAATTTCAGAAAGGGGGTGGAGCCACAAATAGCCAATTAAATTTGTTTCATTTCAATGCAAATTATTGATGCCAAACACCGCAAAGATCACAAACTTGGTAATTGATTAATTGTGTGTTAGGGTTAGAAAAGTAGGCACAGCCAACACCAGCCAAATACATAAATGGGCAACGCCGGGTCATAAGTGGGCGGAGATAAATACAAATTTTACTGGGAAAATGTAAACAGCAGCCATTCTTACACTGTTAATGTTACGGTTCTCAAACTTTGCACAGTTGGTTACTGGGTGACTGGGATTAATATTCAGAAAAGTGGGTGGAGTCTATAAAAGCCAATCAAAATTAACCTATTGATTTTCAAGGGGAATATTTACATTGCTGCCATTCTTGGACTGTTAATGGCACAAGCCTCAAACCTGGTACAGTTGATCATTGGGTG
Source organism: Hyperolius riggenbachi (assembly GCF_040937935.1). NCBI lineage: Eukaryota > Metazoa > Chordata > Amphibia > Anura > Hyperoliidae > Hyperolius > Hyperolius riggenbachi. Next base: position 78,696,252 of record NC_090646.1, on the reverse strand, counting down.
ACTAGGGTTCAATTTCAGAAAGGGGGTGGAGCCACAAACAGCCAATTAGATTTGTTATATTCCAATGCAAATTATTGATGCCAAACACCACAAAGCTCACAAACTTGGTAATTGAGTAATTAAGTAATTGTGCGTTAGGGTTGGAAAAACGGGCAAAGCCAACACCAGCCAAATACATAAGCGGGCAACGCCGGGTCATAAGTGGGCGAAGACAAATACAAATTTTACTGGGAAAATGTAAACAGCAGCCATTCTTATACTGTTAATGGTAGGGTTCTCAAACTTTGCACAGTTGGTTACTGGGTGACTGGGGTTAATATTCAGAAAAGTGGGTGGAGCCTACAAAAGGCAATCAAAAATGACCTATTGATTTTTCAGGGGAATATTTAATTGCTGCCATTCTTGCACTGTTAATGGCACAAGCCTCAAACCTGGTACAGTTGATCATTGGGTGACTGGGGTTTAAATTTATAAAAGGGGTGGAGCCATAAACAGCCAATATGAGTTGTTTCATTTTAATGCAGGTTATTGATGCCAAAGACAGCAAAGCTCACAAACTTGGTCATTGAGTAATTGATTAATTGAGTGTTAGGGTTAGGAAAAGTGGGCGCAGCCAGCACCTGCAAAATACATAATTGGGAAATGCCGGGTCATCAGTAGGCGGAGACAAATGCAAATTTCACTGAGAAAATGTAAACTGCAGCAATTCTTACACTTTTAATGGTAGGGTTCTCAAACTTTGCACAATTGGTCACTGGGTGACTGGGATTAATATTCAGAAAAGTGGGTGGAGCCTACAAAAGCCAATCAAAATTCACCTATTGATTTTTTAGAGGGAATATGTAATTGCTACTATTCTTGCACTGTTAATGGCACAAGCCTTAAACCTGGTACAGTTGGTCATTGGGTGACTGGGGTTAAATTCAGACAAAGGGGTAGAGCCACAAACAGCCAATCAGATTTGTTTGATCATAATGCAAATTATTGATGCCAAAGACCGCAAAGATCACAAACTTGGGTATTGAGTAATTGTTTGCTAGGGTTAGAAATAGTAGGCGGAGCCAACACCAGCCAAATACATACCTGAACAATGTTAGGAAATAAATGGGTGGAGAAAAATACAAATTTCATTGCGCAATGTAAACTGCAGCCATTCTTACACTGTTAATGGTAGGGTTCTCAAACTTTGCACAGTTGGTCACTGGGTGACTGGGATTAATATTCAGAAAAGTGGGTGGAGCCTATAAAAGCCAATCATTATCCACCTATTGATTTTTAAGGGGAATATTTAATTGCTGCCATTCTTGCACTGTTAATCACCTGTACCTGGTACAGTTGGCCATTGGGTGATTAGGGTTCAAATTCAGAAAAGGGGTGGAGCCATATCCAATCAGATTAATTTTATTTCATTGCAAATTATTGATGCCAAAGACCGCAAAGCTCACATACTTGGTCATTGAGTAATTGTGTGTTAGGGTTAGGAAAAGTGGGCAGAGCCAACACTAGCCAAATACATACCCGGGCAACGCCGGGCATCCAGCTAGTCTAAAATATATGAAAGTCTAATGTTTATCAGTACATTACAGAAAATAATGAACTTTATCACAATATGCTATTTTTTTGAGAAGATCCTGCATATTGACCCATATGCAATTCACTTGTTCTCTTGAGTTTCCTCCTCGGTGATATTTTCACACTTTGTCAATAAAAATGCATTTTCAAACTAATTACAAACAAGAAAATACTCAAAATATTTTTTATAGTACATTTTCACCTACTTTTTGTCCTGAAAAGTTATTTATAAATAGATGATGAAAAAGCATTTACTAGGAGAAAACTTAGGAGAAAAAGTGAAATGTATAAGGGCCAGTGTGCGATATGCAAGAACATCAGAAGAGCATAGGCTGCACCGTCTACTGTTCCCCTCTATGCGCTGTACAGCAGTGTATTGTGATAACGCACTCTCACTCCTCACGCCTCCTCCTTCCCCTAGTGGCACGTGGCAGTGGCAATATCTGACGCATAACTTATACATGGACTCGAGCTGCGTTGTTTTCCCACTGGCCTTAACCCCCCTTCAATAACTGTGACATCAGCATGAGCAATACCGAGTACTATCTGTAAGAGTTTGCTGGACCAATCAACCCATTAATACACAAGTTATTGGATTTCGAATATATTGCTAATGTCATACGCATGTCTAAAGAAAAACATTTGATGGGATCATGAGATTCGAAGCAGGCAACTTGGGCGCCTGCCGGCGGCAGAAGGTTGGACGCTGCCAAAGGTGCCTATTGATATGCCAGCAATGAGGGGTAATTTGGTGGCCTGTGGCGCCGGATAAATAGCTGTACAGCGCCAGCTATTTATCGAGTGCTGCAGGGGGCAGCAATTGGTGGTGGCGGGGGTTGGGAGTTAAGGTTAGGCATCAGGTAGGAAGTTTGTGTGTGGGGTATTAGCAGTAGTATTGCTTACAATAAACAGGCTCTAGGCCCTGGCCAATTGTGCCCAGTTATGAACCTGGCATGGTATAAGCCCTTCTGATTGGTTAGTGGCCTGTCTAGAGAACTGCATTTCTCTTCCATGAGTGCATACCAGTGTGTTTCCTGTTTGATGGTGCCCTCATAGGCAATGTCACTTGTTTCTTTTGCAGGAGCGCGAGGAGTACTATCGCCAGAAGAGTGAAGACATGAACAGTAATGTCCTGTGGTGGGCCATCACTCAGACCATCATCCTCACCACTGTCGGCATCTGGCAAATCAAACATTTAAAAGATTTTCTCATCGCCAAGAAAGTTGTATGAAACAATAATAGCTGGACTTAGAATGAGATCTCTCACACGTCACCAGGAATTAACCACAGGATTCAAAATAAATCAGTTTCTGATGAACTTCTCTGGGTTTGGGGATTTTTCTGGATGCAGTAGGGATGTAGTTTGCTAGAAAATAAAAACAATAACATTATGCAGGGTAAGAATGAGAGATGGTCGTTGAGTTGCAAATAATTCCGGAAGGTGACTATAGTCAGTCCAGTTCCAAGCCAGGGGTCGGCCTACCATGAAGCAACCTGAATCATGTGACTCAGGCGGTAAAATCTAGGGGGCGGCATTTGGACAAACAGTTTGGGCCTCCTGGCGCCTGCCTCCTCTCCGCTCTCCTGTCCATCTTCCTGGAACACACACTACACACCTCACCCACGCATCCCTGAATTCTCATCCTCATTCAACCAGTGGCACCTGCCGCCCTTTCCTATGACATCATAAGTAGGCGTGGTGTTGATATACGCCTCTTATCGAGGCATATTACGGTAAAACCCCATCACCGGCGAGAGATCACCATGGCCAGTCAGAGGGGAAGTGCCGTCATTGGGCCAATCACTGCACTGCAAATGGATCATGTTGGGTTCGCACACCTTTAGTTAAATCCACTTTCTGCGTTTATTGCATCAGTAAGCACAGGCTTGACAATTGTTTCTGGCCCTTCTTCAAAAAAGTGCAAACATTATTATCATCATGTTTGTACTTTCCTGAAGAAGGGGACCCCTTGTGGCCCCGAAACAATTGTCAAGCCTGTGCTTACTCATGCAATAAACGCAGAAACTGCTTTCAACTACAGGTGTGTGAACCGAACTTGATCCGTTTGCTGTTGATGTCAGGGTGACGTAGCCCGGCACCCAGGTTCAGCACCCGACACTTGGGTAAGGTGTGCCACTCCAAGGCTTCGTGTTTGCAATCACTGCACTGGATCAGTAGCAGTGACATCTGATAGATCACTGCTACTGATCAAGTGCAGCAATTGGCCCAATGACGGTGCCATGGTCCCGCCCGTGCCCGCGAGTACATTGGCACCAGTTAGCCAAAGGAGTAGCGGGCAGCTGTGATTGACCATTCTAGTGCCAGCACCCCCGCCTGATTGGTTGGCGATCCCTCTCCCTCTGACTGGCCACTGACTGATCTCTCACAAGCATGCAGCAGATCAGGTGTGTCCGACATAATTGTCAGATCTGACAAGATTAGCTGCATGTATGTTTCTGGTGTAATTCAGACACTACTGCAGCCAAATAGATCAGCAGGATTACCAGGCAACTGGTATTGTTTACAAGGAAACACATATGCCAGCAGCCACATCATTCTCACCTCGGGTTCACCTAAAGTTAGAGTTGACTTTGCTAAGGAGGAGGAATAGTGTTATACTTTTTTTTTTTTACATGGTGGGAAGGGGGGAGTTATAGGTAATGGGGCTATTCCTAGGACATGAAAGGTGAAAACAGTTATAACACTAAACTATCAGCTGTCAAAGCTCAGGAACTAAACAAAATAGAAATGGCAATGAAAAGAAATGTTAAAACTCAGCTGAACTTTTTTGATCCTACATCTCCCTCTAGTGTTAATTTAGAAAACTGCACATCAAAAGAAGACCAACACATATACAGTAACAATACTGTATATACTGTATGTTTTATTGCTTAGTCTTAGCAGGTTCACAGTTGTTACTCTGCCAGCATCCTTCAATATATATTATTAGCTGTATGGTTAAGTCCTCAGGAAGAACCCGGCACTGTGATTATTGGAGCTTCTACTATATTCAAAACAGAATGCAAGATTTTTATCACTATAAATCACACCACTCTCAAGAAACAAATGTACCCCTCTTGAGGCAGATATCTTTGTCACGTTAAAACTTTAAAATATTTTTTTTATTTGTTGTTGTTAAAGCTTGCATATACTGGGTGCATGAAAAAAGGGCGCAGTGAAAAAAGGGCCCGGCTGGATAACGAAATGGCGCCGGTGGATAACGAAATCTGATAACGATAAACATCATTGTCAAACTTGGTTCACGATAAATACCGTTGTAAACACAGAAGAGAAATAATATATATTAACGTTAAATATTACTGTTATATATCGTTACGTAATTCAACAATACAGCTTAATCCAACCCTACTCTCACACAGAACCCTAACACTAACCACTCACCTGGTGGTGCCTAACCTTAATTACTCCCCCCCCCCCCGGTGGTGCCTAACCCTAACCACCCTCCCGGTGGTGCCTAACCCTAATTACCTCCCCCGGTGGTGCCTAACCCTAACCACCCCCCTGGTGGTGCCTAACCCTAACCACCCTGGTGGTGCCTAACCCTAACCACCCCCCCTGGTGTTGCCTAACCCTAACCACACCCCTGGTCTTGCCTAACCCTAGCCACTCCCCCTGGTGTTGCCTAACACTAACTGCCGCCCGGGTGGTGCCTAACCCTAACCACTCCCTCTGCAGAAACACCCTTTCACACATAAAAAAAAGATAATATCTTTGATAATGTAAAATCAGTATATATAAACTAAATAATATGACAAAAACTATAACGCTGCAAGCTTCTAAAACGATAACATACTTCAAAAACTCTAATATTCTAATGTTGTTAACGATATTTATTGCGGAGCCCTTTTTTCAGCTTTTTTCGCCGTATCATCTCTATATATAATTTGCAAGTTTCCCTGCGTCCTGCTTTGTCCGTGTGGCAGTGCTTTTTTTGCACTGCGCATGTGCAGGGACGCAGAGACACTGAAGGCTTGCAGGGGTCAATGTAAGGGGCCTTTGCTATTAACTGCTAAAGTCCTCGGGAATTGTTTCCCTAAGAACTGTTATTTACAGATTTAAATGTATAGTATTTTTCTTTGAAATTTTAAAATAGATTTTCTCAAAAAGTATAAAGTCTTTTTGACATTTTTTTTCCTCTTGTAGTCACTGTCCCCCTCTACATATCCTGAAAATTTGGTGTTTCTACTATGTAAGGGTACTTTGCTATTAACCGCTAAACTTGGCTGGCCACGGTCAGAAGGAGAATTTTAAAAATCCATTTTCTCAAAAACTATATTGTCTTTTTGAAAAAATGTTTTTCCTCTTATACCCACTGTCCCTATTTACATACCCTGCAAATTTGGTGTTTATAGCATGTAATGGGGCTTAGCTATTAACCATTAAAGTCGGCGCCATTAAAGTCTATGGGAAAAATGCGAACACAAACTTTTTAGAAAAAAATTTGCATTTCGCGTCAAACGCGAACCACTGAGATTCGCGCAAACAAGTTCACCGGCAAACCGTTTGGGCCATCTCTAAAGGTCACTAGTTAACGATAATTGCATTAAAGTCTATGCGGGGCCCTTTTCGTCCACCTTGGTCCTGCACCCTTTTTTCCTGCTACCGTTATACTGAATTAGCCTCAGTTGTGTACTGTCTACCAATGCAGTCATGATACATTTACTGGTGCTGGAAAGTTGAGACACATTTGGGGGCACTGGAGAGCTGAGACACATTTGGGAGCACTGGAGAGCTGAGACACATTTGGGGGCGCTGGAGAGCTGATACACATTTGGGGGTGCTGGAGAGCTGAGACACATTTGGGAGTACTGGAGAGCTGAGACACATTTGGGGGCACTGGAGAGCTGAGACACATTTGGGAGCACTGGAGAGCTGAGACACATTTGGGGGCGCTGGAGAGCTGATACACATTTGGGGGTGCTGGAGAGCTGAGACACATTTGGGAGGACTGGAGAGCTGAGACACATTTGGGAGTACTGGAGAGCTGATACACATTTGGGGGCGCTGGAGAGCTGATACACATTTGGGGGTGCTGGAGAGCTGAGACACATTTGGGAGGACTGGAGAGCTGAGACACATTTGGGAGTACTGGAGAGCTGATACACATTTGGGGGTGCTGGAGAGCTGAGACACATTTGGGGGCACTGGAGAGCTGAGACACATTTGGGAATACTGGAGAGCTGAGGCACATTTGGGGGTACTGGTCAGCTGAGGCACATTTGGGGGTGCTGGAGAGCTGAGACACATTTGGGGGCACTGGAGAGCTGATACATATTTGGGGGTACTGGAGAGCTGAGACACATTTGGGGGCACTGAAGAGCTGAGACATATTTGGGGGCACTGGAGAGCTGAGACACATTTGGGAGCACTGGAGAGCTGATACACATTTGGGGGTACTGGAGAGCTGAGACACATTTGGGGGCACTGGAGAGCTGAGACACATTTGGGGGCACTGGAGAGCTGGGACATATTTGGGGGCACTGGAGAGCTGAGACACATTTGGGAACACTTTAGAGCTGAGACACATTTGGGGGCACTGGAGAGCTGAGACACATTTGGGGGCACTGGAGAGCTGAGACACATTTGGGAGTACTGGAGAGCTGAGACACATTTGGGGGTGCTGGAAAGCTGAGACACATTTGGGGGTGCTGGAGAGCTGAGACACATTTGGGGGCACTGGAGAGCTGAGACACATTTGGGAGTACTGGAGAGCTGAGGCACATTTGGGGGTACTGGTCAGCTGAGGCACATTTGGGGGTGCTGGAGAGCTGAGACACATCTGGGGGCACTGGAGAGCTGATACACATTTGGGGGTACTGGAGAGCTGAGACACATTTGGGGGTACTGGAGAGCTGAGACACATTTGGGGGTACTGGAGAGCTGAGACACATTTGGGGGCACTGGAGAGCTGAGACATATTTGGGGGCACTGGAGAGCTGAGACACATTTGGGGCACTGGAGAGCTGATACACATTTGGGGGTACTGGAGAGCTGAGACACATTTGGGGGCACTGGAGAGCTGAGACACATTTGGGGGCACTGGAGAGCTGAGACATATTTGGGGGCACTGGAGAGCTGAGACACATTTGGGAACACTTTAGAGCTTAGACACATTTGGGGGCACTGGAGAGCTGAGACACATTTGGGGGCACTGGAGAGCTGAGACACATTTGGAAGTACTGGAGAGCTGAGACACATTTGGGGGTGCTGGAAAGCTGAGACACATTTGGGAGTACTGTAGAAAATAATCACCAGAAAATAATCGTAATGTGGGCAGCAGTCATCAGAAAATAATCGTAAAGTGGGCAGCAGTCACCAGAAAATAATCGTAATGTGGGCAGCAGTCACCAGAAAATAATCGTAATGTGGGCAGCATTCACCAGAAAATAATTGTAATGTGGGCAGCAGTCACCAGAAAATAATCGTAAAGTGGGTAGCAGCCACCAGAAAATAATCATAATGTGGGCAGCAGTCACCAGAAAATAATCGTAATGTGGGCAGCATTCACCAGAAAATAATCGTAATGTGCGCAGCATTCACCAGAAAATAATCTTAATGTGGGCAGCAGTCACCAGAAAATAATCGTAATGTGGGCAGCATTCACAATAAAATAACCGTAATGTGGGCAGCAGTCACCAGAAAATAATCGTAATGTGGGCAGCAGTCACCAGAAAATAATCGTAATGTGGGCAGCAGTCACCAGAAAAGAATCGTAAAGTGGGCAGCAGTCACCAGAAAATAATCGTAAAGTGGGCAGCAGTCACCAGAAAATAATCGTAAAGTGGGCAGCAGTCACCAGAAAATAATCGTAAAGTGGGCAGCAGTCATCAGAAAAGAATCGTAATGTGGGCAGCAGTCACCAGAAAATAATCATAATGTGGGCAGCAGTCACCAGAAAATAATCGTAAAGCGGGCAGCATTCACCCAAAAATAATTGTAAAGTGGACAGCAGTCACCAGAAAATAATCGTAAAGTGGGCAGCAGTCACCAGAAAATTATTGTAAAGTGGGCAGCAGTCACCAGAAAATAATCGTAATGTGGGCAGCAGTCACCAGAAAATAATCATAGTGTGGGCAGCATTCACCAATCACCAGAAAATAATCATAAAGTGGGCTGCATTCACCAAAAAATAATTGTAAAGTGGACAGCAGTCACCAGAAAATAATCGTAAAGTGGGCAGCAGTCACCAGAAAATAATCGTAAAGTGGGCAGCAGTCACCAGAAAATAATCGTAATGTGGGCAGCAGTCACCAGAAAATAATCGTAATGTGGGCAGCATTCACCAGAAAATAATCGTAATGTGGGCAGCATTCACCAGAAAATAATCGTAAAGTGGGCAGCAGTCACCAGAAAATCATAATGTGGGCAGCAGTCACCAGAAAATAATCATAATGTGGGCAGCATTCACCAGAAAATCGTAATGTGGGCAGCATTCACCAGAAAATCGTAATGTGGGCAGCACTCACCAGAAAATCGTAATGTGGGCAGCATTCTCCATAAAATGCTGGTTGAACTCGATGGACTTTCTGGTTTAACTCGATGACATATGTCTTTTTTCAACCCAAATAACTATGTAATGTGGGTAGCAGTCACCAGAAAAAAATGCACCTGTAAGAAAAAACAATTCACTCAACTGACAGAAGTCTCCTTTCCTGGCTGGCCTCTGGCACGCAGCTCCCCCGACCATCCTCCAGCAGCAAATCACCCGCGCTAATAGACAGAGAGCAGGGCTACGGGAAGATGGCGCCCGAAGCCCTGTACTGGAGTCACAAATAGTCTCCAGTGCAGGGCTTTGGACGCCATCTTTCCGTAGCCCTGCTCTGCCTCCCGGGAGACTGCGGGCTGCGGGGAATGAACTGGCGTGGTGTCTATTAGACACAGCGGCCAGTTCAACACCTGGCTGCGGGGTCCCACAATCGGACAGGCGGCAGCGCTCCACCTGCACACGGCGGGCGGGCCCCCTTGCGGCTGATGGAGTTGCATCCCCTATAGTTACACCGCTGAACGCTGCTTTCTTATGTTTGGGGAACGTTGTCTAATTACCTGTAGAGTCACTTTGCTTTTGTGAGGAAACTTAGGCCCACTGCCTTTGAGTTACACTGCTATATTACAGTCAGTTCCATACCTCCCAACTTTTTGAAATGAGAAAGAGGGACACTAAAGCCACGCCCCTGCCACACCCCCTTCACACCCCTAGTGGATCCAAGATAATAAGGTCGTTGCTTCATTGTGTACAGACCAAATTCGATCAGCTGGACAGTCACTGTTGTTCTGTCATTCAGCTACCTCAGCCCGGCGACCATATGGGCTTGAAAACCTCTACCGCTATCGCATGCACTCTGGCCATGGTGCGCACCAGTCCAGCACGGCCGTCACTACACAAACAGCTGTTGTGGTGCGTTACACAGTGGGCTCGATTCACAAAGCAGTGCTAACCCAGTTAGAGACTTTAGGCGTGATAACCATTGCACCACGCTGGTGAAAAGCCAGTTTAGTCATGATAAGTTTAGGCGTGATAAGTTTAGATAAGTTTAGATCGCGCGCAAAGTCCCGCACGCAAAGCAGCGCCATTAAACTCTATGCAAAGTGCACCAGACTTTGTTAGCACAAAACTTTTGATCAGCTGTGCACTATGGTGCTAACCCAGTTGGTGCTTAAACTTATCACGCCTAAACTTATCACACCTAAACTTATCATGCCTAAACTTATCACACCTAAACTTATCACGCCTAAACTTATCACACCTAAACTTAGCACGCCTAAACTTATCACACCTAAACTTATCACGCCTAAACTTATCACGCCTAAACTTATCACGCCTAAACTTATCACACCTAAACGTATCATGCCTAAACTGAGTTTAGGCGTGATAAAGGGCTTTTCACCAGCGTGCTAACTGTTAGCACCGCTTTGTTAATCAGGCCCAGTGAGTCTGTCAGTGTGAAGCAGTACACTAATTACACTCCCTGATTGATGTATACACATGCAAGATGTTTTAAAGCACTTTAGGCCTCCAATTTAGCATGCAATGTGATTTCTGCCCTTAAAACGCTGCTGTGCATCAAATCCGGATTTTTCCCCGGGATTTTTGGCATGTATCCCACTCTGCCATGCCCCACTCCAGATGTTAGACCCCTTGAAACATCTTTTCCATCACTTTTCTGGCCATCATAAATGTTTCTAGTTTTCAAAGTTCACCTCCCCATTGAAGTCTATTGTGGTTCGCAAAAGTTCGCAAGTTCGCGAACCTTTGCGGAAGTTGGCGAACCGGTACGCGAACCTAAAATCGGAGGTTCGGGCCATCTCTATAAGCATTCCACTGATAAGATCTCCCTTCAATCAGGGGCACCTCTAGCTACTTAATACTGAGGGTACTTTGGCTACCTAATACTAAGTGGCACCTGTAGCTACCTATGACAGGCAGGGGAATTAAGGGAGAAGTGACAGCTGATACAGCCAGCATACCTGGGTGCGGTTCGGTGGAGGCATGTAGGCTCAAGGAGGGTGAATCCTACGGTGCCAGGACATGGTGGACATCTGTGCCTATAGGCTCCTGTGATGTAAATCCGGGCCTGCTTACAGCTGTATTATCGCAAATGCCTTCTGTTCTAAAAAGGCAAAATTTTACCGGAATTGAAAAGCAGATATGGCTATACTCTATAAAGCGCTGCAAAAGTTGACAGCACTATATAAAAACATAATAATAATAATAATCAGGGCCGTTTCTTGGGCAGTGCAGGCAGGGCAACCGCCATGGGCACAGACTGTCAAGTAGAAGAAGGGGGGCGCAGGCAGAAGGACATAACCGCTAGGGAGCTGGTGACGCGCAGTGCAGCCAAATGGAAGAAGATTACCAGCGCGATCACCTTCCTTGACTCCTCCTGGGCTGCCTGCATTAGAAGTCAAGTCATCATCACGTCACCACCGCGTGATGACACCTGATGTCCTGTAGCGGTACTGCAGGCTGTCAGTGCGCGGCGCCCATGGAGGAGTCGTCTTTCCGTGCGCTCTTCGCCTGTGTGTTTACCTGTTCCCTGCTTCCTCCTGGATGAGCGGCTGGTCACTGGTAAGTAGGAAGATCTACTTGTGACCTGTGGCTGTGTGACTGTCCCTAAAGAGTAATGGTTTGCGAGTGCACCGGGAGAGGGGGGGGGGGGGCACAATTTTTACACCCTCGCACTGGGTGCAATTTAGCCTAGAAACTGCCCTGATAATAATATTCATAACATGCCAATACATAGCTGCAACCAGAACACAAGTTTTCAGGAGGAGCACCATCAATCAGCTTACACTTGGAGTGTGCCTCGGTCAAAGCCTCTGTGCCAATAGAGACTTGCAGCAGTCCATTTTCAAGTAAGACCGGCACCACTCAAAAGGAATAGTATTTGTAGCTCTTTAATCAAACAAACATGGCTTTAGCAAGACAGACGCTGCAAATACATAGCTGCAATTCAGACTTACTTGGATTTTTTACTCAGTTGTAGTTTGAAAAATGGAACAATAGAGGGCACTAAAGAACCACCAATAACTGAACTATTACTTGCTGCTATCTTTGATTAAACTGTCATTTATTTCCTTATATAAAATTGCCAGAACAGCTCAGGAATTCTTCAGAGATGTTTTCCTATTTATGTATGTGTTAAAGAGACACTGAAGCGAGACTAAATCTCGCTTCAGCTCTCATATATATAGCAGGGGCACGTGTGCCCCTGCTGAAACGCCGCCATCCCGCGGCTAAACGAGGGTCCCTGACCACCCAACCCACCCCCCGCAAAAGTTGGTCGCAAAGGTTGGTCGTAGAATATGCTTCCTAGAGGCAAGGCTAACGGCTGCAGCCCTGCCTCCAGTCGCGTCTATCAGACGCGCATCGCCGCCTCTCCCCCGCCCCTCTCAGTGAAGGAAGACTGAGAGGGGCGGGGGAGAGGCGTAGATACGCGCTGACAGACGCGCGTGGGGCAGGGCTGCGGCGGTTAGCCCTGCCCCAATGCGGAAGTGCTCCCCCGCATTACGGAGGGGATTTGGGGGGACAGGGACCCCCGTTAAGCCGCGGGATAGCGGCGTTTTAGCAGGGGCACACGTGCCCCTGCTATATATGAGGTCTGAAGCGAGATCTATTCTCGCTTCAGACTCTCTTTAAAGGACAACCAAGGTGACATATGACATGATGAGATAGACATGTGTATGTACTGTGCCAAGCACACAAATAACTATGCTGTGTTCGTTTTTTTCTTTCTCTGCCTGAAAGAGTTAAAAATCAGGTATGGAAGTTCCAGTTTCTGTCCAGGTTGGGACTGGGTCAGACTATAGCATAACCCTCAATGATAAGTAATTACACCCCTAAAACACGTTCCTGTCAGTAAATGGCTTCTGGGAGCAGGAAAGAGGTAAATAGGGGCAATAATTCATAGATTTGAACTCTGGCATAATTCAATGAAGGTTTCATTGAGCAGAGACAATTAAACAGTAAAAACGTAAAGGGAAGGTTCAGGGAGGGTGGGTAAAAAATCAAAATCAATTTCCACTTACCTGGGGCTTCCTCCAGCCCGTGGCAGGCAGGAGGTGCCCTCGCCGCCGCTCCGCAGGCTCCCGGTGGTCTCCGGTGGCGCGCCCGACCTGGCCAGGCCGGCTGCCAGGTCGGGCTCTTCTGCGCTCCAAGTCCTGGTACTTCTGCGTCCCACGCCGGCGCTCTGACGTCATCGGACGTCCGCCGGGCTCTACTGCGCATGCGCAGTAGTTCTGCGCATGCGCAGTAGAGCCCGGAGGACGTCCGATGACGTCAGAGCGCCGGCGTGGGACGCAGAAGTACCAGGACTTGGAGCGCAGAAGAGCCCGACCTGGCAGCCGGCCTGGCCAGGTCGGGCGCGCCACCGGAGACCACCGGGAGCCTGCGGAGCGGCGGCGAGGGCACCTCCTGCCTGCCACGGGCTGGAGGAAGCCCCAGGTAAGTGGAAATTGATTTTGATTTTTTACCCACCCTCCCTGAACCTTCCCTTTAAAAACTAGTTTTAGATATAAAATACAACTGTGGAATATCTAAAAAAAAAAGGTCATTTTTTAGGAGAAGGAGGATAGATACAATTGTTTTTCTCATTAGTTTATTTTTACCACGGATGTCCTTTAAGGTGGCCATTAACGATACAATCCCACGAATGATCGATCGTTATGATCGATCGGAAATGGACGAAAACTTGCAAACTAATTCTTTCTATCAGATTAGTGGAATCGATCCATCTTAAAGAATAATACTTATAATGATAATAATAACACTTTGATGGCACGAGTGATAAAAAAAAAAAGTACAGTATTCCTGTTATTCCTTACACAGTTGAAATGCCAACATTGTCAGGAAACGTAAGCATTAAAAACCCTGTAACCTGAAGTGGTTAACTTTTGCAGCGGGCAAAATGTCTACCTAAAGGTGGCCACTAACGGTCCAATTTCTAGCGAAAAATCATTTGAGCGATCAGAAATTCTGATCGGATTGGTTGTAAATAAGCTCTGTTAATGGGCACAATGGATTGGCATGGTGGCGTAGTGGTTAGCGCTGTCGCCTTGCAAATCCCAGCCAGGTCAACATCTGCAAGGAGTTTGTATGTTCTCCTTGTGACTGCGTGGGTTTCCTGCAGGCACTCGGGTTCCCACCTTGCAGCACCTCATTACAGCCGTTGGGAAGGTTTTGTGTGTCTGGTGAGTTCAGACGCCCCCCAGTATATGGCTCTTGATGCCAAATTGGTCTTCCTTTCTTTGGTTGAGCTACACAGAATTGGGTATCACGGCCTGATGAAGGGCACATACAATTTTACTTAAAAGCCCGAAACGAACATGTGTCGTTGCCTTGAAGTTAAATACCCGTAAAGCTACAACCGTTTGTTGATTCAAATCAATCTAATGTGCTTTCAAGACCTATTACTGTGATATTGAAGAATCGTGTGTTTTTGATGTTTTTTTACATGTGTCAATAAAGATTTTTCAGAGACTTTTTTTTGCCTTTTTTGAGATTGCATCAGTTCATATAGTCCTTTTTTAAAGCTACAAATACTCTGGTTTCCTCCTACATCCCAAAAACATACAGATAAGTGAATTGGCTTCCCCCTAAAAATTGGCCCTAGACTGTGATCCATACACTACATGATACATACACACATAGACATATGACTATGGTAGGGACTAGATTGTGAGTCCCTGTGAGGGACAGTTAGTGACCAGACAATATATACTCTGTACAGCGCTGCATAATATGGCGGCGCAATATAAAACATTTAAATAAATAAATAAATGAACGATTATAAAAACATTGTCGTCCAATTGGATTTCCGTCGAACCAAAAATTTGGATTTTCTTGTTGGTTGTGATAGACAGAAAGCAAAGATTGGTTCATTGATGGTGTAGTGAACGATTTCACTTCCGATCAGAATTTCTGATCGCTCGAACGATTTTTTGCTAGAAATTGGACCGTTAGTGGCCACCTTAAAGAGAATCTGTACTGTTAAAATCGCACAAAAGTAAACATACCAGTGCGTTAGGGGACATCTCCTATTACTCTCTGTCACAATTTCGCCGCTCCTCGCCGCATTAAAAGTGGTTAAAAACAGTTTTAAAAAGTTTGTTTACAAACAAACAAAATGGCCACCAAAACAGGAAGTAGGTTGATGTACACTATGTCCACACATAGAAAATACATTCATACACAAGCAGGCTGTATACACCCTTCCTTTTGAATCTCAAGAGATCATTTGTGTGTTTCTTTCCCCCTGTTCTCATGCACTGAAGTTTCAGGCTGCTTGTTTCTTCCTGCAAACAGCTTTGCCCTTGTCTGTAATTCTTCAGTATGTGAAAGCCCAGCCAGCTCAGAGGACGATTTATCCAGCTTGTAAAAGATAAGAGAGAAGAGAGAAGCTTACCTAATCTAAATAATACACAGGCAGTGTGCAGAGAGGGGCCTGGAGGGGGGAGATGCATCACAGAACCACAACACTGAAGAACTTGGCAGCCTTCCAGACACAGGCTGACAAGTCTGACAAGAGAGAGATACGTTGATTTATTACAGAGATGGTGATAGTAAAACGTGCTGCAGTAAGCCAGAACACATTAGAATAGCTTTTGGAACTTGTAGGATGATAAAAAACAGGATGCAATTTTTGTTACGGAGTCTCTTTAAGCCTGCTTAGAGCTCACCTGAAATGAGAGGGATATGGACGCTGCCATATGTATTTCTTTTTAAACAATACCTGTTACCTGGCATCCTGCTCCTCTGCCTATGATGCTTTTATCCATAGACCCTAAACAAGCATGTAGCATATCAGGTGTTTCTGACTGAAGTCTGACTGGATTAGCCGCATGCTTGTTTCAGGTGTGTGATACAGATACTACTGCAGCCAAAGAGATCAGCAGGGCTGCCAGGCAACCGGCATTGCTTAAAGTGTAACTGTCAGGCATAAAATCAAAAATTAATTATTTATTTTTATCTGGTAAACAAGTAATTCGGATGCTAACCAGGCAATCCAAAAGTTAAAATCACTATTACTTTTCTTGTTGATATATGATCATTCTCTAAACACAGAACCTGATTAGGATATTAAACAACAAAATTTTCCCTCACAGGGGGATAAAACGTAACATTTAATTGTTTACATTAAAAATATATATATATATATATATATATATATATTAAGGTTAAGCTGTCATAATCGTTACTATCATTGCAAGTTGATACAGTAGATTATTGTAAACGGGGTAAATACCCTCATCCTACTTCAACTTGAAAAAAGCTGTTACTGCTTATACAAAACCCCCCACCATATAAAAACCACCCAACATGTTTCACTTCCTATTTGGAAGCTTTATCAAGGGAACAAAGTGTCGTGCTATAAGTGCATATAGTGTTAGGATGCATTACAAAGCAATAAATTAAAATAAAATCATATTTAGTAACAGAGCGTATAGGCCTATGGCAGCAGCCTAACCATCTTGTTTAGGCTGCTGCCATAGGCCTATACGCTCTGTTACTAAATATGATTTTATTTTAATTTATTGCTTTGTAATGCATCCTAACACTATATGCACTTATAGCACGACACTTTGTTCCCTTGATAAAGCTTCCAAATAGGAAGTGAAACATGTTGGGTGGTTTTTATATGGTGGGGGGTTTTGTATAAGCAGTAACAGCTTTTTTCAAGTTGAAGTAGGATGAGGGTATTTACCCCGTTTACAATAATCTACTGTATCAACTTGCAATGATAGTAACGATTATGACAGCTTAACCTTAATATATATATATATTTTTTTTTTTTAATGTAAACAATTAAATGTTACGTTTTATCCCCCTGTGAGGGAAAATTTTGTTGTTTAATATGATCATTCCCCAGTTTACCTGACTGTTATTTGGTACGGTAAAGGAAGTTGCAAGGCATGCTGGGTTGTCTTTTTTTGCTTCTTTATTCCCCCTCAGGCTTAACTAATGTACAGAAGCAAAAAAGGACAACCCAGCATGCCCTGCAACTTCCTTTGTGCGACAGATGTACCAAATAAGAGTCAGGGAAACTGGGGAATGATCATTTATAAACAAGAAAAGTAATAGTGATTGTAACTTTTGGATTGCCAGATTAGCATCCTTATTACTTGTTTACCAGATAAAAATAAAGAATTGATTTTTTATTTTATGCCAGACAGTTACACTTTAAAAGGAAATAAATATGGCAGTTTCCATATCCCTCTCAGTTCAAGTGTCCTTTAAGAGAAGATAAATAGGACTCCCTCTATCTCTCTCTCACTACAGGGTCACTTTGAAGTCTAACTACTTTCCTTTGTGCACAATACCTCCATAAATATGTATGCAATTTAGTCACATCCTTTACCAAAGGTGTGCAGTCAGGACAAAGGCCTGTCCCTGTTTGCCTCCCGTTATTGTGGAAACACAACAGATCGTTTCTTACTTGTCCTTCATTTTTTAGGCCCTTGTTGTGCCGTTGTGTCTCACGGAAAATATCAAAGGTTGACATTTCCTTGGTGGAACAACATCTGGTGCTTTTTCAAATGCCTTCAACTTTATTTTTAACCATCTCCTGTGTTCCGTTTATAAAGGGTTTTATGTAACAGTCACACAAACTTCCTTAATAGAGGAATACATTCTACAAGCACTCTCTGGGTGATCTCACTGCCTCTGTCCTCCTCACACTTCTGCAAATACACTTTGGACACACTACAAAGCTTTGTCTCCATGCAATTAACTTTTCATTGACAGAGTGTTTCTTGTGTTAGAAGTATGTGACATGGGGCTGCACGATATCTTCTCCATGTAAGGAGGTGAAGACAGAAAGTCATGTCGCAAATTAGCCACAATTTAATTGGAGTGTTGCAGGGAAAAGTAGAGTGAATGTATTGAGGTCTGTCTTATCAGGATCTACCTGATGAGGAGATCCTTCTGCAAAGTTCACTTAGGGCTGGTGCACACCGAGCGGCTTTTTCAGCGTTTCTGCAGCCGCTTGAGGCCGCGGATCCGCTTGGTCAATGTATCTTAAAGGGGTGGTGCACACCAGAGCGGAAGGCGTTTTGCAGAAACGAATCCTCCCGGGGTGAGGCATTTTTTGGATTTCGGATGCGTTTCTGCCTCAATGTTAAGTATAGGAAAAACGCAAACCACTCTGAAAAACGCCTGTTCAGAGCGGTTTTGCCGGCGTTTTTGTTACAGAAGCTGTTCAGTAACAGCTTTACTGTAACAATATATGAAATCTACTACACCAAAACCGCTACACAAAACCGCAAAACGCTAGCTGAAACGCTACAGAAAATTAAGAAAAAGCGTTTCAAAATCTGCTAGCATTTTGCTGATCTGCTAGCGGTTTTTGGTGTGCACCAGGCCTTAAAGAGGAACTTTAGCTAAAAAGGGGAAAAAAGAAATCAATTCATTGCAATACAAGTGAGAAGTTAAAAAACAGAAGAAAGATCAAGAAATGATTGATATTCACCATGTAATTCGTTCATATTGTTTGATCCACATTCAGCCTGCATGTAATCATCTTTACTACTGGCAGACGTGAAAAAAACAGCACCAACTGTCATTATCTATAACATTATCTATCACTCCCCTAACAATGCCATAGGCTAGGAGGTTTTCTTTTTATAGATATACATATGTACAGAGGGAAATACAGGTTAATTGGCAGTTGGAAACAGCTGTCATTTCCCACAATGCAACAAGGCTCCCACAGTGTGATGTCAGGACCTAGGTCCTGACATCACACTGTGGGAGGTGTTTCACCACAATTAGAGATGGCCTGAACTGAGCTATGGGGAATGACCTCGGGGTCATTTCTGCATTACTGCGCAGACGCTTTCCCAGCAGCCACGCGTCCTTGATTGTGCGCCCTGAGTCGGGAGCGCTCTGCGCATGAAGTCACCAGCAACAGGCGCGCGATCAAGGACGTGCGGCCACTGGGAAAGCGGCCACAGTAATGCATAAAATGACATATGCGGAAATTACCCCGAGGTCATTCCCCATAGCTGTTCGCTATAGAACAAGTTCGGGCCATCTCTAACCACAATATCAGCCATACAGACGTCCCTATTGATCTATTTGAGAAAAGGTAAATATTTCTAATGGGAAAGGAGTTATCAGCTACTGACTGGGATGAAGTTCAATCCTTTTTTTACAGTTCCTCTTCAAAGCAGGATTGTCACCATAAAAATCAAATTTCAACAGCAACTGGTCTGAGTGTATTAAGTGATAAAGATGCTAATCCTGCATTCAAAACTTTTAAAACTTTTTCTGCTGTTATGATTTGGAGTTATCACATACTTAAAGGGGAACTTCAGCCTAAACAAACATACTGTCATCAAGTTACATTAGTTATGTTAATTAGAATATATAGGTAATATAATCTCTTACCCACCCTGTTTTAAAAGAACAGGCAAATGTTTGTGATTCATGGGGGCTGCCATCTTTGTCATGGGGGCAGCCATCTTTTTGGTTGAAAGGAGGTGACAAGGAGCAGGAGACACAGTTCCAACTGTCCTGTGTCCTGATAACCCCTCCCAGCTGCACACACTAGGCTTCAAATGTCAAATTCAAAATGTAAAAAAAAAAAAAAAAATTGCACCAAAACAGCAGAACGAGAACAAAATCAGAAATCCAATCATGCTTTGCACAGCATCAGGGGAAAAAAGCCCGGGCAGTTTTCTTCTGTGCAGCTAAAAA
Source organism: Hyperolius riggenbachi (assembly GCF_040937935.1). Classification (NCBI taxonomy): domain Eukaryota; kingdom Metazoa; phylum Chordata; class Amphibia; order Anura; family Hyperoliidae; genus Hyperolius; species Hyperolius riggenbachi. The sequence continues at coordinate 78,676,465 of NC_090646.1, read as the reverse complement.
TGAGGCTTGTATAAGAGAAACAAAGTTCTGATGGCGTGAAACTGTTAAAGAAACACCAAGCCTTTTCAGTGCTGCTGAGTCGATTTTTAGTCTGGAGGTTCACTTTAAGGAGCACTGGCCCTTTAATAGTCAGTGTCAAACAGTTGCATGCTGGGGGTTCTTTTTATCTATAATATATTCCACTTCTTCCATTTATTTCCCTGCCTAGCTGCCTATCAGCCTATCTGAAACACAATCCCCTGCTCACTTGTGTTTACAAGCAAGGCTGAGGTGACTCCGCGATTGGAGGAGAAAATAAAAAAGTAATGGGCAGAAATGACATCAGGAATTAGCCTAAATTGTGGGCAAAAGACATGGCCCCCACCAGGAACAGAATCCTCTTCATTTACTATATAACATTCACTGAAATCAAAACATGGACAGTACAACATGTGCTATTTAAGTAGATCAAGTATTTATCTACTTATACTGTATATGTGTGTTTTTTTTCCCCTGGCATAGTATGGCTAATCCTACTGCCTTAAATAGCTTACTTTTAGGTGTGAGTAGGCAAAATGCTGTTTTCAGCCGATACGTATAAAGCCGTTTCAGGGTATGTTTGGTTGGAGGAAAACCAATATTAGAAAAATGGACTTGTTCCTCTACACCAGAGTTTCTCAACGTGTGGTACGCGTACCCCAGGGGGTACTTCTGAAGGTTCCAGGGGGTACTCAGGCTTGACATACTTAACCAAGAACAACCAATTTAGAGTTTTAGAAAATGATAAATCTTATTTAAACAACACCAAATAAGTATTTTAGTTAATTAAAAGCAATAGTAAGTGCTTGGAAATTGTTTCAAACCAATTATCATGTACTACGATTAAATATATATTTGTCAAGGGGTACTTGTGATAACGTTTACTATACTAGGGGGTACTCGTTGAGTACAGGGTTTTAAAAGGGGTACATGCCAATAAAAAGTTGAGAAACACTGCTCTACACTGCTTATCTTCTCTGTGAGGAGCCCATTACCACTTCAGCACATACTGAATAAGCAAAAGTAAGGGCTGGTGACAACTCATTTCTTGGTGCAAAAAACGTACATCAAAAAAGTTGTCAAACAAGGGCTGGGACTCACTACAGGCAATTTGCGATTGCCGCAAAGTTCCCGCAATGTAGTGAATCACAGAAGTACAGCAATTTCACTGCAAGTCCCGGAGCTATTGTAGCCACAGATGTGATCATTGGGTGAAAAGAACTACCTAGTAATATACAACAATGGCAACTGGAAAATAAATCAACTGATAAAAATTGGAGAGAATAAATTACATTTAGCCAAGAGAATAATCCGTTAGCTTTCTTGCAGTGCCAGACTCTATAATAAAGCGTTCTTGAAACCAGCGAGGTCTGTCACTTGTATGCGAAAGGTCTGAATTTTAATGCAGCACATATATATGTAGATGTATTCAGGCTGAAGAGGACGTCTAATTTCTTCAGCGGAGTTTGTTGAGAGTTTGGCAGGAAATGAAGAAAAAAAAAGTATGGGGAGTTTGCTGAATTGCGTCTGCCTCAATAAGTGAAGATGTAAGGCTCAGTTATATATTCAAGCATTGGTCCAATGGCAACGACCTGGAATATTCAACAGCTGCTCTGAAGACTAACACACTAGAGTCTGTATTCGTTTTTAGCTGCAGGAATTGTAGAAAAATTGCAGGTGCCTGTAAACCCGCTCCAAAACTAACCCTAATAAATTCCTCCTGAACGCCTCCTCCTGCCTCTCATCCAAAATGTCTGCAGCCATGTATGTACCCTGGAGGCCCGGAGGCAGTCTGCACCTGAGTAGGCATCAAATGGACATTGGTAATCATATGAATGTGTCTTAAAAGCTAGTGAGAGCTAGAGGGAGCCTGACCATAATTTATATATATATATTCGTAATCTGCTACAGTATTTACAATTATGGGAAATGTCACATACATTTTCATATGTAATTATGATTTGGGCATTCAACTGATTTTGTACAATCGATTTGTAATTTTGCGTGATTTTAATGTAATTTCGTGCCGACTTTGCGGGTAATAGCAAAGCCCCCATATATAGTATCGTCACCAAATTTTTGACGTATGTTAAGGTGAAGAGTGGGAAGAAGGCAAAAAACGCTAAGAAAATATTGCATTTTAAAACCCATTTTTCCTTTGCATTTTTAAATTCAAATTTCTCAAAAACTACAAGGTCTTTTTGAAAAAAAAAGGTTTTTTTTTTTTTTTTGCCTTGTTCACACTATTTTCCTTAAAGGCTACCAGAGCCAAAAAGATTTTGAGAAAGGTGGGAGCACGCTCCCCCGTTCTCCTCGGTCCCCCTCCTTACATACCTAAAGCCCCTCCAGCAGCCTCTTCCAGGTGGCCGGAGTCAGGCATCAGGTGCTAGCCCGGCTGCATGCAAGTCCAGCTGTGCGCATCCCTCAGCACGTGACCGTGGCCGGGAGCGCTCTGCGCATGCACACGCGCAGCCAGGCCAGTCCCTGTATACTAATGCCAACTCCGGAGACCCAGAAGAGGCTGCTGCTTTTAAGATCCAGTCTGCGATTTCTGGATGACTTTTTTTCTCCAGCCTCAGTAAGTTAACCCACTGTGACAAGGGCTGATTTCTGAATAGGCCACAGAGGCCTGGGTCTAGGGCAGCTGCTAGATAAATGTGAAAAAGTATTTTTTCTTAATGCATGCGATGTTCTGCAATCTGCATGCGCAATTCTTTATTTTTTTGTATTCTCTTTTGTGCAATCTTTCCATCCCGCTTTTGTGATTGTTATATGTGCTGGCATGAAAAATGTTGCTTGCTATATTACTGTAAATGCCAATAAAGTTAATTTACATGAAAATCCACCTAATTAACTTCAAAATCACATGCCAATTTTAATGCAAAGAGAACATATTTAGGCAAATTTTCTGCATTCCCATTGACTTGCTTTGAAACACAAATCGCACAACGCAGACCTACCGTTCGAATGTTAAATGCAAAAAAATTGCAAATATAAATTCTCACAAAATTCGACCTACAAAGTGATGCATTGAGATACATTACAAATGCATTTTTACAATTGTGCAATAATTATGAACCCTGGTTGAGTCTGGTCTTGACTGGGACTTGGAGACGTAGGCTGGCTATTCCACACACAGCACAGACACATAACAAGGAGCTGAGTTCATTACAGTCTCTGCTCGTCAGTCTTTCAAGCTTTTCACAGTCAATTAAAAGTGAAAAGGCTGCAGTGTGTGGAAATGTGGGGAACGCTGTTACACAAGTCTATATAACTCCTTCCAGTAACAACTCCTTGTTATTGCTCGGAATAACAATGTGACAAGAATTCCTACAAAGAAATAAAAAAGCTCTGCATTCAGAATTTCTGACTATGTTCATAATGTACTATTACAATTCCGAAATTGCATAAACAGAGGCGCCAAGAAGAAATACACTAAAAACAGATACAAATGGAAAGTAGCGGTGGACTTACCCCCCTCCCCCAAGAGATTGGTTTATTCCAAGAAAAAAAACTAAAACTTTTTTGAGTATGCTCCAGTTTGTGACACGTTTCACAGATTGAACTGGCTTCCTCAGGGTCTTTTTACACTTTATCAGTTGCTGTCAGTTGTAACTGAAAGGACAACTGATGCAGTCCATTGTCCTTGTTTCCCTATGGCCTCTTTCACACTGTACGCTGAATAACGGAAGCTTTTTTACAATGCATTGCTGAGAAAAAAAAATGCATTAAAATGCAACACTTTGCAAAGCTTTAAAGAGAATCTTTACTGTGAAAACCTTACATAAATAAACATACCAGCCTGTTTGTTGTCTTCTCCTATCCCCCTCTGTGACATTTTCGCCGCTCCCCGCTGCTTTCGTGGTGATAAAATCACTGTTTTATTAATTGTTTTTGTAAACAATGAAGATGGCTGCCAAACAGGAAATACATCATCAGAGCAGGTACCTGTTTGCAGTGGCTCCTCTCAAGCCTGACTTGACTGCTGGAACGTTACTGCCACATGTTGCCTTAGCTGCTTGTCTGGGCTTTGAACTGATCTTTCTGCACTCAAAGCTGTTTGAAATGTCACAGCTCCGTGAGCCTTGCAGACAGGTTGGCTGTAAGCAGAGACCTTGCCTGTGACTCATACACACAGCACACAGGAGAGCCTGCGGGGGAGTGGAGGGAGCGTGCATAACTTCTCCCTATTACAGCAGAAGCAGTGCATTCCTCCCTGGGTCGATAAAGCTTGACAAAGAAAAGAAGATTAGATATATTACAAAGACAGTGCAACTAGAAAAGGCTTCAGTAATCCAGACCACATTAGAACAGGTATAGGAACTTATAGGATAGAAGAAATAAGGCTGAAAATTTTGTTACACAGTCTCTTTAAGTGTAAAAGGGCCCTAAGGCAATAAATTAGTCACTGGGAGGCATAAAATAATATGCTAAGAGATGGTGCTTGAACTCCATTGACACACACAAGTTTTGCTTAAATAAATACCTCAATTATTCGTTGTACAACATATACATACATATACCCCATACATACACTCCATTTTTGCATATTGTTTTATGCCTCTCGGTGACTCCTTTGTTGCCTGAGGAAGCAGGTTCTGCCTGCGAAACTCGTCACAAAAGTTTGTGTTTTTTTTTCCTCTAAATAGACCATTCGTGTTATCTGTTGACATCTCTTGCTGTTTTAACAATAAGTAGCTTTCCCAGGCTAAACCTAGACATTCTATTACTCTTGTCCCTTTTGAAGTACAAAAAATTGAGGGGTATAAATTATAAATGTTAGTCGTACAGATCATCAAATGTAAGAAAGCTAAGAAAGCTTCACAGAGTTGCCCTTTAACAGTGTGGTTGGATTGCGCACTGGTTAAGGTCTCTGCCTATGACACAGGAGACCAGGTTTGGAATCTTGGCTCTTCCTATTCCGTAAGCCAGTGCCTATTCAGTAAGGAGACATTGGGCAAGACTCTGTAACACTGCTGGGTGGTCTACTGAGTGCACCCTTTGGGCCCATTCACAGTGGGGCGTTTTCCTGCAGCATTTCAGCGCTTTGCTGATTACAGGTGATCATTTACTCTCCCATAGTGCACTGGGAGGAGAAAGCAGTGTGACATCATAGCCTAGGCTAAGGATAAATGGGAGGACAGAGTTACATACCAATATACAGCAATATAGAGATACAAGAAGCGCTTGTGATTTTGAAACCAGGATTATTAACGTAAAAATAGGCAACCTAAATTATTGTGTTTATTTTGCTGTAAGTTGTACAGGTCCTCTTTAAAGTATAAAAGACAAAGCCTGATGTTGAAGGATTGGATCCTTGGCACTGCAGCAGCGGCACTGTTTCAGAAGTCTTCCAAAGCTCTTAGGAAACCTCCACCTGTATTGCTGCAGCCTACCCCCAGCACAGCAGTCACCAATCAGGCTGTGGCTGCAGAGTCGGGGGGCAGGCTGTAGATGGGCTGTAGATGGGCCGCAGCAATGCAGATGGGGGTGGGCCACGGTAATGCTGATGGTGGCAAGGGCGTAACTAGAAATCACTGGGCCCCCCTGCAAAACTTTGGATGAGGCCAACTCCCGCCAAACACCCTCCTCACGGGTAAACTCAGAACCAATTTCATTCAGTTGGCTAGTGCACACTTGAATGTGTTTTCCCCACGCCAATAAAAACAGACAGCAGTGAAGCTCCGCAGACATTTTCTCTATCAATTACATTAGCTTCTGTGATAAAACGTGCATGTTTCACACATATAGACACACGTGGTGAGCAGAAAACTGACAGACAAATGTACTTTAGCCTCAGCTTCATATTACACTAACTCTGTCCACCTCTGATGGAGCAGAACTGGCTCTGCAGATTCCTCCAGCATCACTACAGTACAGAGTAGATCAAAGCAGAGAATTATACTGCTTCACCCACTGCAGAGACAGAGCTAGAACCAGGGCAGCCCAACCAGAAGAACAATTGTAGACAAGGAAGTCCTCTCAATGTCTCTAAATTCAAGTTCAAGTTTATTCAGGACGTGTCCAACACAGTAAAAGGAGCATGCCGCTGACATGTTTTGGACTTTGCTCAGTCCTTAGTCATAGCCAATGAGTATGATTAATGACTGAGTAAAGTCCAAAACATGTTAGCGGCATGCTCCTTTTACTGTGTTAGGACATGTCCTGAATAAACTTGAACTTGAACTCGGAGACATTGAGTGGACTTCCTTGTCTACTACAGTACAGAGTATTTGGGGAGGGGAGAGAGGTTGGGCATTGTACAGAAGAGCCTGCTGCACACTGAATAGGGAATGTCTACAAATCTTTGTCTACAAAACGTTGTATGATTTGTTAACAGTGGCTGAGCAGATGCAGTCATTAGAACAATTGTGCACAGAATAGAAAGCTTTTTCTCTCCATGCCCAGACTCCTCAAGCATCACTACAGGACACAATGCTTGGGAAAGGGTAAAAAAGGCTGGGGATAGAACAGTGCTGTACAGAAGACCCTGCTGAACAATGAATAGGGAATGTCTACAAATCTTTGTCTGAAAAACTTTGTATGATTCCTTATTAGTGGCTGAGCAGATGCAGTCATTAGAACAACTCTGCAGAGAGCAGAAAGGTTTTTCTCTTCTTACCCTTAGTTATCAGTCTCTCAGAATGGGGCCCCCTGTGGCTTCTGGGCCCCCTGCGGCTGCATCTCTTGCAGGGTCTATTGTTATGCCCCTGGATAGGGGTGACCAGAGCAACAGCGGAAGTTTGAAAAACACACCATTTCCACACCAAGGGGGGCCGAGCCCTCACCTGAATTATGAATTACAGCCGATCAGGTAAGCAATGAACCTTGAAACCCACCCAATCTTGCATCATTAAGAGAGAGCATGGTATGATAACATAGGTACTTTTTTAAGGGCAGGGGGCTGGATCAGAGGGAGTTAACAAACCAGGAAGCGAGGATTTCTGTGGAATGGGACATCACAGAAACAAACCAAAGGCATGAATATAATCCTAGCCAACAGGAATTAGGGTACACAGAATAGAGACACCGAGAGCCCACTATAGTGTAGTATGTACTGGTATGTGGATACGACAAGTAAGTATCTATTTATACTCACAAACATGGGTTACCGTCCAGGTAACCACTATATCAGCAGGTGAGGAGATTAGACCTGTCCCCACTCAGGATTAAGAAGTCGCTCTCTGTAGATAGGAAAAAAGGGGCAACACCCTTCCACCAAGGGTGGACTCAGGAACTGTATATGCAGACAGGCGCCAAAAGGATAAAACATTCTAAAACGTTTAAAATGAGAGGAAGCAGAGGTGGACTTACCTCCTCCAAGCAGACACACACGAGTGTTGTGTATATTCAAAACAACAAAAATGTATTTATATACTCCAGAAAGTGCAGAAACGCGTTGCCCTTGCACTTTCTGGAGTATCTATCTTATCTATATATATAATAGACTAAGTGCCTCAACCTTCAAGCAAGAAGAAGAAGTAGCGCCCTGCCACCAGGGCCAGTCCAAGCAAGAAGAAGGGGCTGGTCCAAGCAAGAAGAAGAAGTAGTGTCATATCAAACCAAGGGCAAAGAGGCATAATTTGCATATTCAGTAGCAGTGCATTGTGGGTAACCACAAATGTTCACTTATAGCTGAATTATTGCAGATTTACTTCTGTTTTAAGAAGGAAAATTACAGCAAGCTTTGCTTTTTTTTAGTAGGAGGGCTTTTTGGTCTCTTTTATCCTCCTATACATTCTTAGTAGTTTGGGTCACCCTGAGCTGCTTGGTTACTCTGTTGTACTGGTCCAAGCCCTATCTCATACAGCCATATCAATCCCTGCTATGTACTGATGAGGACCAAAAGTCTGAAATAGGCTGTCACATGTGGGTTTGATATGACTGTGTAAAATTTAAAGCTGTAGGGCCTGATTCACAAAGCGGTGCAAACTGTTTAGCACGGGTGTGCTAACTAGTTAGCACGTGAAGACAGTGCCGTTCATGGACTTTTATGCGCGCAAAAGTCTGTGTCCCGCGCTAAACAGTTTGCACAGCTTTGTGAATCAGGCCCATAGGCTTGCTTGACTTACCAAGGGTGAAAAGGAATAATTTGCATATTTAGTAGTGGTGCATTGTGGGTAACCACAAATGTTCACTTATAGCTGAATTATTGTAGATTCTCTTCTGTTTTAAGAAGCCAAATTACACCAAGCTTTGATTTTTTTAGTAGAAGGTCTTTTTGGTCCCTTTTATCCACCTATACATTCGGAGTGGTTTGGGTCCCCCTGAGCTGCTTGGTTACTCTGTTGTATTGGTCCAAGCCCTATCTCATACAGCCATATCACTCCCTGCTATGTACAGATGAGGACCAAAAGTCTGAAACAGGCTGTCACATGTGGGTTTGATATGGCTGTGTAAAATTTAAAGTTATAGGCTTGCTACACACCAGTGGTTCTGGATGCTTGCTCATGTTTTAGTAACCTGAGCAAGCATCCAGAACCACTGGTGTATAGCAAGGAATAATTGGCATATTTAGTAGCAGTGCATTGTGGGTAACCACAAATGTTCACTTTAGCTGAATTATTGCAGATTTCCTTTTGTTTTAAAAAGGCAAATTACACCAATACAGTGTGCGGCATTGCAGGAAGTGACGACAGTGGAATGCACGATGGAACACGGAAGAGGTGAGGCATCCCCGCCCGCTGCCTCTTACTAATAGTGGTGGCTGCTACTGTGCTTAAGCTGGAGGGGGAGTGCACATGGGGGACCCAGGTGAGGGGGGGAGTTCCTGCTGAGCTTAAGCTGGAGGTAGAGCACACATGGGGGACCAAGGTGAGGGGGGGTTCCTGCTGATTTTAAGCTGGAGGGGGAGTGCACATGGGGGACCCAGTTGAAGGGGGGTCCGACCCCCCTCCCCGCCGCTGTGCCCAATACCTCCTTCCTGCCCTCTACCCCTTATGCGGCGTATGCTATGCCGCGGGTCGGCTAGTATCAATTAATCCTTGTTGTTTGAATATACTCAACACTCGTGTGTGTCTGCTTGGAGGAGATAAGTCCACCTCTGCCTCCTTTATTTTAAAAGTTTTAGAATATTTTATCCTTTTTGTGCCTCTGTCTGCTGATACAGTAGGGTACACCTTAAAGTCCAGACACTCTCTGGACTGAAAGTGAGGAAAAAATATCAACAATGGAAGAAACCAGAGACCTGGAGCAACCCGATAGCCATTATTTGCCTTCTCCACTCTGTCCAATATTAACAGAAATACGATTTTTGGCTGCAACTGAGCTTCAAAGCTTTACTGTTAAACACAATTCTCAATCATTCAAATTCAATAAAACTTAAAAATGGGAAGTAAACCCAGTAAAAAACCATTTATTCAAGGCGGCAGCATCCTACCTGGTCCGCGTTACTAAAATAGCTCCGGGGTGACAGTTTATATTATTTGTTTAGGCAGAAAGAACTTCTTACTTTTAGCTTTTTGGCCGAGGCGGCGGGCTTTAACAATACGACAGTGAGACAGTGAATGCTAAAGCAGGCTTAATGTGAAATAGCTGCAGCCAGGGTCAAAGGCACGCCAGGGTGGAGCGGTAACAAAGTGTTCTTTCTCTGGGCCTGGCACTGGGGACCAATTTTCTTTCAGTGGCTCCTATTCGGCCATAAGCGAGGTGCCATACTTCCTCTGTTCAGAGCTGGCTTGTGTTAAACGTTATTAAAACACTGCCCTAATGTCACACATCATTCAATGGAGCCTTTTTTTTTATTCTAGCATGACAAAATAAACTTACAGCTACTTTATTCTTCGGCAGGGAGGCGTGATCGGGGTCCCGTTTTATACTTTCAAGAACTTGGGAAAACTTTATACCATGTTTATTCACTGTGAACCTGGCTCTGCTGACCCCAGACTATTAAAGCAAGGTAACCGTATACAAAGGAAACACATTTCTCGACAAGGAAAAGGTGAAAGAATACAGCCGGGAATGTGTGAGGATTTCTTCCTGCCGGCGCTGATTATTCGTGCTTGGGGACTTGCCAAAGGGGCTCATTCCTACATTTTTATTGCAAGGGCTTTTTTTCATTCAAAGTAAGCCTGTGAGTTTAGTTTCAAAAAAATGAGATACTTACCTAGGGAGAGGGAACCCTCTAGTTCCTCAAGAGGTTTCCTTTGGTCTTTTCAAGCCTTTTCGCGAGCAGGGACCGCTGAAGCTTGGCTACACTGCGCATGTGCACTAGCACAGACCCGCTTTGGCTTCAATGGAAAAGGTTGAGCCCATTCGGGTTTGAGCTACTGTCCAGGCAAAGGCCACTCATGCATGCGCAGTAGCACGGGCCCGATCGGGCTTGGCTTTTTCAACCGGAGCTGAACAGGTCTGTGCTTGTGTGCATGCGCGAGCCATAGACACGTGTTTTTTTTCTCGGGGGTTTCAGCACCTGAATGGACCAGTGGAAAAGGATGACGGAAGCCTCTCCTGGATCCAGAGGCTTCCCCCTCCCGAGGTGAGGACCCCATAGGGGCACTTTTTGTCCCTTCAGGTACACTTTCAATTGATACGAACTTCTTACCCTTAAAAGAAACTCCAACCAAGAATTGAACTTTATCCCAATCAGCAGCCGACACCCCCTTTTACATGAGAAATCTATTGCTTTTCACAAACAGACCATCAGGGGGCGCTGTATGACTGATATTGTGGTGAAACCCCTCCCACAAGAAGCTCTGAGTACCGAGGTACTCCTGGCAGTTTCCTGTCTGTGAACCTTGTTGCATTGTGGGAAATAGCTGTTTACAGCTGTTTCCAAATGCCAAAACAGCAGGCAGCAGCTACATAACCTGCCCACAGTAAAAATGTAATAAATGTCAGAATGTAAATCAGGGAGAAGAAAGATTTTACAATGGGCAAACACTGACTAAATCATTTATACATAATTATTGTAAAAATGAAGCACTTTTTTTATTACATTATTTTCACTGGAGTTCCTCTTTAAAAAAAACAAGTTTGATGATGTATTTCCGCTTCCTGTTGACTTCCATACATAAAACGCATATCAAAAACACATACAATATGCATACAAAATGCATATGTGATTTATATATGCATTAAAATAAATGTATACATTTATAAATGTACTAGTAAAAAGGCCCACCCATTAAAAACAGGGCTAGGCCAAGAACACGACACGAAGGGGCCAAGGCACCAGTTTTCATTGGCCCTGAGAGAAGGGCGGTCTTGAAGGTGTGGTAAAGCACATTTGTGTTGTTTCTATTGGCACTCTGGCCAGGATGTGTGTTGGAAGTGGAGGCAGGCGGCAACTTGTAAACACTGAATGAAGGATGACGGACGAGCGCAGAAGTGGACATGGTGAGTCATTGTGTGAGATAGTGCGCACTCCAGGCTCCAGAGGCGTGCCCAGCCAATGGCGCTTCAGGCAATGGTCTGGAATGTCTTTGGCATTAAATGGCCCTGCTTGATAAAATTGTTTTGCGCAGGGAGTTTTACAGCTCCTTCTGACAGATTAGCGCAACCCACATTACCCAGGTAACCCGCACGTCGCCAGGGTACCGTGTGCTATGCAAGTGCGATCTTTGCACCCGGCAATTTTACTGACATTTATTGAATATAGTACAAACAATAGAATGAGGAGCACACCAACCAATACTTTTGGTCTGTACATACACCTCTAAAAAATAGGGAGAGACACCAATTGGCAACCACAAGCAAAAATCCAAACCAAAGGTGTCTTCAAAAAACACAGATCAATTCTTTATTAAATATTCAATTCCACGTAATGATGGAACCAAAAAAGTTCTTTCTTATCCCCCAATAAAATTGTAATAACACGGCCATGTTTGACTTATATCAGCTGATATCCACATCCACACAGAGCAACCTCCCCACACTTACTCCACCTCTCACACAAAAGCTAGGCAAAAGTTCCATAGTGACTAGACTACTCAGGTTGTATACAGCATCCTAAGAGTGTCCATCGCAATCCAGGCAGGTCTGGATTTAGGCCAAGGCCACCTAGGCCATGGCCTAGGGCACCATAGGAGCAAGGGCACCAAAGCATTTGCAAATGCTGCAATACAGAGAGATCAGACAAGTGCCTAATCTCCCTGCTGTGGATTGTGGCCGGCGGCATGGACTTGGGCAGCATTAGAGACGGAAAGGAAGAGGAAGCGTCTGCACTGGAGACGAGCTGAGAAATGAGTGACACTGATGGCTGCTGCGGAGTGAAGGTGAGCTGGCTACCTCTACTGAAAAGGGAGGGGGGGGGGGAAGGGATTAAGGGAGTCATCTGTCTACCTATACTGGAGGGAAAGGGGGGAGTGGTCATCTGTCTACCTATACTGGAGGGAAAGGGGGGAGTGGTCATCTGGCTACCTATACTGGAGGGAAGGGGTCAACAGGTTACCTATACTAGAGGGAAGGGGTCGTCTTGCTACCTATACCAAAGGGGGGCAGTTGGCGACAGTGGCCTTAGGTGGTAAAGAGTACAAATCCGCCCCTGCATTCAGGAATGACTTAGTTCATATACAGTATGTGGCTGATGCAGTATAGAGCCAGGTGCAAAGGGATGCAGCTAAAGCAGGATATGTAAGTAAACCAGTTTATCCACGAATAACAAGAGCGCATATGGCAGGCTTGCTGGCTACACAAGTGTATATTCCACCGTAAAGTTCAAAATATACAGAGTATGAGCTTTCAATAGTGTGCTTGAAGGTATTGTCAGAAAGCCGAGTGTGTGAGAATGAATGCTGAGAGTGTTTATTCTCATACACTCGGCTACTAAGGATAGCACATACTGGTGCTATACCTCCACTTACAGCATCACAGATTGTGGTCCCTCTGATCTGGTTACTCCTGATACATACACATTTGTGTGCCTCGGAGGAAGCGGTTTTTGGCCGTGAAACACGTCTTAGGCATTTCTAGTTCTGTGATTGGATCTTTTGTAACTCAGCCACATTTACATGACTGCAAGGAGATTGATATTGATGAAGAATAAGGACTGATGTTGTTCCTTTAAAACCCCATTTGTTTGTTTTGTATATGTCCAGTGTGTATTTTGGGGTGGAACTGTACTGATACATTTTATTTCCATGTATAAGGTTATTTGGCAGCTGCAAAAAAAAAAAAAAGGGGGGAGTTTGAGAAAGTGATTATTGGTGTGTATTTATTCCCCAGATTTCTTTCATCTGCTAGTTCAGGCTCCCTGCACGCTGAAAATCCGTTTTGCGATTCCGATTATCAATTCCGATTTTCTCTGAATACATTCAACAGAAAAACGGATCAAAAAATGCAGCATGCAGTAGAGATTAAAAAGCGGAATCGGAAACGGAATCGCATGCAGAGTGCAGGAAGCCTAAGGCCTCTTGCACACTGCATGCATTTCAGATTCCAATTCCGCTTTTTAATCGGTTTTTACCTCCGATTCCGATTTTTAATCTTTACTGCATGCTGCATTTTTTGATCCGTTTTTCTGTTGAATGTATTCAGGGAAAATCAGAATTGAAAATCGGAAACGGAATCGGAATCAGAATCAGAAAATGGATTTGCAGTGTGCAGGGAGCCTTAATCTGTTCAGGTTATCAATGTACCTCCTGAAAGGACTACACAGGTGGGAAATAAAAGGCTGATTAAAAGGCTTCTTGTTGGTGAACCAAAGACACTGTCTCTCCAGGCTTGCTTGCAACCTGCTTGTCCTGGAACGCAAAAGCACCCACTACCTAACAGAAATACTGTGTGCACAATCTCTAATTTAGTAACCTGTACGCTCTTGATCCTCAGCCTTAGTCATCATTAGACCCATTTTCATTTTCAGTGTAAACCACAGAAAAAAAAAACAGAGAAAAAAAAAACCCTAACTGATACATAATAGAAGTTTCGGTGGAACAGGTGCAGCCGAACATCTTTCATTGTCAGGACAGCATGAGAAAAATTACCATCTAAATTAGAAGACAGGATCCGCAAACAAAGACAGTTGCTATCCCATGTATAGGTACTTACAACAGTATAATAGGAGTAAAGTTAGACAGAATTTGAAAAGGAAAAGTGAAACCTTAGTTACACCAGCAGGAAAGACAAACATTGCAAGAAACCACAACATACAGAAACTGATTCGTCCATACATGGCTAGCAAAGAAACAGAAGCTATAGTAAATAATAATAATAAAACTGGATCTCTACTAAGCTCATGGCAAACCAATGTATGAGTACAAAATACAAAACAATATACTAGGAATGTGTCACATGTAAGTTCAGATGAACACTGCCCATAAGAGATCATTTGTAATTGAAGCATCACAATTAGTCCTTAGAAACACAGCTCATCTGTAAAGTATTGTATATGTGTCACACCACCATTAATACCTGTCACATGTTAGGCTTGGATCACACATGCTGCAGTGGCAATGTATGCTTATAGAAATAATATACTGCTCCAGTGGTCTATTGCAGGGTATGCTGCACTTAGCAGCAGAGGCATTGGGCTTGATTTACAAAGCAGTGCTAACTCTTAGCACGGCTGTTTTCGCGCAAATTTTCGCATTGCGCGCGCTCGCGATTTTCTGCGCGAAATCGATATCATTTTCGCGCAAAAATTTGAGTTTGCGCACTAAAACGTTATCGTTTCGTGCGAAAATTTACGAGCGCACGCAATGCAAATGCGCGAAAACGGCCGTGCTAAGAGTTTACCTGGCTCTTATTTGGTACGTTGCCGCACAAAGGAAGTTGCAGGGCATGCTGGGTTGTCTTTTTTTGCTTCTTTATTTCCCATCAGACTTAACTAATGTACAGAAGCAAAAAAGGACAACCCAGCATGCCCTGCAACTTCCTTTGTACAGCAACGTACCAAATAAGAGTCAGGAAAACTGGGGAATGATCATTCATAAACAAGAAAAGTAATAGAGATTTTAACTTTTGGATTGCCTGATTAGCAAAAAATAAAGAAATGATTTTTAATTTTATACCCAACAGTTACACTTTAAACAAAAATTAGAAGCCCATAAATATCATGCAATTAAACCAGTGTGCTGTTCATGAAAATGAATAAAATATGGAAATGTTGCATTGTTTTCAGATTTCCAAACGCTATATTTTCTTTGACAATCCAGCTACCGGTAATTACATGAACCCCAACTTCCCTCTATGGTGACCAAACCTTTCTGTCTCGAGTTCTGGTTCACCATGAGCTTTGGTGGGCACTGGGCGAACTGTAGTAACTCTTTGCTCCTTAGTTGCTCTCTTTTTGGCGTTTTATTGTGTGCAGTTTTCCTTTTATCCACAAGATGGCAGTAAAGGATCCACTGAGACTAATTATGTGTGATTCAGAAATTGTGGGCATGGAGTTTGATCTGCAAGTCAAAATAACTTGTACATTCTTAACAACCTGTCAAATTTGTGGAATTATTTGGTAAAAGAAAAAAAAAATGGATGGAGGCGCCAGAAAGCAATTAAAGACGTCTCTGAAAGAAGAATCAGACCAAAATATAGCAGATTGCTGTAAATTATTCAGGATAACCACTTTTACATTAAATATCCTGGATTCTGCTTCAGAAACACTTCCTATTATTAAATTATTCATATAGCGCCAACATTTTCCGCAGCGCTGTAGAGAGTATATTGTCTCCTCACTAACTGTCCTTCAGAGGGGCTCACAATCTAATCCTTACCATAGTCATAGTCATATGTCTATCTTAGTCGATTCTAGTGCCAATTTAGGGGGAAGCTAATTATCAACTTATTTGTATGTTTTTTGGATGTGGGAGGAAACTAGAGTGTCTGGAAGAAACCCTGGCTGGGATATGAATCAGGGACCCAGTGCCGCAAGGCGGGAGTGCTATGCCCTAAGCAGCACCATATTGCTGTATATCAGTATGTACTGTTACGCAGCCCCACCCTGCTGCCCTTACACTGAGGCAGGGGTCACACTTACCGGCTTTCGTACGCGTTTTCTGCATAGAAAAACTGACTTCAACTGAGAACTCATGTTAATCAATAAGCAAGGTCACACTTTAATGCAGATTTCGCATGCAGAAAAAAAACTGACATCTTGTGCAATTTGTCAGTTTTCTCTATAAATTACATTAGCTGCTGTAAGGCAGGGGTCACACTTGTCTTTCAGTTTTCTGCAAAGTGTAGAAACTGAAAGACAAGTGTGACCCCTGCCTGAGGCTTATCCTAGGCTGTGTATTATGTGGAATTTCAACTCCCCCTTTCCCCCCATAGATCATAGACCATAGATCATTACTTCTGGTTTTCTTGTTAAACAAACAAACAAAAAACAAACGACTGCACACAAGCAGCTGTGATGAAAGTAAAGTTAGGCCAAAATGGTTGCAATAAATGTAATTCTTTGTAGAGGCAGGCATTAGAAATCAGTGGCAGTTTTGCACAGTATCTTTGATGTTGAAAAATGACATTCTGTTTTTGAAGAATGTTACCAATACTGCAGAGAAGCCTATACCTGGACAGAAGCTGTGATCAGCCTATTTCTGATGTGTATGCTGAGCTCGGCCAGCTCCTTTGTGTACTTCGGCTCTGCTCAATCGGATGATCAGTTTACCTCTGAAAATCCACTTCTAGTCAGTATACAAAGGGATGACCAATCAGCACTTCTCTGGGGTGGCAACAAAAGATGGGCTGCTGCACTGGACCAGCCCCAGTGCCACAGTCACCAAGAACAAGTAGCATAGTTGAATTTTACCAACAGGGTCACACTCATCTCTAAAAATACAGTATTTGTTTATCTGATATGGGAGTTGAATTTGTGGCACATGCTTCACAGGCAGAGGCAGCATCTCTGGACCAATTAACCGACTATGTATCAGAGGTGCTGACTCTGACTGTGAAGCATAAGATCATTGACTCCCAGGTCAGAAAAAAAATATAGTGTTGGGAAGGGTTAGAATACCTTGTAGATTTTGTACTGCTGTTTGGAACACCATTTCCATAATGTCACAGAGAGGAAAGTCTCCCCCCGCCCCCCAGGACACAGGCTGCAATAAATACCTGATATAACATGTAAACTTCACTTACTGTATCCAAAACCTAAATTAGGTTTTAGCTAGAGGTCCACTTTAATTATATATTTTAAAATCTAATCTTTTCCATAGGTGTCAGATGCTTTTAAAGCAATGTAGATGTCATAAAGACACACTCCATCCATGGTAATGGTCCATTGACACCACGGGGGTTATTCACATAATTTCTCATACATTGTCTCTCCAGCTTTCACCTTATTTACATGAAAAAAGTGTAAGCGCCCAGCAAGCAAAAAGTACTAAAAATAGGGTTCAAAAATAACACCAAATTTAAGTTAAACAGCAACGTCCTAATTTAGGTGATTTTTTTTGACAATTTGTGCCGTGGGGCTACATCGCAGGGGCGGAGCTTCAGAGTGAAAGCCAGCAATCATTATGGGGGTGGACACAAATGTGGTGAAAGGGTGGAGAATGAGGAGGGAGCTGAGGGGGTGAGGTCTGCACCCTGCATCTAGTCTACAAGTACATGTGCCCTGAAGCCCACCCATGGGGGCTGCGGGAGCAATTGTTACAACCCTAGTAGCAAGGCGGTAGCTCCTCCTCCTCCGGTGGCTGCCCGTGAAAGCTGCACTCCCCTCTATGAGGTTTTCCTTTATAGCCATGATAAGGTCTTCCTTCATCCATTTTTAGTAATGAGCACAGTGTCTGGACAAAATTTCATTTTTCATTTCATTTTTCTAAGCCTTGGTAAAGGGTCATCTCTTTTGCAACAATATAATTAACCATTTTATGAACAGCTAAAGAGGTCTTTTCAAACAACTTGTAAATTGTATTGCCATTGCATGAAAGCAAAAACTGGTCCTGTCCTGGAGTGGCCTCTAAGAAAACAAAATAAAATAAATAGTGGATCTAACTTAACATTTTCTGTCGTCAAAAATCATAAAAAAGCTCCTCCCCCTTCTGCAGAGCAGCGTAGTGGAGCAGTGCTTCAGCACTTCAGGTCTTCTCTGATTCTCCTGACAGCCACACACTCTATGATGCATACCTATGGCTTTGAATGCATGGAGATGTGGAAGCTGGAGGTATGGAAGCACAGAGCGAGCAGCTGCCAGGAAGAACAGAAGAGACACAACACATCGCTGGAGCAGGTACATATTACATTGCTCTGCTGTGCTACTCTGTTATGTGAGAAAAGGGTGTCGGGAGGAAGGGTGTGTGTTTTACCAGCTACCGGATCTGATAAGGGGGCCCTATGCTAATTTTGCGGATCCCATGTGTTGTTGCTTTACCCCAGCTCTAAATGACAGTGTTTCAACTACAAACAGTGTTCTCTGCAATTGAAGGCAGTGTGCTGTTGTTCTTTTATTGCTTGCATTTATAGCTCTTGGAGGGCACTTAAAATGTCAAGGAGGGCTGCATGCGGTGCGCGGGCCTTGAGTTTGTCACCTGTGCATTAGGTTAGGCCCGCTACAGGCCCTGGAAAATCTGTCAGTCAGGGCCAGTCGGTGCATGTGCAGTCGGGCCAGGTGCGCTCCCCTGTCTCGCTCCCATCGCCGGGAGCCTTCTGCACCTGTGTAGTAGTACTCCAAGTGATGAGAACGCGCCTGTGCATGCGCAGTTGGCCCCAGACTGGAGGACTTTCCGGGGCCAATTGCAGAAGAACAGTAAGGGCTTGATTCACAAAGCAGTGCTAACTGTTAGCACGTTTGTGAAAAGTCCATTATCATGCCTAAACTCAGTTTAGATGTGATAAAATAACCCAGTGCGCAAAGTTTTGCGGTGCGCGCGCAAAGTCGCATAGTGCGCCATTAAGGTCGCACCCCATGCGACCTTATAGGCGCATCGGGTGCGTCGTTAAAGTCGCACCACGATGTGACTTTGCGCACGCACTGCGCTGTGTGCGCGCAAAACTTTGCGCGCAGGGTTATTTTAGAAAACGGTGCTAACCCAGTTAGCACCCAGTTATCACGCCTAAGGTCTTTTAGGCGTGCTAACTGGGTTAGCACCGCTTTGTGAATCAAGCCCTAAGTGAGAAGAGGATGGCGTGGGAGCGATCAGGCTGGAGGGGGCTGGAGGAAGCCCCAGGTATGTATATTTTAGTGCGAGGCCACCGTCTCAGGGTCACTTTAACAACATTATTACCTCTAACTGCAGTATAGTAAAACAACCACAAGATGTCACTGTGTGCAAAATGTGATGATGATCTTTATGGGATTGTTTTTCTTCAGTAAAGAGTTCTAACTTGTTATACTGGGCGCCTATCTTCGTGTACAGACCGCTCTGCTCCATCACTTTATACATTGCTTTTAAAGAGAAACCGTAACCAAGAATTGAACTTCATCCCAGTCAGTAGCTTTTATCCCCATTCCCATGAGAAATCTTTTCCTTTTCACAAAAAACGGATCATCAGGGGGCTCTGTATGGCTGATATTGTGGTGAAACCCCTCCCACAGTGTGATGTCAGGACCATGGCTCTGACACCACACTGTGGGAGCCTTGTTGCATTGTGGGAAATAACAGCTGTTTACAGCTGTTTCCAACTGCCAAAACAGCAAGCAGCATCTCCTTCCAGTGACATCACCTGCTAGCAGTAAAAATGTCACCATGTGATAAATGTCAGAATGTAAATCAGGGAGAGAAAAGATTTTACAATGGGCAAACACTGGCTAAAGCATTTATACATAATTATTGTAAAGATGAAGCACTTTCTTTATTACGTTATTTTCACTGGAGTTCCTCTTTAACTCTGACAACAGGAACATACCATTTTAGCTGATAAACAGCTGGTCTTACAGGACATTTCATTTGCCATTGATGGTTTGCCTCATTTAACCCACCCAAAATGTTGGCCTTGTATATGAAGCAAAAGTTAGAGGTCAGTCAGCTAAGGGGCACATTTCATATTGGTTTGGGGGGCTCCACAAATCAGAGCGGCCTTTTCAGAACAAATCGCTGCAGATTATTTGAAAACAAACAATTTGGCATTGATACTGGCGGAGCGGAGCCCAAAGGAGTTTTGGGAAGGACTGAATCAGTCTCTGAATGTAAACGCTCAGCCTTTAAACATGATACGCGGTGTAATCCAACCCCGCAGAATAATGTGAGGTTTCGGTAGCTGCCCGAACAAACTGTGAACCAGCTTGAAAAAGTTCAGCGGCTCCTGATTCACGCAGATTGAAAAAATATGTCCAAGTCATCTCGCTTTATAGTATAAAATGTTTATAAAGCCAGGAATAACATCCATTATTAGGCCTTAACAGAAACCATATAGAGGGAATGTTTACACGAGTCCGGCGACGGCCTGCGAGACAGAGCGGGATATTGTGTGTAGTGTCACCTGGAACGCCTTGTTTGTTTGAAGGGGCTTATTTGGCAGATTGTCGTATGTAATGCCGTGTCATAATATTGTGGAAAGTTCCCATCCATGGCACGTTTCTGGGGACTTTGTTTCTGTTGGTAAGAAATTCAAAGCTTGAATGAATCTCTGGGGAAAACTTTAGATCCCCCAACCTCCCGCCACAAATAGTCTTTACGGAATTTTGAGGGCTCGTTCACATCTAGGGGCGTTTTCGGCCTATTTTCAAGAGCAGGCCATTTTCAAAATCGCCCACAAAAGGCTTGGGCAATTAATCTCTATGAGAAGGTTCATATCAGGGCGTTTCGTCACAAAGCGGTGCCTGTACCATTTTTGGGGCGATTTTGGTCTAATGGAAGGAATAGGAAGAGCGCTAAATGCTCACAAAATCGCTTTGTGCTGCGATTGCTATTTTAATAATAAATACATTGTATTTATACTTTTCCGGGTCAAAGAGTTCACTTCCTGACTTGCGTCAGGGCATGAATTAAAAAGTTGCTCTGCAAAAGCGCTTTTAAAAAAATGCAGCGCACAGGCGCTAAAGGAAAATGCGCACAAAATTGCAAACGCATGCGTTTGCGATTTCGTTTTTAGATGTGAACAAGGCTTAAAGTTATACTGAAGATATATATTTTTTTAAGGTTGATACTCACCTATGCAGAGGGAGGGCTCTGGATCCTAGTGAGACCTCCCATTCCTCCTTTGTTCCAGCTCCATCGCCCCTTTGGCAGGTATGGGACCAGGGGGCGGTTCTTCCATGAAGCAATGTGACTCACGTGCAATAATTAGAGGGCAGCAAGAGGCGGCTCCCCTCCTCAAATTCCCCCCTCATCGCACTCCTCATCCCCCCCCTGCCTAGATGCACAGTGCCGCTTCACTCACTTACTCTCAGCGGTCCAGTGATGGGATCTCCATCCTCCTTTCCAGCGTCCTGTATCCATGGCTACAGCGTTGCCTCATGTGACCTGTTACATGCTGCCGGGTCACAGGAGATGCTGCTGTAATCAGAGACGAAGCAGGACTTCAAGTGTGGCTGGTGATCCCATTGCTAATCTGCTAAGAGTGGGTGAGTGATGCTGCACTGGCGCAACATAGACTTGGCATCCTAGGGATCAGATGCTGCAGGCCAGCAGGAAGGAGATGCTGTCTTGGAGAAAGCAGAGGTAAGTAAGCTTATTGCCAGTGCCTGCAATGCACAGCCTGATGTGTCTCCCCTCTCCGGGCCGGCTTTGCACACATACAGAAGGGGGGGGGGGGGGGGAGGGTTTGTCCTCACAATGTATTGCTATTGGCAAAAAGTCTAGAACCAGTTCTCATTGGGCCAACTGGTCAAATACGACTTTGGGGATCACTGTAAGGATTAATATTACAGGACTTTAACATGCACTTTGAGAGGTAACATATCACACTAGAGCGGGAATCGCGCGATTCCCGCT
This sequence comes from Hyperolius riggenbachi, assembly GCF_040937935.1. NCBI lineage: Eukaryota > Metazoa > Chordata > Amphibia > Anura > Hyperoliidae > Hyperolius > Hyperolius riggenbachi. Next base: position 78,654,695 of record NC_090646.1, on the reverse strand, counting down.
CAAGGCAAACCGCTAGCAGTTTTTCTAAAAACCGCTGCCGCATGTAACACATGGCAGTGTTCTCACTGCCGCGTTTACGGTTAGCAATAACCGCAAACGTGTTACATGCAGCGGTTTGCCGGCGATTTGTGATTAGCGTTTAGCGATCGCGATTAGCATGCATAGCACCGCTAATCGCTATCGTGCCAAAACCGCCGCGTGTCCAGTGATTTTTCCGTGTTAATCGCGGGAAAATCACTCCCGCAATTACCGCAGGCGTTTTGCGGTTTTAGATGTGAACGGGGCATCACTGATAACTAATTATGATTGTACAGTAAAGGTAGCCATACATCAGGCAACTTGGCGGCCAAACGATCATCCGAGTGCATGCCTGATCAACAATGCGACCAATTTTGGCCTGAAATTGGTTGCATATGTCGAACAGACGTATTGCAAGATGTCGGGTCTTCGTGGTCGAACGAGTACGTGGCGGTAACGGCGAGCAATATCGGGACGATGGATGAACTCAGCGAACCCCCCCACGCTGTTCCCCTAATGTATAAATGCATGTGTACATTTATACGTTACCTGTCCTGTATCATGGTGTCCGTCCGTCTTCTGAATCTGCCGCTCTTCCGTTAGCCCTATAGGTGCCGCCGGTGTATGGCACGCCGGCGCATGTGTGACGTCACACGGGCACGCCAGAGGCCTGTATAGGGCTAATTGAAGAGAGGTGGATTCAGAAGACGGACGGGCACCCCAACATAGGATAGGTAATGTATATATACACATGCACACACATTTATACATTAGTGGAACAACGGTGAGGAGGCGGATGCGGCGCGCTCGGCCGAATCCCAAGAGATGTCATGCTAAAACTGATTGGGAATCGGCCTGTGGAGTACAGGCAGCTAACAGATCAGATTCGATCAGAGAGAGATCTATCACTTGATAGATCTGCCCATACATCGTCTGGTATATGGGCACCTTAAAACTCTGTGTGGCTTTAAAAAAACACATCTAAGTGCAGGGGGCAGATGAGTTCAAAAGTTTAAGATCTCTCTGTATGGGAGCTGAATAACATTAAAAACTATCCTCATGTGCCTGAGACAATCAAAACTTTAACTTTAAGTGTAACTGTCGGGGCATAAAATCAATTATTTTTATCTGGTAAACAAGTAATACGGATGCTAACCAGGCAATCTAAAAGTTAAAATCTCTATTACTTTTCTCGTTTATGGATGATCATTCCCCAATTTACCTGATTCTTATTTGGTACGTTGCCGCACAAAGGAAGTTGCAGGGCATGCTGGGTTGTCTTTTTTTTTTTGCTTCTTTATTTCCCCTCAGACTTAACTAAAGTACAGAAGCAAAAAAGGACAACCCAGCATGCCCTGCAACTTCTTTTGTGCGGCAACGTACCAAATAAGAGTCAGGTAAACTGGGGAATGATCATTTATAAACAAGAAAAGTAATAGAGATTTTAACTTTTGGATTGCCTGATTAGCATCCTTATTACTTGTTTACCAGATAAAAATAAAAAATTGATTTTTGATTTTATGCCCGACAGTTACACTTTAATACTTACTTTTTTTATTGCTACAGTCAGATCGAGTTTTACATTGAGCCCTCTCAAGCCCTCTATACATAACAATTAATATGGAGCACCAAAACCTGCCAAGGACAGCTGCAGTGTCAGAGAGGTGTAGGCTGGGGAGAACAGTCTATAAGGCCCCATTCACACTGGCAATCGCAAAACTCTAGCGATTAGCGTGGGTGATATTACTGCCATGATTGCCGCCGATTGCAGGAGAAGATCACTGTCATTAGCTTGTATTGTAATCACCCGCTAACCGCCCCAGTGGTTACAACTAATCACTGCGCACACAGAGGTGATCATTACCAGTACAGCACCAATAAATCCTCTATAATAAAACCCCTTGGTCTCTGCGTCCTGTGTCCCTGTGTGTGTTTTTGTTGTGCGCATGTGCAGGGAGGGACGCAGAGACACAGGAGATCTGGGCGGATGACGCGGCGGGGGGCCAGGAAGGGCGGGCGTGTGTGTGTGCATGCGCGCACAGCGGATGTACAGTGACAGGCCTAGCCCGTTTTTAAACGGGCTAAGGTCACTAGTAGCTAATAAAGTGAATGAAAGAGAGCTCCTACACAGCCCCTATGGTCCAAGGGCCCTAGCGCGGCCGCTACCTCTGCACCCCCTATTGCTAGGCTACTGGCTACAGTCCTTGTACTGTTGCTTGAGTGTAATAATTATCAGGATACCACATTTGGCTATGCGATTTCATGAATGATCTTTTGTTTTTGTGATGCATTACAGTTGCAGTCAACGATTTTGCGTCAGACTACAATTGATTTAACAAAGTGGAGAAGAAGCAAAGTCATATAGTGGTTAGCACTTGCGACTTGCAGCGCTGGGTCCCTGGTTTGAATCCCAGCCAGGGCACTATCTGCATGGAGTTTGTATGTTCTGCCCGTGTCTGTGAAGGTTTCCTCCAGGTACACCAGTTTCATTCCCAAAACATACAGCTAAGTTAATTGGCTTCCCCTAAATTGGCCCTAGACTACAATGCATACACTACATGATATATGACTACGGTAGGGAATAGATTGGGAGCCCCTCTGAGGGACGGTTAATCTACACAATTTCCAACTGAAGAGGGTCAAACATTAGGGGGTCGGTTTATACTTGGAGTCATTTTGATTTCAAGTTTATTTGGTAAGGTTCATTTAGAATCTACAGGAAGCGGAGGAAGAAGCCCAGGACTGTTTTAGCCATTTGCTTCAGTAGTTTCTGAGCTTGGAGATGAGTTTAGCCTTCTATTTAGAAAAGCAGCTGTGGCCCTGGTGGTGACATCATTTAAAATCGCTCAGCCAGCAACTCTTAAAAAGTTTTATAGATCATAATGCCAGAGATGCGAATAAACCGAGCTGTAAATTTGGTAGCCCGTTGTTATTTTTCCTAAAGTTTACTCCAAAATCCTGATTTGTTTTCCGAGGTCAGTTTTTTTAAATATAGCACAAGGGTGATGTGATGTGTCGCTGCGCCCCAGTTGAATAGTTGCTTCATCAGGGTGGTGAAAATCGCAGAGTTCAGACTTCAGAAGGAGTTCTGTATGATACACAATGTTGGTTTCAGTGCTGGTTGCTATTGCAGAAGGCTGGCCAGTTTTTATATTAAAATGTTGATTTTAATGTGCATTACTGGATCTATCTTTAAACACTGTTCGCCTAAATTGATAGGACGTGTGTCCCCGGCAGGGCCGGCCCTACCATGAACCCACCTGACTCATATGATTCAGGCAGCAAAATCTAGGGCCAGTAGCATATGAAAACCTACTTGACCTAATCAGAGGCATAAGTACAAATCATGGGGCCCCCGAGCAAAACCTTGATGGGGCCCCTCCAATGTTCATACCTTTGTTCCTTACCTACCCCTGGTGACTCTCACAACTTGGGGGCCAATCTTACAAGGGTCATAAAACCAGTGTGGACATCATAGTCTTAACATCTATAACATCTATAACTAGTGTAGCCACACCTGATTTTAAAGTATACCTGAAGATGGCCATCAGGGGTGTATTTATACTTACCTGGGGCTCCCTCCAGTCCCATGAGCCTAGTGGCTGGATTACCGGAGAGTATTAGAAGATAATGGTGTGACCGGAGAGGATGGTGAGGGAGTGCACCAACCTCATGAGGCTAGAGGAAGACCCAGGTAACAATAAATACACCCCTGATGGTCACCTCAAGTGAACTTTAAGAATAGACCCCTTTATTGGAGATAGTGAAGTAGCATTTGAAGCTGCCTTACAGCTCTGGGCCCCCCTGTAGTTATGCCCTTGCTGCCAATGCCATTGTTCCACCTCATGGCCCAGGCAGCAATATGGAACAAAAATGTGAACTGAACAATAGCAGCAGCCCCCACGTTCCAATACCCAATGTTGGTGTTGCTTATGGCCCAATTAGATGTCAGGGGATGGAGGAGGAAGGGAGTGCATTTAGTTTTGCAATGTAACAGTCCAAAGTTCTGGCTAGCTGTCTGCAGTTCCCAGGTCAGCTTACAAACTTTTTTCCATCCAGTTACCTACTTCATCCCAAAGGAAACCACCCATTTACTGGAGATGTGGCTGCAATGGGGATTGTAGTTTGCCTGGCCCAAACATAATGGATACTGTGTCCAGTAGCTAGCAGGTGGTCATACTTGAATCACGGTCCCATACTGCTCGGCCTCTTTCTTCCCAGTATGGTCCGCACTGGCTGCCCGTACAAAAGGCTTGATAATGTGGCTGCATATGGATAGTTGGACATACCTGATCCAAGGACCCATACCACCCGGCTGTACAAGTGCAGAACTTCTGTCTTCTTCCTATCCAGCATAGTGTGTGCTGGCTGCCCGTACAAGAGGCTTAATAATGTGGCTGCATATGGATATTTGAACATACCTGATCCAAGGACCCATGCTACTCAGCTGTACAAGTGCAGAACTTCTGTCTTCTTCCTATCCAGCATGGTGCGTGCTGGCTGCCCGTACAAGAGGCTTAATAATGTGGCTGCATATGGATAGTTGGACATACCTGATCCTAGGACCCATACCACCCGGCTGTACAAGTGCAGAACTTCTGTCTTCTTCCTATCCAGCATGGTGCGTGCTGGCTGCCCGTACAAGAGGCTTAATAATGTGGCTGCATATGGATATTCTGAAAGGCTGCATTATCAGGTTGGGACAAGGCTCTAATACGCTTCCAGTGAAAAATGGCGCCAGTTACATAATGGCGCACGCTTCCGCCCGATATTTGTTTTAAAAACGATATTTATCATTTAAAGGTTAAAATGGTGCAGACCTTGTGAAGTTTATTTATCATTTTAAATCTTGCTCTTTTTGTCCTGCCTGAACGTTATTTATCGGTTTAAGCCCTGCTTTACTGGCGTTGAAAGTATGTCTGCCTGACAACTTTAACGTTTAATAGCACAGCCCCCTTAAAGGATACCCGAGGTGACATGTGACATGATGAGCTAGACATGGGTATGTACAGTGCCTAGCGCATAAATAACTATGCTGTGTTCCTTTTTTCTTTCTCTGCCTGAAAGAGTTAAATATCAGGTATGTAAGTGGCTGACTCAGTCCTGACTCAGACAGGAAGTGACTACAGTGTGACCCTCTGATAATAAATATCAACTATAAAACACTTTCCTAGCAGAAAATGGCTTCTGAGAGCAAGAAAGAGGTGAAAAAGGGGAATTTCTTATCAGTAAGGGTCAAACTGTAGTCACTTCCTGTCTGAGTCAGGACTGAGTCAGCCACTTACATACCTGATATTCAACTCTTTCAGGCAGGGAAAGAAAACAAAGGAACACAGCATAGGTATGTGTGTGCTTGGCACTGTACATACACGTGTATATCTCATCATGTCACATGTCACTTCGGGTATCCTTTAAAAGCTAGAAACACCAAATTTGCAGATTATGTTAAGAAGAACAGTGGAAACAAGAGGACATTTTTTTTCAAAAAGACCTTATACTTTTTTAGAAAAATGGATTTTAAAGTTTCAAAGGAAAAAAGTTACATTTAAATGCATAAATGACAGTTCTTAGGGAAACAATTCCTGCCGACTTTAGCAGTTATATCAAATGCACCTTACATCCTAGCAACACCAAACAACCCAGGGCTTAAAACAATAAATAACGTTCAGCAGGACAAAAAAAAGCAGTATGTAAAATGATAAATAACGTTTACAAGGTCTGCGCCATTTTTTAAAGTTTAAAACGATAAATATTGTTTGATAACGAAAGTGAATGCGGCGCCATTTTTATCACTCTGGGCTGTGCGCCATTTTTCACTGCTCCGTCTAGTACAGGCAACATGCACCATGCGGCGGAGCAGTGAAAAATGGCTCACAGCCCCGAGTGATAAGAATGGCGCTGCATTCACTTTCGTTATCAAACGATATTTATGGTTTTAAACTGGCTTCAGCATGTAGCATTGTAGTGTGTTGGTACATGCTAGGCTGGCTTCAGCATGTAGCATGTAGCATTGTAGTGTGTTGTATTGGTGGTATAATGGTTAGGATAGCAGCCTACAGAGCGGTAGGCCTGGGTTCTATTCCTGGCCAATGTATGTGAGTTGGCTTTTGACATCCTACAAATCCCTAAGCAAGCTCATTTTTCTCTTGGATATATCACAATGGTACATGCTAGGCTGGCTTCAGCATGTAGCTGTAATGAATAGCGGAGATGCCGCCGCGTGGTCTGGCGGCGGGGCGGCTGTCTCCATGATCAGACCGGCGGTTTTCACACAGCAGCATGTGTCTGGTTTGCCTGGGCCTTCTAGTGCACACAGATGGAGAGCTACCAGGGCCGGATTTACAACTCAGGAGCCTGTAGGCACAGACTTTCTAGTGCCCTAAACTCCACCCCTCCACACAGGCCACACCCCCAAGTAAAAATATTCTGAACTTGAATCCCTTTGTCATGTCACTAACTGCTTAGAATTTTACCATCTAATCACCATCTCATGTCACTAAGTGTGATTAGAGTAAAAAATCCTAAAAACCGTTAGTAGCATGACGCAGGGATTAGAGTTCAGAATATTTGTTAAGGCTAAGGGCCGATTTCCACTAGGGTCCATGGTTGTTTTAGATTTTGCCCGTCTCCCGTTGTATTGCAAATTACGCAGCCCGAATTCCTGAGCCATATCACGGCAATAGAATTTCAGGTGCATGCCATCCAGATTCGCATAGTTGTGCGATCTGGACGACAAGGGCATTGAAAAGATAGGCAGCGTTTCCCCACTTCTCTAACCTGTGGGGAAGCACTGCAGATTTGTTCCAAATTTGGCACTAATGGAAATGGGCCCTTATGGTGTAAGCTCCAGAGGTTAGTAATGTCAGGCAGGGATAGAGGACAGAGCAGTAGGAGTAAAGAGCAGTGAAGTTGGGGATGAGGAGCACAGAGCAGTGAAGCTGGGTATCAGGAGGACAGAACAGTGAATGATGAGGACAGATCAATGAAGCAGGAGGATGAGGAAGACAGTGCAGTATAGCAGGAGGATGAGGAGGACAAAGTAGTATAACAGGAGGATGAGGAGGACAGAACAGTAAAGCAGTAGGATAAGGAGGACAGAACAGTAAAGCAGTAGGATAAGGAGGACAAAACAGTACAGCAGGAAGATGAGGAGGACAGAACAGTGAAGCAGGAGGATGAGGAGGACAGAACAGTGAAGCAGGAGGATGAGGAGGACAGAACAGTCAAGCAGGAGGATGAGGAGGACAGAACAGTCAAGCAGGAGGATGAGGAGGACAGAACAGTCAAGCAGGAGGATGAGGAGGACAGAACAGTCAAGCAGGATAACGAGAACGACAGAGCAGTGTAGCAGGAGGATGAGGACAGAGCAGTAAAGGATGAAGATGAGGAGAGAGCAGTGAAGCAACTGGGTGGGGCAAAAGAGCAGTGAAGGATAAGGATGATGGGAATGAAGAACAGAGCAGTGAAGTAGGAATCACCTTGAAGTTGTGGCTGTGTTGAGTGTTGTACTCTGACGACATCCAGAAGGAGAGCAGTAGTTTAGCTAGCTGCTTGCTAACCTCCCCAGTTAAGGATCGAGGCTGGGCTGGGGGCTGCCCCCCTCCTTTTACTGCTCCAGGAATTCAGGGAACAGGTCTGTGTTTCTTAATGTAAACACTCCAGCACGTGCAGGGCCAGCGTGTATCAAGCTGTTCTGTCTGCCAGTGACCGTTGTTTGTTTTTCTTCATGCTGGGGCTGCGAGTGCTTTCCTCCATGGAGGACAGTCCAGTTGCTGTCACTGCGAGAGTATGCCTGTCGGCAGGGGGCGGCTTTGATCGGGCTGGGGTGTAGGCATACTTCTACTCTACTACCTGTGATATAAGTTGCAGAAGCGGCCGGAAGCTGCTAATGAATACCCCTACTGCTAGAACAGCTTTCTTCTGGTCTTCTTCTCCTTCCGCCCGGCATCCCTGACCTGCTCACATCCGGGGGGGAGGGAGTGAAAGCGGAGCGGCTGGCTGCAGGTTATTGCAAACAAGGGAGAACAGCGGGAGTGAAGCGGAGGGGGTCATTGGAGGAGGGGAGCCGCCTATGCCCATATAAGGCGCCTGTAGGCACGTGCCTACAGTGCCTTATGGTAAATCCGGCCCTGAGAGCTACGCACGCGCGCGCTAGAAGTCAGGACCTTTATGCCAGCAGGAGAGGTATCAGCTGATCAGGACGATCAGCTGATCCCAGTGGAACTCCTTATTGGCTGAGTGGCTGGGGGCGGTGCTGCGGAGCGCTGTAGTATATATAGATCTTGCTTGTCAGTTGCTAGTTGTCTGCCGTTGCGAATACTTACGTGTGAGCACTCAGACCTCAGTCAGATCCTACAATGTGTTAGAACCAGGTGGACCTGGGAATTCACACTTAGCCAGATTCACACTTAGCCAGATTCCGCTCTTGTTATTTACTGTGTTATACTCTAGACCAGTTCCAGGGTGTTGAGACCAAGGACCTCACACCCAAGCTTAGGATTACTGTGTCATTGCTGTGTTATACTTTAGACCAGTTCCAGGGTGTTGAGACCAAGGACCTCACACCCAAGCTTAGGATTACTGTGTCACTGCTGTGTTATACTTTAGACCAGTTCCAGGGTGTTGAGACCAAGGACCTCACACCCAAGCATAGGATACTGTGTTATTCTTCAGACTAGTTCCTGGGTGCCGAGACCAAGGACCTCACACCTCAGACTAGGATTGTGCTTGATATCTGTTATGACCTTTTGCTCTGTCGACCTCTCTCTTGCTTTCTGATTCGGTACCTCTGCCTATCTGTCTACCAGTTGCCAACCTTGCCTGTACCCGGTTACCGAATCAGCCTTCTGTCTTTGTACCTTATCTGCTCGTGTGTTGCCGACCTGGCCTGCCCAACCTTTCTGGCTGTCACTCCTCCCTCGAGTGTTCAGTCTGTCTGTACTACCCGTGACACTATTCCACCAAGTGTCAGTTAGCTGCAAGGTCCTCCTGCTCCTCAGAGAGTCCTTCCTGCAGTGCAGCCAGTGGCCTCTATCCCTTAGGAGTCCCCTGGCTGCAGTACAGTCTGATTACCAGTTTTCCAGGGAATCACTGGCGGCAAGATTATCTCTATCCCCTTCTCTTTAAGAGATAGTCCCTGCACAGCCGAGGGCCACCTGCTCCTCAGGTGGTCACTGGCCAAAGTTATCTGTGTCTCCCGCCCCACGGGAGATAGCCTACAGTTGCACCAAACACTTACACTTTATTAGGTGTCCAGAGGTTAGTCATACTTGTATTATTGGTGATTCTGCAGATCATCCATAATCAGGTATTCATCTGTATTGTTGATGATTCTGCAGATCATCAATAATCAGATTCTCTCTGTGTGCTGACACCAATCGTTACAGTAGCATTGTAGTGTGTTGTGTTGGTGGTATAATGGTTAGGATAGCAGCCTACAGAGCGGTAGGCCTGGGTTTGATTCCTGGCCAATGTATGTGAGGGAGGAGGGAGGAGAAAAAAGGAGTAAGGGAATAGTCAGTAGGTTCTATGGGCTACCATTTAGTATAAACAAGGTTCCATTTGCGATTATTTAAATTTTTCCGCCGGAATTCGGAATTCCGCAGAATTTTGCAAAAATCCGGCAGAAATTTTCATAGCGACAGAATTAAGCGCTTGCGGAATCCGCAAATTCTGGCGGAACGGAATTTGCTCTTTCTGATCATCCCTAAATACATACATAGACATATGGCTATGGCAGGGATTACATTGTGAGCCCTTTTGGGACAGTTAGTGACAAGACTATGTAAGTTGCGCAGGCACTCCAGTTTCATCCCACATCCCAAAATCATAAAGATAAGTTAATTAGCTTCCCCCTAAATTGGTTATAGACTACGATACATACACTACATGATACATACAAAGACATATTACATATTAGTGACAAGACTATGTAATCTGAACAGCGCTTCGGAAGATGTCAACACTAACTAAATAATAATAATAGTAATAATGCATGCAAATATCATGTGGGGTGTATGCAGTGGCGTAGCAATAAGAGATGTAGAAGTTCTGACTGCACTGGGGCCCTTGGGCAAGAGGGGCCCACTCTCAACCCCAGTATTAGCTCTTTATTGGTCCTGTGCTGGTAATAATCACTTCTATAGATGCTTTGAATAGTAGTTATCATAAACAAACTGTTCCCCACCCCCTTCTTGCACCTCTGACACTGTGTTTGTCCTTGACAGATTTTGGTGAGCCGTATCAATTGTTATGTATAGAGTGCTGGGGGGGGGGGGGGGGCAATGTAAAGCTTGCTCGGGTGCACAGAGCTCCTTTGCTACGCCATTGGTTGTATGACAATAGAGGCAGCTTTCAGAAGTTATTTTCTGTCTCCCCGGAAGGTCCCATAAACCTATGGTACTTATTTGTCAATGATCTTTAGTTTAGCAATAGGGGAATTTATATTTAGCGTATTTTTTGGACTAATAAGACACACTTTTTTTACCCCAAAAATTGGAAGAAAAAGTCCCTGGTCCGAATGTGCCAGAAGTCCCAGATGTCCCCCCACAAGAATGTGTCCTTCTTTGCTTCCCTTTGTGACCTCTTTTGTCCCCTCTTATGACCTCCTGCCCCCTTGTGTCCTCCTTAGTCCCCCCTTGTGACCTGATCATGGCCGCCTGCTGTTCCCTTCCCTCCTGCCTGTGAGCCAACAAATAACCTTCCCCTTGCTTGGTGGCACGGCTGTGCCGCTATGCTCCACATCCAATTTGAGCTGAGGATTCGGTGTTCAGCACCAGGACCATGCCGCCGAGGGGAGGGGCATGGTCCTCCCCTAAAATCTCTTTTACAGAGATTGGAACTGACGGTGTCACTGGCAGCACCAGGCTAGACATTGTCGCCAATTGCTGCTCTCCTTGAGCAGCAGTGACCTATCAGGCATGATGTCTTGTAGGGCACGCACCAGGTTTACTATATTTTTTCCCTTGGTTTCTGTCCTCTAAACCTAAGTGCGTATTATGGTGGGTATTCTATTGCACTCTGGGTTTTTGGATATTAGTAATAATAATTATGTTTGGTACAGAAATATTTTATACTGACCTGTTCATTTTACGATGTTCAGAAAACGAGACTCCTTCTTCAGACTGCGTTAGCTATAACAAAGGCTCTTTTGTCACTAAATTTGTATCTTAGCGGAATATAAAGGCGCAGTTTATTTGAGCTACAATTGCACACATAATTAAGAGTTGACTAGCTCGACATTCCCGGAAGACAGACTCTTTGGTTGCCCTCCAAGCCTCATCTGCATTTCATTTATTTTCGGTAGTTGGTGTCGCTGTGTGTCGCATGGACTGCGTCTGCCCTGTCTGGTGGCACGCGGAGCCTAGGAAATGGACTGTGAGCAATCTGTGTCATGTAAAACAATGGCAGACTTTAATATCATCACAGTAACAAATGATGTGCGGTTTGTGGAAACAGAAGTGCCTTGGCAGAGACTAGAAAGCCAGTGTGCAAATTACAGACTCAATATTAAGCATTCGGAATGTTCCTACATGACGTGCGATTCCTTTCATCCTGAAGGGAAGATCTCACCCACACGTTTTAAAAAGGGTGACAGTTCAGAGCTAAGTACATAGGTATTCTGGGGGATGGATATAACTAAGAGGAAGCTGAAGTGAGAGGATTGAGGACGGTACTGCTGCCTCAGTTGCCTGCTGTTCTTTTTAAAGAGCAACTGTTACCAAGGATTGAACTTTATCCCAATTAGTAGCTGATACTCCCTTTCCCACAAGGAATCTTAAAGAGAAACTCCGACCAAGAATTGAACTTTATCCCAATCAGTAGCTGATACCCCCTTTTACATGAGAAATCTATTCCTTTTCACAAACAGACCATCAGGGGGCGCTGTAAGGCTGATATTGTGGTGAAACCCCTCCCACAAAGAAATTCTGAGTACGTACTCTTGGCAGTTTCCTGTCTGTGAACCCTGTTGCATTGTGGGAAATAGCTGTTTACAGCTGTTTCCAACTGCCAAAACAGCAAGCAGCACTTCCCAGCAGTAAAAATGTCACCATGTAATAAATGTCAGGGATTTAAAAGATTTTACAATGGGCAAACACTGACTAAATTATTTATACATAATTATTGTAAAAATGAAGCACTTTTTTGATTACATTACTTTCACTGGAGTTCCTCTTTAAACATTTTCTCAAACAGATCATCAGGGGGGTCTGTATGGCTGATATTGTGGTGAAACCCCTCCCACAGTGTACGGTCATAAACTAAGTACTGGCGGTTTCCATTCTCTGAACCTTGTTGCATTGTGGGAAATAACAGCTGTTTTCAACTGCCAAGCAACTAGTATCTCCCTTGGTGCATATGTATATCTATAGGAAAAAAACGTTTAGCCTATTGCATTGTTAGTGGGCGTGGTTACAAATGGCAGTTGGTGCTATCTAGTTTTTTTTCTTGTCTGCCAGTAGTAAAGATGATGACTTGCAGACTGATTGTGGATCAAACACCATGATTAAACAAATGACATGGTGAATACCAATCATTTCTTGATCTCTCTTTTATTTTTTAACTTCTCACTTTGCAATTTACTGATTTATTTTTTTCCCCTTTTCATTAAAGTTCATCTTTAAACTATAATGACTGCCTGGCTGCCAAGCTGATCCTCTAGTTACTGGGGGAGAAGACCCTGCAAACACAGAGGGGGCCAAGGTTGTGGGGGGACCCAAAGTCTTACTCCTCCCTATGCAATACAGACCCTCTTTAATGTGGGTGTTGTTGTAGCTACTTGTAATGGATAGGCCATACTGTTATAGGCGAGGGGTCATGGCCGCTCACTGTTAAATATCACCTAACTATTGGACCACCTGACCCATGGGGGTCACCATGTGGTAGAGAGGTCTGAACATAGGGGGAGGTGTGGAGCTGCCGGATCCAGTAACTAAACCTAGTTTCAGTTATATTGCCTCTACAAATATTTAAGAGGAGGCATCAAAGTTTTGCTGGGACCAATTGCTTGCAGTTGTGTCCCTTTTTTTCACCAAAGGGCATATGCAGAAAACTTCAGTAACATTGCCATGTACAGAGAGCCGAGTAAAGTGGTCCTATTCCCATGATGGGAACATAGGAAGCAGGAGGAGTGTCCAGGAGAGCACTTGGATAATCTGAAGACTTTGGAAGGGGGCACAGCTTGATTCCACCCTTCCTCTCCATAGGCCCCCCTCCTGTGTCTCCATAAACCCAACATCACATCCTCAAAAGACCTATGTGAGTAATTTGCCCCCTTCTTCACAGACAAAGTCTCATCTATGGTCTGGCATTAAATCCACAACACCAAAAACCTATGCAGAGCCTCATAATTGTGCCATAACTGCCTACCACCATGGTCTGACTAAAGAAAACCTGTAACAAAAAAAAACCTCCCCTGGGGGGTACTCACCTCGGGTGAGGGAAGCCTCCGGATCCTATTGAGGCTTCCCCCGGCGGCGGCGATAAAGCTCCCCGAACAGCAGGGATGTAAATATTTACATTCCTGGCTCCAGCGCAGGCACAGTATCGTCTCTCCGCTTTGTCTGCCCGCTCTACTGCGCAGGTGCAAGTCTCCTGCGCCTGCACAGCAGACCGGACACGACAGAGATCGGCTATTTTTGTCTATCTCCATGCGGAGAGCCACAACAGCGCCCCCGCTGGAGCCAGGAAAGGTAAATAAATCAGCGCTTGTCACGCTTGTCGAGGGAGGATCGACAGACACTTCGGTGGAGCAAGCGCTGGATTGTCTGCAGCTACAGGGGAGGGGGAAGCCTCACTGGGACATTGAGGCTTCCCCCTCCCGAGGTGAGTACTCCCAGGGGAACTTTTTTTTGTTTGTTCTCCTACTTTCTGGGTGGCATAAAACAAAGGGTAGCCTTAGGGCCTTTCCAGGCCCGGCCCTAGACTTTTTGCCGCCTGAGGCAAACTTTGAAAAAATCGCCGCCCCTCTCCCCCCTCCCCCCCAAGCCGTGGGTGTAAGGGGCCGTCGAGCTGGAGGGGATAGTGGGCCGGAAGGTGGTATTGGGCCTAGCGGCAGGGAGGGGGGTCGGACCCCCCCTCCCTCACCTGGGTCCCCCGTCCTCCGCTCCCCTCCAGCTTCAAAAAGTTATGTTGCTGCCGCTATTGTAAGAGGCACAGGCGGGGATCACTCACCTTTTCCGCGTTCCAACGTGCGCTCCACTGACGTCACTTCCTGCTATGCCGTCCACTTACAATACAGTGGGCGGCGTAGCAGGAAGTGACGTATATGCATATCTTTCCACTGTAACTGTGTGACTGCACACTGTATTAGAGCAGTGCATATCTTTCCACTGCATCTGTGTAATTGAACTTACTAAAGCATAGCTCTCTTTGTGGGTGACACACTGCATACAGCCCACATAGAGACAGGGACAGTAAGCTTTGAGGGCTTATATTGTTCTATTCTTTTTTTTGAGTGTGTGAGACCCTGCATACAAGCCAAGCCACAGTCATTTCTGGGCCTTGCAGTTCTACTATCCTCTATCTGCGTGGGTTACACACTGCATACAGGCCACAGTCAGTTGCTGGGCCTTGTAGTTGTACTGGATGGATGGTGTACTGGTTAAGGGCTCTGCCTCTGACACGGGAGACCAGGGTTCGAATCTTGGCTCTGCCTGTTCAGTAAGCCAGTAATTCAGTAAGGAGTTCATTGGGCAAGACTCCCTAACACTGCTACTGCCTACTGAGTGCGCTCTAGTGGCTGCCTCGCAAGCGCTTTGAGTCCGACAGGAGAAAGGCGCTATACAAATACTGCCATTATTACTATACTTTTCTAACTATTGCAAGCAAGCAAGCCCACTGTGAATCATAAGCAGTGCTTAGCTTGCAACTGTATTTGTGATTAAAAGTACTATAGGATCTCTCCCTATGTGTGTTAAAGTACACAGCCCAGTGATACACACACACATACTCACACACACAGCTGCTGTGTATTCGACACTGATTGAGTGCTTCTTTGTGATTACACTAACTGTCTACCACTGTCTACCACTATTGAATATTGTTAGTACTTAATTATTTAGTTAGTACGTATTTTTCCCAGGGACTTTTGGCATGTATCCCACTCCACCATGCCCCCCTCCAGGTGTTAGGCCTCTTGAAACATCTTTTCCATTACTTTTGCAGCCAGAAATAGTGTTTGTAGTTTTTAAAGTTCGCCTGCCCATTGAAGTCTATGGCGGTCTGCCAAGTTCGCGTCCGCGGTCCGCAAACCGAAAATCTGAGGTTCGAGCTATCTGTATTGGTGGCATGGATATTGTTTCCTGTTGGGTCCCCTATTGGCGATGTATGGGCAGACCGACCATGAGACCAACTGATACAGATTAGATTAGAGAGAGATCTGTTGCCTGCCTAGCGTCTCCACCACGCCCACCTGCCTGGCCGCCCCCAAGTGCCAAATGTTCCCCTTCCCCCAGTGCCTATGCTCTGTAAGCTCTCACCTAACTGTTGGCTTGACTACTGGCTTTCTCCACCATCACCGCCGTTACCGCAAGTGCCTTTATCACATGGCCCGTGTGTGACATCACACACGCACCATGTGATACAGGCACTCGCTGTGATAGAAGTGACAGCGGAGGAGGCTGGGCCTGGGGGTTGCATCGGCAGACTAGTGAGAATTTATAGAGCACGGGCAATGGGGGGATTTAACACTTGGGGGGAAAGGAGCCGGGGGTCCCTCACATGCGAGTGATATACCAACGTGCATGCAATTGAGCACGTGCGGCCAAGATTTTCCAGCATAGTCAACCGATGCTTTCAACCAATTTTGTGATAAAATTGATTGAAACATCGATCCGGCAGACATGTTGTGACACCGATTTTCATCCCATTCGATAACCTTATGGAATCAGATGGCCAGTCAGGCTGCAAAATTAGTAGATGTAAGGCCACCTTAACTATATGTATGATTATGGGATGTCTAAGGAAACTTAAATACCCAGAGGAAACCCATGCAAACCTACAAGCGCCAAGCAGATTGTGTCATGGTCCATATTTAAACCTGGAACCCCAGCAGTGCAAGGTGAGAGTCCTATCCAATACATCGATGAGCTGTCATTGCCCTTAACAGCCATGCAGAGCAGAAAATGTTATTACACTGTATAAATATGGGGCATCTGATTATCGAATGAGATGCAAGTTTGTAGTCCTCTATATATTTCTTGTAGCTTGTTTTTTGCTGGATTTTTTTAGCTGTAAAAATATTAAGCTCATGTTTGAGCTGTGTGAATAGGTCCATTATGCCAATCTTAGCTGAAATGTATCCCTCAATGGGCCTAACAACAGTGGGAAAGTGCTGTGCCTCTTATTGTCCTGTTGTGTTTGGCCATAGCCTTTTATTTTTGTACTGAATGGAATTACTTTTTGATTACATTAAGGAATGCGCAAATTGAGCTTTCCACTCGCTCCGGCCTGCCATGTGTTGCAAGGAGCCAAGTGTTGCACTTCATTATTTAAGTCTCTTACAAACAAAGAGCTCTGGCTATGGTAAGTGACGCCAATGCAGCCTGCTTTTATATGGTAAAACAAACAAATGTATTGGACAACTGCACCAAGGCCTATGATTAGTTCTTCCGAGGCATGTTCTGTGTTCGGAGCTAATTTTTTTTTACCTGTGTTCACTTCTCTGCTCCAGCTGTGTCAGTAACTAAGCATAAGTGGTATACAGGAGCCTAAATGTACCTAAGTGCAGCGAAGTCCCCGTTATCCCCATTATCAGGCAATCGGAAGTCTCAACTACCCGACATGCCGGAGGGTATAACAGGGACTACGTTTTGCAGGTGTTAAACTACTCACTGAGCCTCCATCGATGTTTTCTAACCTTCCTGTAGCTCTCGTCTCCTCAAAGTCAGGTGACACATCGGGGGACACACATGGAGGATGCAGGAAAGCTGCAGGAAGCTACAGGAAGGTTAGAAGACCATGCTCGAGGCTTGGTAGGCATTTATTGCTGCATGAGAGGGTGGTTTGTGCTTTTTAGGCCAGTTGCTTAAGCAACCACCAAGTACATGTATCCGGCATAAAGTGATCCCCGCTGGTGCCGGATACCAGGGACTTTGCTGTATATCTTTGGATGCCTAATAGAATCTTGACATGTCCTTATTAACGGATACCTGAAGTGAGAGGGATATGGTGGGTGCCATACTTATTTCCTATTAACTAGTTAACCACAAAGGTTTTTTTCCCCTTAAGGACCAGAGCAATTTTCACCTTTTAGTGCTCCTCCCTTTCATTTGCAAATAACTTAATCACTACTTATCACAACAAAGTTATCTATATCTTGTGTTTTCGCCACCAGTTAGGCTTTTTTTCGGTGGTACATTATGCTAAGAATTATTTTATTGTAAATGCATTTTAATGGGAATAATAAGAAAGAATGGAAAAAAAATAATTATATATATATATATATATATATATATATATATATATATATATATATATACATATATACATATATATATTAATATTAAAACATTCTACTGTGGATAAAACTCACCCATTTTATTTGCCGGTTATTACAACATTTATAATATTTCCCTATACAATGTATGGCGCCCATATCTTATTTGGAAATAAAGGCATATTGTTCTGTTTTTTGTCCATCACTAATTACAAGTAGATATGGTCCAAGCGGTTCGCCCGGCAGCTGTCCGTGTCTGCCGCAGGTAGTGGACACATAGCGTGTTCGACCCGCCTCCTATACCTCATCATTAAGCTAAATTTTGATGCTCTACATCACAGTCAGCAGACACATGGCAGCCAATCAGGCTGCACTCGCCCACGGACCCTCGTCCCCCCTATATAAAACACAGCAGCGTCGGCCATGTTCTCAGTCTGCTCATGCTGCTGTAGTGAGAGGAATGGAAAGACATTTGGAGCTAGGGAAAGCGTTAGTTAGGCTCTTGTTAACTTGCTCCCCACTGACGTAGCAATGGGGATAGCCACCATAGCGTTGCTACGGGGCCCCGCGGCAGCGCTACGTCACAGGGGGCCCGCAGCTGCCCGAGAGGACTTTTTTTTTTGTTAATTCTTTTTTTTGTTTGTTTACTTTTTGTTTCGCCGGTTGGGGCCCCCCTCCCTCACCTCAGTGCCCCCCCTCCTCACCTGGGGTCCCCCCTCCTTTTATCAGCGGCGAGAGGTGAGTCATATACAGAAGGCTCCGGCGGGGGTAATCAGCCACTAGAGGTTCAGCTGCCTCCGGGCTACGGTGTCCCCACTGTATTGCGGCTCGCACCGCCTCCTGGTTTATTGCGAGCAGCAATACAGTGGGGACACCGTAGCCCGGAGGCAGCTGAACCTCTAGTGGCTGATTACTCTGACGGAGCCTTCTGTATATGACGCACCTCCCACTGCTGATAAAAGGAGGGGGACCCCAGGTGAGGCAGCTACCTCCCCTCCCGCCCGGCTACCTAACTGCCCACTACCTAACTGTCCACCCTCCCACCCGGCTACCTAACTGCCCACCTGGCTACCTAACTGCCCACCCTCCCACCCGGCTACCTAACTGCCCACTCTCCCACCCGGCTACCTAACTGCCCACTCTCCCACCCGGCTACCTAACTGCCCACTACCTAACTGCCCACCCGGCTACCTAACTGAGGGCTACCTAACTGCCCACCCACCCGGCTACCTAACTGCCCACTCTCCCACCTGGCTACCTAACTGCCCACTACCTAACTGTCCACTCTCCCACCCGGCTACCTAACTGAGGGCTACCTAACTGCCCACCCTCCCACCCGGCTACCTAACTGCTCACCCTCCCACCTGGCTACCTAATTGCCCACCCTGCCACCCGGCTACCTAACTGAGGGCTACCTAACTGCCCACCTGGCTACCTAACTGCCCACTCTCCCACCTGGCTACCTAACTGCCCACTACCTAACTGCCCACCCTCCCACCCGGCTACCTAACTGCTCATCCTCCCACCCGGCTACCTAACTGCTCACCCTCCCACCTGGCTACCTAACTGCCCACCCTCCCACCCGGCTACCTAACTGAGGGCTACCTAACTGCCCACCCTCCCACCCGGCTACCTAACTGCCCACTACCTAACTGCCCACCCTCCCACCCGGCTACCTAACTGCTCACCCTCCCACCCGGCTACCTAACTGCCTACCCTGCCACCCGGCTACCTAACTGCCTACCCTGCCACCCAGCTACCTAACTGCCCACCCGGCTACCTAACTGCCCACCTGGCTACCTAACTGCCCACCCTCCCACCTGGATACCTAACTGCCCACCCGGCTACCTAACTGCCCACCCAGCTACCTAGCTGCCCACCTGGCTACCTATCTGCCTACCCTGCCACCCAGCTACCTAACTGCCCACCCAGCTACCTAACTGCCTACCCTGCCACCCAGCTACCTATCTGCCTACCCTGCTACCTATCTGCCTACCTTGCCACCCAGCTACCTAACTGCCCACCCAGCTACCTATCTGCCTACCCTGCCACCCAGCTACCTAACTGCCCACCCGGCTACCTAACTGCCCACTACCTAACTGCCCACCCTCCCACCCGGCTACCTAACTGCTCACCCTCCCACCTGGCTACCTAACTGCCCACCCTGCCACCCAGCTCCCTAACTGCCTACCCTGCCACCCAGCTACCTAACTGCCCACCCGGCTACCTAACTGCCCACCTGGCTACCTAACTGCCCACCCTCCCACCTGGCTACCTAACTGCCCACCCGGCTACCTAACTGCCCACTACCTAACTGCCCACCCTCCCACCCGGCTACCTAACTGCTCACCCTCCCACCAGGCTACCTAACTGCCTACCCTGCCACCCGGCTACCTAACTGCCTACCCTGCCACCCAGCTACCTAACTGCCCACCCGGCTACCTAACTGCCCACCTGGCTACCTAACTGCCCACCCAGCTACCTAGCTGCCCACCTGGCTACCTATCTGCCTACCCTGCCACCCAGCTACCTAACTGCCCATCCAGCTACCTAACTGCCTACCCTGCCACCCAGCTACCTATCTGCCTACCCTGCCACCCAGCTACCTAACTTCCCACCCGGCTACCTAACTGCCCACCTTTCTACCTAACTTCCCACCCGGCTACCTAACTGCCCACCCGTCTACCTATCTGCCTACCCTCCCACTCATCTACCTATCTCCCTACCCTCCCACCCAGCTACCTAACTGCCTACCCAGTGCATTGCCTGCACCGCAAATAGTGTGCCAGCCTGCCCAATCACCCTCCCTCCAGGTAATTAATGTTAGCCCACTATAGACCTTACTACATATACTGCATTTTGTGGGGAAATCTGCCGACAATCTGATAGCATTTTGTGGGGAAATCTGGCGACAATCTGATTGCAATTTGTGGGGAAATCTGCCAACAATCTGGTTGCATTTTGTGGGGAAATCTGCCGCCAATCTGGTTGCATATTGTGTGGAAATCTGCCGACAATCTGGTTGCATATTGTGTGGAAATCTGCCGACAATCTGGTTGCATATTGTGTGGAAATCTGCCAACAATCTGGTTGCATTTTGTGGGGAAATCTGCCAAAAATCTGGTTGCATTTTGTGGGGAAATCTGGCGACAATCTGGTTGCATTTTGTAGGGAAATCTGCCGACAATCTGGTTGCATATTGTAGAGAAATCTGCCGACAATCTGGTTGCATTTTGTGGGGAAATCAGATTGCCCCACAAAATGTTTGGGTGGGAGGTCCGAGGTCCGTGGGGTTGGAAGGTCGTGGGGGGAGGGGGGGGGGGCCCATAATTTTTTTTTTGCTATGGGGCCCAGTCATTTCTAGCTACGCCTCTGTTGCTCCCCACTGAATTTTGTTGCTGCAAGCACCCCACAAAAGCTCTTTTGAGAGCTAATATTCTTTTGATGTGTTGTTTTTTTTTTTTTTTTTTTTGAGTGTGACACAGACACTGCATACATACAGCCCTGTCTGTCGCAGCTGGCCTAGTTGCTGTAATGTGCCAGGCCCAGCACACTGTATTATCATTGCATATCTTTTCACTGTATTTGTGATTTAACTTACTAAAGTATAGCTGTCTTTGTGGGTGACACTGCATAGATAGAGCCCACAAACAGTTGCCAGGCCAGCTGGGATTTCTAGTCCCACCACTAGCAGCACATTGTATTACCATTGCATATCTTTCCACTATATTTGTGATTTTTAACTTAATAAAGCACAGCTGTCTTTGTGGGTGACACTGCATAGATAGAGCCCACAAACAGTTGCCAGGCCAGCTGGGATTTCTAGTCCCACCACTGGCAGCACACTGTATTATACCAGTGCATACCTTCCCATTGTATCTGTGTGACAGCACATTCTCTTATACAAGTGGATACCTTCCCATTGTATCTGTGTGACAGCACATTCTCTTATGCCAGTGCATACCTTACCATTGTATCTGTGTGACAGCACACTGTATTATACCAGTGTATATCTTCTCACTGTATCTGTGATTGAACATACTATACTATATAGTAGTGGCTGGATAGTGTAATGGTTAAGGGCTCTGCCTCTGATGTAGGAGTCCTGGGTTCAAATCCTGGCTCTTCCTACTCAGTAAGCCAGCACCTATTCAGTAAGGAGTTCATTGGGCAAGTCTCCCTAACACTGCTACTGCCTACTGAGTGCGCTCTAGTGGCTGCCTCGCAAGCGCTTTGAGTCCGACAGGAGAAAGGCGCTATACAAAAAAAGGAATTATTATTATTATTATTATACCATATCTCTCTTTGTGGGTGACACTGCATACAGCCCACAGAGAGACAGGGACAGTTAGCTAGGCTGTTCTTTATTGCTGAAACCACCCCAAAACAACAGCCCTTTTGAGGGCTAATATTCTTTTATTTGTTCCTTTTGTGTTTGTGTGTGAGACACTGCATACAGGCCAGGCCACAGTCATTGCTGGGCCTTGCAGTTCTATCCTCTTCTATCTATTACAAGCCAGCACACTGCCTATCATCAAAAGCTGTGCTTAGCTTCCAACTGTATCTGTTATTGATATCTGTGTGGGTTACACACCGCGGCCGCTACCAGACATAATAATAATTTTCCTGGTGCATGTACATACCTAATTTTTGTGGCTGCACTGTGGCTGCTACAACAAAACAAAAGGCATGTACATGTGTCAATTCCCCTCCGTGATCGTTACCTTGCTGCGGTGAAGAGCCTTGCGTATCACAATGAAGCAATGACCTATATGAGTGTGTTGGGGGACACCCACGATAACAAGGTCGTTAATTCATTGTGGACAGATCAAATTCGATCAGCTGGACAGTCACTGTTGTTCTGTCATTGAACAACCTCAGCCCGACCATATGGGCTGGAGAACCACCATCGCCTGCACTCTCGCTATCGTGCGCATACCTGATCAATGTATAAAAACGCAATATGTTTTCAAGCACTTTATGCCTCCAATTTAGGAATGTAATGTGATTTTGCTATTTAGGGATTATAACCATGCTCTGCGTCAAATCCGTAATTTTCCCCGGGACTTTTGGCATGTAACCCACTCCGCCATGCCCCCCTCCAGGTGTTACACCTCTTGAAACATCTTTTCCCTCACTTTTGTGGCCAGAAACAGTGTTTGTAGTTTTTACATTTCTCCTGCCCATTGAAGTCTATTGCGGTTCGCCGGTTCGTAGACAAAATCTGAGGTTTAAACCATCTCCAATTACAAGCCCATATTTGCAAATAATACAGTAATATAACCTCACGACATACATATTAAAAAAAAAGTTCAATCCCTAAGGCAACTATTTATGTAATTTTTTTAAATGTTATTTTTTTTTTAATATATCCAATATAAGTTTTATTTTGATAACTATGGGAGAGTAGGGTAGGTAAGAGGTTAGTTTTAATGGTATTAGTGTGTAATGTAATGTGTTAGGGTGTAATTTACTTTTTGGCCATTAAAATAGACCAGTGGGGAGCCCTGGAGGGAAATTTAAAGATTCCTATGCTCTAGCTATTCTAGTATAGCTAGAGCTTCACAGGGAAGGGTTGGTGTGTGGCGGAGATCTTCAATCAAGTTAACTGAGTGAGGATATTGGCGTTGGACATTTCCAAGGATTTTGGCGTGGGAATATTTTTTAAAAAGCTAAGTATTGGTGGTTAATTAAGGACTTTTTTTATTGTTGTGTTTTTATTTAATTTAACCCTTTGTGGAAATGGGTAAGGGGTACTATGTACCCCTATAATCATTTCTCCTGGGAATGGGGCTGGCACCTAGGGATCCCCTTCTTAAAGGGGACTTCCAGATGTCCCCATGAACCCCCCAGGCATGGAACACTGCAGACTTAGAACACTTGATGGAACACTGCAGGCTTGGAACATCTAATGGAACACTGCAGGCTTGGAACATCTGATGGAACACTGCAGGATTGGAACATCTGATGGAACACTGCAGGCTTGGAACATCTGATGGAACACTGCAGGCTTGGAACATCTGATGGAACACTGCAAGGTTGGGACATCTGGTGGAACACTGCAGGCTTGGAACACCTGATGGAACACTGCAGGCTTGGAACATCTGATGGAACACTGCAGGCTTGGAACATCTGATGGTCACTGCAGGCATGAAACATCTGATGGTCACTGCAGGCATGAAACATCTGATGGAACACTGCAGGCTTGGAACAGCTGATGGAACACTGCAGGCTTGGAACATCTGATGGAACACTGCAGGCTTGGAACAGCTGATGGAATACTGCAGGCTTGGAACAGCTGATGGAATACTGCAGGCTTGGAACATCTGGTCGAACACTGCAGGATTGGTACATCGGATGGAACACTGCAGACTTGGAACCTATATTAGAACACTGCAGGATTGGAACATCTGATGGAACACTGATGGCTTGGAACATCTGATGGAACACTGCAGGCTTGGAACATCTGATGGAACACTGCAGGCATGGAACATCTGATGGAACACTGCAGGCTTGGAACATCTGATGGAATACTGCAGGCTTGGAACAGCTGATGGAATACTGCAGGCTTGGAACATCTGGTCGAACACTGCAGGATTGTTACATCTGATGGAACACTGCAGACTTGGAACCTATATTAGAACACTGCAGACTTGGAATATCTGATGGAACACTGATGGCTTGGAACATCTGATGGAACACTGCAGGCTTGGAACATCTGATGGAACACTGCAGGCTTGGAACATCTGATGGAACACTGCAGGCTTGGAACATCTGATGGATCACTGCTGGCTTGGAACATCTGATGGATCACTGCTGGCTTGGTACATCTGATGGAGCACTGAAGACTTGGAACCTATATTAGAACACTGCAGGATTGGAACATCTGATGGAACACTGATGGTTTGGAACATCTGATGGAACACTGCAGACTTGGAACATCTGATGGAACACTGCAGACTTGGAACATCTGATGGATCACTGCAGGCTTGGTACATACGATCTGATGGAACCCTGCAGGTTTGGTACATCTCATGAAACAGAAGGCTATGTGTTTGTCTGTGAAGACTGGCAATATAAGTCAAACAATGAGTTATATCCCAATAATAAGGAAAGATGAGATGAACGTTGAGCTATGAGGTGACACAAAGGTTTAGTTTTGCTAAGCCCCATTACATGCCATCCAACACTGTGCTAACACCATAGCTATCCGTCATCCTGCCGTATTCACTGCAGAGAAATACCAAGATCTTCACCAGGATTTACACCTTTCAAACCAGTTACATTAAGTTGGTGTTAACAAAAGTTTATAAAACTGTAAGAGTTTCATAGTTTTATTTACACCTCTGACCTGCTGAACACCAGGGAATATTGGTATATAGGAAAGCAGGGCAGGCTTAGTTGGTTTTATCTTACATTCTGCATTTACAAATGTTACAAACTGATGTTTTTATAAAGTTGTTTAAAAGTTGTTTTTTTTAATCTATTTTACAGATAAACGTACGGATGTACAGTACATTCATGGGACGCAACATAGCATGGTGGATTTTTTTTTACTTTTTTTAATAAAAGCCTAGTGAATTCAATATGCTTGTGCAGCATAGATCAGGTAGGGCAGTCACCATAGTCTCGTAGACATGCTTAATTGCTGTCGCTGTTATCGATTACTCATTCTTTAGGGTGACGATTTGGATGCCCTCTGCGTAGTCCAGAGGCTTACCCAGTCTTCTTACACCCTTCTAATCTTGCGAACATATTAAAAAATATTGTTGAAGATGTTGCTCACGGCCTGAGCATTGGAAATAAAA
Organism: Hyperolius riggenbachi; assembly: GCF_040937935.1. NCBI lineage: Eukaryota > Metazoa > Chordata > Amphibia > Anura > Hyperoliidae > Hyperolius > Hyperolius riggenbachi. The sequence continues at coordinate 78,629,432 of NC_090646.1, read as the reverse complement.
TTGTGCCTGGAAATTTGTGGACCCAGGAAAGCTGATAGCAGATTATCGATAGATTTACCAATATTCTACTATTAAGGTGTAAAGAAGGATCATAAAATATCAGTATTAAATGCCAATAGTATGCTATGGCTCATAGCAAGGAAATGAACAGCGCTACTTAAAAACAGATGAGTGCCTACCTGCAAAAGAGTACAAGCCCCACTTATGGGATAAAATACACACTGAGCATACACATGACTTGTCTACCACTGGAGGATGTTGGTTTCCTGTAACAGCTTGCATGCAACTTGTTAAGTACTCGTCCCTCCCACTGCGAAGAAGTCAATCCTCCATGGGAGGGGCCTAACACTAACTAAATCCTACCTATGCATATGCATAGCCTGGGCGCGCTACCAAGTACAATTGAAAATTGCGCAAAAAGTAGGATCAGCGCATCACCAGGCCACCTCCGAATGGCCTCCGATCAGAGATGCACTGAGCCCCCCCAGAGACTGCAAACGCACCTTGAACCCAAACAGAGGCTCTGCATATACACCAAAAGCATGGCTGTTAAGTGGGAGCGGCTGACCAGAAATGAATCAAATTAGTACATAGCAAGGAAATGAACAGCGCTACTTAAAAACAGATGAGTGCCTACCTGCAAAAGAGTGCAAGCCCCACTTATGGGATAAAATACACACTGAGCATACACATGACCTGTCTACCACTGGAGGATGTTGGTTTCCTGTAACAGCTTGCATGCAACTTGTTAAGTACTCGTCCCTCCCACTGCGAAGAAGTCAATCCTCCATGGGAGGGAACCTAACACTAACTTAATCCTACCTATGCATATGCATAGCCTGGGCGCGCTACCAAGTACAATTGAAAATTGCGCAAAAAGTAGGATCAGCGCATCACCAGGCCACCTCCGAATGGCCTCCGATCAGAGATGCACTGAGCCCCCCCAGAGACTGCAAACGCACCTTGAACCCAAACAGAGGCTCTGCATATACACCAAAAGCATGGCTGTTAAGTGGGAGCGGCTGACCAGAAATGAATCAAATTAGTACATAGCAAGGAAATGAACAGCGCTACTTAAAAACAGATGAGTGCCTACCTGCAAAAGAGTGCAAGCCCCACTTATGGGATAAAATACACACTGAGCATACACATGACCTGTCTACCACTGGAGGATGTTGGTTTCCTGTAACAGCTTGCATGCAACTTGTTAAGTACTCGTCCCTCCCACTGCGAAGAAGTCAATCCTCCATGGGAGGGGACCTAACACTAACTAAATCCTACCTATGCATATGCATAGCCGGGGCGTGCTACCAAGTAAAATTGAAAATTGCGCAAAAAGTGGGATCAGCGCATCACCAGGCCGCCTCCGAATGGCCTCCGATCAGAGATGCGCTGAGCCCCCCAGAGACTGCAAACGCACCTTGAACCCAAACAGAGGCTCTGCATATACACCAAAAGCAAAGCTGTTAAGTGGGAGCGGCTGACCAAAAATGAATCAAATTAGTACATAGCAAGGAAATGAACAGCGCTACTTAAAAACAGATGAGTGCCTACCTGCAAAAGAGTGCAAGCCCCACTTATGGGATAAAATACACACTGAGCATACACATGACCTGTCTACCACTGGAGGATGTTGGTTTCCTGTAACAGCTTGCATGCAACTTGTTAAGTACTCGTCCCTCCCACTGCGAAGAGTCAATCCTCCATGGGAGGGGACCTAACACTAACTAAATCCTACCTATGCATATGCATAGCCTGGGCGTGCTACCAAGTAAAATTGAAAATTGCGCAAAAAGTGGGATCAGCGCATCACCAGGCCGCCTCCGAATGGCCTCCGATCAGAGATGCGCTGAGCCCCCCAGAGACTGCAAACGCACCTTGAACCCAAACAGAGGCTCTGCATATACACCAAAGCAAAGCTGTTAAGTGGGAGCGGCTGACCAGAAATGAACCAAGGCGGTCTGGTGATGCGCTGATCCCACTTTTTGCGCAATTTTAAATTTTACTTGGTAGTGCGCCCAGGCTATGCATATGCATAGGTAGGATTTAGTTAGTGATAGGTCCCCTCCCATGGAGGATTGACTTCTTCGCAGTGGGAGGGACGAGTACTTAACAAGTTGCATGCAAGCTGTTACAGGAAACCAACATCCTCCAGTGGTAGACAGGTCATGTGTATGCTCAGTGTGTATTTTATCCCATAAGTGGGGCTTGCACTCTTTTGCAGGTAGGCACTCATCTGTTTTTAAGTAGCGCTGTTCATTTCCTTGCTATGTACTAATTTGATTCATTTTTGGTCAGCCACTCCCACTTAACAGCTTTGCTTTTGGTGTATATGCAGAGCCTCTGTTTGGGTTCAAGGTGCGTTTGCAGTCTTCGGGGGGGCTCAGCGCATCTCTGATCGGAGGCCATTCGGAGGTGGCCTGGTGATGCGCTGATCCCACTTTTTGCGCAGTATACTATGGCTACCTAACCCGACTGTCCCACAGAACACGCCTCCCTGACGCCTAGCACTAAATGCCCCCCCCCCCCCCGTCGAACAGACACCCTACTTGATACCTAACCCTAACTGCCCCCACACAGAAACCCTATCTGATGCCTTTCCGCCTCCCACACAAAACCCCTACCCGGCGTCTAACCATAACCACACACACAAACACCCTTCCTGATGCCTAACCCTAACCACCAACCCCTCGTACAAACATCCTACCTGACGCCTAACCCTAACCACCACCCCCCACACACACGCAACCATCCTACTTGACGCCAAAACCTAACCGCCCCTCCTGACGCAAACGCCCCTGTCTGACAGTGGTGGGCTAAAATTTCACATTAGCGAAATTTTGCATCAAAATTCGCAATTATGCATCGTAATCGTAATGCAAAATTTCAGGGAAAATCACAATTATTTCGTATGTAATACTAATATTTCATAATTTCACTTAATTTTTCACTTAATTTTTGCATAATTTTGTTATGACTTTAGTGGTTAATAAAAAAGCCCCCATACATCCTATTGCTACCAGAATTGCTACATATGTTAAGGGGAATAGTGGGTACAAGACCTTGTAGTTTTTTGAGGAACCATTTTTTCTTTGCATTTTTAAAATTGATTTTCTCAAAAACTACAAGGATTTTATTGAAAATTATTTTTTTGACTTGTATCTTGAAATTTTGAATGACCAGGGGCGTAGCAATAGGGGGTGCAGAGGTAGCCACCGCATTGTGGCCCTTGGGCCAGAGGGGCCCCGAAGGGCCCTCCCTTAACTACAGTATTAGCTCTCTATTGGTCCTGTGCTGATAATAATCACTTCTATAGATACTTTGAATAGTGGTAATCATTAACACACTGCTCCCCATCCCCTTCTTGCACCTCTGACACTGTAGTTGCCATTGGCAGGTTTTGGTGCGCCGTATCAATTGCTATGTATAGAGTGCTTGGGGGGGGGGGGGGCGTTGTAAAACTTGCATCGGGGCCCACAACTCCTTAGCTACGCCATTGCAAATGACTATATGAAATCAATTAAATATACACCCCAAATATAGCTTCCCTGATGGCCTAGAGTAGGCCAAACAATGCAAAGTGGGGAAACCACTAAGTTGTGGGCCAAATTTGATGCCTCCGTGGGCCAGAGTTTGACATCTATGCACTAGGTGGTGTGCTCCTGCTCTGTTGCACCAGCCCTGCTGCCAGATTTTGCATGCAGACGAGATTTACAGCAGCGTCTCTACGTTCAGTTGTCATCCCTCTCCATCCTCCATCAGAGCAACACTTGCTTCAGAGGGCATATACAAAATGTAGGTACTGGCTGTTAAATCGACATATCCAGATGTGATGAAGAAAACCAAGAGGCTATAGATTATTGATACTGCAGGTAGAGGATCAATCAGCTTAGGCAGGGCTTGTAAAAATCACGGCGTGTATCTGGAGACCAGCGGCGAGGCCTAAGCCGCATCTGTTCCTGACATAGAAAAGGCTAAAGACAGACTCTTGTTTGGAGATTGTCTTGTCAGATCATCACCGGCTTTCATCTGATGCGATCAAAGCCTCCAGGATTAGCCTTAAAAACGACTTTGTTGTAGAGAAAAAGTTATTAGTTTTCCCGATAGCTGTTAACCTTCACTCGCATGCTGCTTAAATCGAAATGTCAGCCTCGGCTCAATGTTACAGCGGAATTTAATGATAAACCCCTCCTCTGCTAGAGCATTATGCGAGACAAGCAGGCTTCTGGGAATTATTGTCAGTTAACCTAACACTGTTCTTCACCTTCAGATATCTAAGCTTTGGTTTATTATAATATGGTTAATTATGCCAATCATTAGTTTCAATTATCAGACACCTGACTTAAGAACGACCCGCCAATACGAAAGGCCCGATCCCGTCGTGATGATGTCATTTCCGTGGGGGAAGTTTGAAGAAGCGGTTTAAACGTCCCAACTTAAGAACGGATTCAAGTTAGGAACAAATCTACAGTCCCTATCTCGTTCTTTAACCGGGGACTACCTGTAGTTCTTATTCTTAATTTTAAAGAGGAACTGTAGTGAAAATAAGAAAATGAATAAAATAGCTAATTGTTAACAATAATAATTTATAGATAAATTAGTCAGAGGTTGCCCATTGTACCGCGGAAGCCTAAATAGCGATATTTTTAGGCGCCTATGCCGGCGCCCGGGAATGTTTTCTTCTGCCACAAATGCAATGCGATTATCGTAATGCACCTAGTGGGAAAAGCATTTGGGAGACATTGCGTGTGCGTGTGCGGGGGGGGGGGGGGGGGGGTAGGTATTAGGCAGGTAGTGTGTGTGTGGGGGGGGGGGGTAGGTAATAGGCAGGTAGTGTGTGTGTGTGTGTGTGTGTGTGTGTGTGTGTGTGTGTGTGTGTGTGTGTGTGCGAGGGGGGGGTTAAGGTTAGGTGTGGGTGAGAAGGTTCCATATGAGAGTAGGGTTAGGTTTTTCCATAGTAAAATATTGGTATTTAATACCGATATTTTACTATCAGCATTACTGTGTGCCAAAATGTCCAGACGGTGCAAGTACTGTATATTCCTGCGTATAAGACTACTTTTTAACCCTTGAAAATCTTCTGAAAAGTTGGGGGTCGTCTTATACGCCGGGTGTCATTGATGCCGGGTGATACACCCTATCCTGTTACTGCCTCTCAGATCTCACTGCTGAGGGAGCGCAATCTTTTCTTCCATACCGCTCTGATAAACAGGTAGACAAGGAGAGTTGACCAATGCAACAAGTCAAGTGACTATATACTGTTATATACTGGGTAACACATACAGTACAGCACCAGTATCTGTTCATACATAGCACCAGTACATGATTTTTTTATTTTTCTTTTCATTTGGTGTGCGTTGGAAGAGGGGTAGTCTTATACGGCGAGTATATCCCAAACTCTATATTTTAACTGGAAAAGTTGGGGGGTCGTCTTATACACCCAGTCGTCTTATACACCGGAAAATACGGGTACTTTTTTTTCTCAAACAATCAATACATAATAATTCATATGGCACAACAAAACCTGCCAAGGACATCCACAGTATGTAAGGGGCAGGCTGCCAATGCGGGGGGGGGGGGGGGGGGAAGGACAGATACATGAAGAAGGAGGTGGGCCAGACACACTGTTAAATGGAACCAAGCAACCGATTTTTTCCCTGCTTTCTAACAGCTATAGGAGCTGCCATGTTCCCCCTCCATCTCTAGCTGCCCATTATTTATCCAGGGGAAGTTGTGAAGATAGCACCTCTGACTTCTCTAAACTCTTAGAAACAAGGTGTACAATCTATCCCCCCCCTCCCCCGCCGTTGAAACCTTTTGTTTGCTCTCTGTTAGTATGTGCGATAAAATAAATACATCAGTCTTTATCTGCCTGAAATTTATGTGGTTAGACAGGCCTCATTAATAGGGTAAAAGCATCTGCTAAACTGGTAAAATTAAAAAGAAGAGGTAAAACTGATTGTTTTTTTAGTAATGAGTTACATTATTGGCATGCATTTTTAATGTGCTTGTAATGGATTGCGGTGACACCGCCGCGCGGTCTGACAGTGAGGCAGCTGAGGCCGCGTTCAGACCAGCAGTTTCTCCGCAACAGCAGCGTGCGCCTGGTTTGTTTGAGCCTAGTAGTGCACAGGGATGGAGAGCTACGCGCGCACGCGCTAACAGGCAAGCCCTTTATGCCAATAGGAGAGGGATCAGCTGACCTGGACGATCAGCTGATCCCAGCGCAGCAGGTGATTGGCTGAATAGGACTGGGCGGCGCTGAGGAGCGCTCTGCTATATATACTTCTTCCCTGTCAGTTGCCGGTTGTCTGCCGTTGCAAATGCTTATGTGTTAGCACTCAGACCATAGTCAGATCCTTCAGTGTGGTTGAACCAGGTGCACCTGGGAATCCACACTTAGCCAGATTACTGTGTTATTACTGTGCTATTATTGTGTTATACTTCAGACTAGTTCCAGGGTGTTGAGACCACGGACCTCACACCCAAGACTAGGGATACTGTGCTACTACAAAGTTATACTTCAGACTAGTTCCAGGGTGTTAAGACCACGGACCTCACACCCAAGACTAGGGATACTGTGTTATTATTGTGTTATACTTCAGACTAGTTCCAGGGTGTTGAGACCACGGACCTCACACCCAAGACTAGGGATACTGTGTCATTACTGTGTTATTCTTTAGACCAGTTCCTGGGTGTAGAGACCACGGACCTCACACTCTAGACTAGGCCTATGCTTGATATCTGTTATGACCTATTGCTTTCCTGACCCTCCTTCTGCTCTCTGATTCTGTACCTACGCATATCTGATTACTTGTTGCCAACCCTGCCTGTCCCTGGTTACCGAATCAGCCTTCTGTCTCTGTACCTTATCTGCCCGTGTGTTGCCGACCCGGCCTGGCTGACCTCTCTAACTGTCTGTAGAGACTCCCTGTCTCTTAAAGGGACCTCTCTGCTATCCAGTCAGGGACTCCATCTCTTAGGTGTCCTTTGACTGCAGTAGAGTCTGATTCCCAGCAGTCAGGGAATCACTGGCTCACATACTGTCACATCTAACACTTACACTTTGCCAGGTGTCCAGAGGTTAGTTATACTTGTATTATTGGAGATTCTGCAGATCACCAATAATCAGATTCTCTCTGTGTGCTGACACCGATCGTTACAGTGCTATTGAGATACCCTGGGTGTTAAAAATGGTGCTTTGGTTCACTTTTTGTTGCTATTGCGTTCTTCCTCCATCCTTGACACCATGAGCTCAGATTTCACAAGGCCAGAAATTGAATAGATTTCTACCCATTGGGAAAACATATAAAAACTACCACCCTCTCAGAAACTGGAAGAGAAGGTCTTGGATGAAGCAGGAATGTAGCTGAGTGCAGGAGATATCCGTCGCAGGGTACACGGTAAGACATGGGCGGTTGCATTTTTGCTGAAACAATCGCAATCTTTTTTAGAGACTTTCCACAGTAGTGAAGTGATGAGAAGATATCAAAACCAGCTTTCAACAAGAAATAGCTTATATGTGTATCAAGATCAATTTGATGCAGCAAAAACGGTTATTTTGTAACAATTTAGGCCTGGCGGTAGAGCGGCCGGTGAGTCAGCCGCTACACACTTCCACCCCACTTTAATAAGCGTTAGTCATGTCATCTCTGGGAGCTCTGAGCTTTGAATAATATATTCTTTTCTTTGGCAGTGAAACCTTCTGGCAAAGGGTTAAAATAGAAGTCCAAGCAAAAACAATAATACTGTAACCACATACCCTTTTTTATTGTTGCTATAAATAACTATAGCCATGCTTTATGAACTAGTCTAGAATGGGGAAGGGGGGGGTGGGGTCCTCAACTGTTTGCACAGGGAATTACATTTTTTGGGGGGGAAGCAAGGGATAGGGTGGCGATAGGGCGATAGGGGGTTGAAAGCTTTTTCTCTCTCTTTTGAACATCTGCTCACTGGTTTCCAGATACCAAATCACTTACAATCTCAGATCTGCACACAACCTTCTTTTGTCCTCCTCTAGAATTTCCTCACATTCCCGTATACAAGATTTCACACGTGCATCACCCCTACTCTAGAATGCCCTTCCACAACACATCTGTCACTCTCCAACCTTTGATATCTTTAAACGCACCCTCAAAACTCACAAGCAGTGCTGCTCGGATACCCCTTTTCAAAATCCAGATTGAATTCGGATCCGGATACCCAGATATCCGATCCGTATCGGATATCCGAGTTTGAAATTTTTAAATCCGAATGTGAATCGGATATCCGAACCCAGTATCCCAGATATCCGCCCGGATTCGGATATCCGGGTAGAAAACCGGAAGTGGGCTTTAAATTGCTTTTAAAACGTTTTTTAGGGTGAATGAGACATGTAGCATCATGTTTTTTTTAAAGGGAAACACATATTGACTCTCTCTCTCGCTCGCTCGCTCTCTCTCTCTCTCTCTCTCGCTCTCTCTCTCTTTCTAGGCCTGATTGCCTTTGAAAGGGATTTTTGCCATTGAAGGAGATTTTGGCTTCTGCTCGGATATCTGAACTAACTCTCCACCCAGATTTCGGATTTCAGATGAGAAACCCGAGAAAGTATGAAAGGAATAAGATGATTGCTTTCTAGACCATCTGATATATTCTAGAGGGCACAGAGGTACTATCAGCATGGTGGTGTAGTGGTCAGGGCAGTTTCTAGGCTAAATTGCCCCCCCCGGGCAAGGGTGTAAGAATTGCCCCCCTTCCCCCCACCCCCGTGGACCCGCGGACCCTTACTCTTTAGGGACAGCCACAGGTCACAAGTAGGTCTGCATACTTACTAGTGACCAGCCGCTCATCCAGGAGGAAGCAGGGACCAGGAAAACACACAGGCGAAGAGAGCCTGGAAAGCTGACTCCTCCATGGGTGCCGCCGCACACTGACAGCCTGCAGTACCGCTACAGGCCATCAGGTGTCATCACGTGGTGGTGACGTGATGATGACTTGACGTCTGACGCCGGCAGCCCAGGAGGAGTCAAGGAAGGTGATCATGCTGGTAATCTTCTTTCTTTTTCCATTTGGTTGCACTGCGCATCACCAGCTCCCTAGCAGTTATGTCCTTCTGCCTGCACCCCCCTTCTTCTACTTGCCGGTCTGTTCCCAGGGCAGTCGCTCTTCCCGCAATGCCCAAGAAACGGCCCTGGTAGTGGTTAGCACTCTCGCCTTGCTTTGAATACCAGCTTAGTAAATCGTTGCTAAATACTGATATTTTACTAAAACTAAACCTATCCCTACTCTCACACAGAACCCTCCCCCCCCCTCCAATGCCTAGTCCTCACCCCCCCCCTCCCCCGGTGGTGCCAATTCCTACTCTCACACATAACCCTCCCTCTACCGCTGCCTAACCTAAATCACCCCCCAACCGGTGGTGCCTAACCCTAAGACCCCTCTGATGGTGCCTAACCCTAAAACCCCCTTTCTCCCCTGCAAATAGCGTTCGTACAAAAAGCAATACATTTCTAAGATAATGTATTTCAAAATTATAATTTAGGAAATTATAATTCCCAAAACGAATTTCAAAATGATAAAAAAAAAGTTAAAAATGATAATTTACAAAATGATAATTGTCAAAACAAATTTCAAATCAATATTTTTTAAAACACTAATTTGCAAATTGAAAAACTTTGAATGGATGCCTGCCATTTAGTGCCCAATAGCTGATATTTTGCATTAGCGCCTACTGGGCGCCCAAATAGTCCATTAGCTCGAGGTGCCCAAATTTCCTTCCTCCCATGATACATACACTACACACAATACATACAGTACACATAGACATATGACTATGGTAGGGATTAGATTGTAAGACCCTCTGAGGGACAGTTAGTGACTATATTCCGTATAAAGGGAAACAAAAAGAACAATATCCTCTAAGCCTTAGAGTCTAAGGTATGCCACAACACCCACATAGACTTTATACCAATACAAAGATACGTATAGCAAAAATATTGAAGAAACTTGAAGAATTTATATGCAAAAATACAAAAAGCCTTTATTGAAGACAACACTTGTGTAAACATGTTCATCTTTCAGGAAACATTTTCTATAGCAAAGAATGGCGAACATACAGCAGTGTTTGATATCAAGATTAGTGCAGATGTAAGTATTGAGGCGACAACGTTGACTTGTTTCGGGATAGACCCTTCATCAGGCCTCCATATATAAAGTCAAATCTGTATAGTAACACATGTGCTTAACAGACATCTGAACAAAATGAAGCCAGGTAAGACCACTCATCCAATTTTCAAACACAGGAACCGAGCATGGCAGGAGTTGGAGGAGAATGGCCATTACCAGTTGTCTTATATGTGGAGGCCTGATAAAGGGTCTATCCCGAAACAAGTTGACATTGTCGCCTCAAGTGTTGTCTTCAACAAAGGCTTTTTGTATTTTTGCATATAAATCCTTCAAGTTTCTTCAATATTTTTGATATACGTATCCTTGTATTGGTATAAAAGACAGTTAGGGACTAGACCAGGCATGGGCAAACTTGGCCCTCCAGCTGTTAAGGAACTACAAGTCCCACAATGCATTTGCCTTTATGAGTCATGACTGTGGCTGTGAGACTTCTGCAATGCATTGTGGGACTTGTAGTTCCTTAACAGCTGCAGGGCCAAGTTTGCCCATGCCTGGACTAGACAATATACAATGTACATATATATACATATATGTACATATATCTGTACAGCGCTGTGGAAGATGTCAGCACTATATAAATACTAAATAATAATTTCGAAATTGCAGCCCACTGGTTCATATCCTGAATCTGGATCACTAGACAAACACAGACACACGCTGTAGTTCCATTGAAGTTATTATTTAAAATCTCTCCTGCAATGATTGTCATATCCTGAAACTGCACTTCTCAGATTGCCTCAATATAATGTGTTCACGGACACTTCATATGACTTAATGGGGAGCCTTTTCCGCTGTGCGCTGTAATGTAATAGCGGTAAGCAGGGCCTAAATGCCCCTATTAGATTGATGATGTCTTTGTTGATTCAGATAGTGAAAGCAGCTTTGTACATTCCACCCCGTCACAGTAATTGCACAGGAAGCTCAGTGACAAGACAAACATCGCATAAAAGTCAAATATCAACATTTCCAATGCACCGAACACAAGTTTGTTTCCCCTTGTGAAATAAAACATATGGGTAAGACTGTTTAGTGAATTTCCCATAACATTTGTTTTGTATTTATTTTATGGACTTGGCTATTCGGAAGGACTGGAAACAGAAATATTAAACAGAAACTGGAATCATAAAAAAAACTGTAAATGTAGTTAAAGCTAAACTCCTCTGGAGTCCCAAACTACATATCTGCATCACACACCGTTCACAAAACACCCTACTGGGCCTAAGCAGGAAAAACGGGCGCAGGAGCCCTTACGAAAAAACGGCCCTGTGATAAAAGCCGCATTCAGTAGCATGAGGAGGAAATGTACTGTTTTTTGCGTACGAGAGGAATCGGCGTGAGAGATTTGGACGCAGGATACAGCCGGTATATGGCTGGTCCTGCTGCTATACTATTCCCCCTCCAAGCCGCGATGGATGGTGGGGAATGAAATAATTCGGCTTCCAGCAATTGCTGGTGGCCGAATTATTGTGTTTTAAAAGTAACTTCAGCTCCGTCTTCTGACGGTGCCAAAGTTACTCCCTATGCGCTGCTATAGCCGTAATCAGGGGTGCTCATCAGGACTTTCGAATTCGAATGTACCCGAATAATCAGGTCCATTTTCATTGGTTGGAAGCCGAAGCCCGATGCTGTGCCGAATTCGAAGTTTCCCCGAATAGTCGCTCTCGAATTCGGCCGGTTGACGCGGTGATCACGAGGTTCGGCTTCGGTATCCAGGGGATGACGTCATTGGGCCAATCAGAAGGCCTCCAGCCGAGGCCCTAGCAACCCTAGAAACCTCCCCTCCTCTATATAAGGTGGCGGCCATCTTAAGGAGCCCCGTCCTTGCTTAGTGACTCTGCGGTACTGAGAGCATTTCCAGTGCTGCTGCTCATCATTGCAAGTGCTTTTTCATTGCTAAACCTAGCGTTTTGCTTCCTAAACACCTCCTGAACACATTTATTGTACTCATTTGTAGATAGATAGTAATTTGATTGTTTTTAGTCAGCTAGTGTATACTGTATACTGTGCTAGGCTAGTGTTAGGTCTGTGTGCAGGCTAGGCCTGCTAGCCTAGGTAGCCTTAGCCTACTACTAGCTTAGGTAGGTTATGGATTATAGTTAGTTGTGTACTAGTACTAGTTTAGTTAATTTGTACTGCTGTAGCCTGTTAGTTTATTAGCTTCAGTAATGTGTTAGTTACTGTATTACACTAGGGATTCTAGTTAGAGCTGCTCAGTCACGTACTCCCTGCTTGCCAGCAGTAACCAGGTTGACCCAATGGGCTGTGTAAGTATTGTACCTGCCCTGACCGTGCTTGGGAGACCAGGCATCCATGGTCAGATGGGCGTACGTTAAAAAGGGGCGCTGGGAAAAAAGGGCGCGGGGTTTTAAACGATAAGCATAGATAACGTTTAAAAATGTATTGTACTGTATTTCGTTTAAAATTAATGTTTTATAAACTTATAAATCATTAAATAATGTGCATTAAATCGGCAATTGTAAAAACGTTAATCTTTCGTTTAAATAGTGAAACGTATAATAACGTTTAAAAAAAATTACTAAGTACCTACCCCTAACCCCTAGACCCCCCTGTTGATGCCTAAACCTAAGACCCCCCCTGTTGGTGCCTAAGTAACCCTCCCTGTACCTACCCCTAACCCCTAGACCCCCCTGTTAGTGCCTAAACCTAAGACCCCCCTGTTGGTGCCTAAACCTAAGACCCCCCTGTTGGTGCCTAAACCTAAGACCCCCTGTTGGTGCCTAAACCTAAGACCCCCCTGTTGGTGCCTAAACCTAAGACCCCCTGTTGGTGCCTAAACCTTAGACCCCCCTGGTGGTGCCTAAACCTAAGACCCCCCTGTTGGTGCCTAAACCTAAGACCCCCCTGTTGGTGCCTAAACCTAAGACCTCCCTGTTGGTGCCTAAACCTAAGACCCCCCTGTTGGTGCCTAAACCTAAGACCCCCCTGTTGGTGCCTAAACCTAAGACCCCCCTGTGATAAGCATTAATAAAGTTTCAAAAACATATTGTACTGTTTTTCGTTTAAAAATAATGTTTGAAAAAAATATTGTACTGTTTTTCGTTTAAAAATAATATTAAAAAATGTATAAATCATTAAATAATGTGTAATCATGAGAAGCAGTAATAAAACATTAAGTCTCCGGGCGCCGCTTTTAAAACGTTATTTTTCTCCGGCGCCCTTTTTTCCTATCGGGCGCCCATTAAACGATATTTATTATGGGAGTGAATGGCGGCGCCCGATTTGTCCACTAGCCTCCTGCGCCCTTTTTTACTGTTACCGTCAGATGGACCCTTGACCCAATGCTGTGTGCCAGAGATGACACCACTTGCCTCTCAACTTCATGGTACAGTTTGGGTATCGCCTTTTTGGAGAAATAATTGCGGCCTGGTATCTTACACTGCGGTGTCCCAATGGCCACAAATTTTCAGAAGGGCTCAGAGTCCACCAGCTGGTATGGTAACAGCTGGCGAGCTAACTGTTCCACCAAGCCAGCTGTCAGACGCCGGGCAAGGGGGTGACTGGCAGACATTGGCTTCTTCCGCTCAAAGATTTCCCTCACGGACACCTGGCTGCTGCTGAGGGCAGAGGAGCAGGAACCGCTCAAGGTGAGAGGCGGAGTGGAGGAGGGAGGCTGGGATTGTGAAGGTGCAAGGGAGAAAGTGGCTGAAGATGATGCACCTATAGGAGGAAGGGGAGGAGGTGGTTTTGCTTTTGTGTGCTGATTTTCCTCAGGTGGTCTCCCCATTGCAGTTTGTGCCTTTTCTGCAGGTGCCTTCGTAAGGCAGTTGTCCCTACGTGGGTGTTGGCCTTTCCACAGCTCACTTTTTGGTGGCAGAGAATACGGGGATGGAGTAGTGAGTTGGTTGGGCAGTCCAATACAGCCCATCCATCCAGCTTTCTATTCCCTGTGTCAGTGATATCAGGATGGCTTAGGATGGTGAGCGCAGGAACCCCGGGCAAAGGAAGTGATGTAGTATGGGCCAGCCAGGAAATGGGCAGCCAACACACAGGTTGTGGGGTTTGGGAGGCAAGCTTCAATGATGGATTAAGATGAAATGGGGCCCTAGGCAAGGCAGTACCTGTGGCTCATCCTGATAATCTTTTTAGCAATCTGCGGTGGGAGACGGGACATAAAACTTGAGAAAAGTTGGGTCCTCTGACATCCACTAGACCCCAGGCACTTGATTAGATTGCCTTGTGGATGATCCTGTTTCGGCAAGCTTGAGTTCCTGTCCAGGTTTGTGGGTTCAGTTCAGCAGAGGGTATGGTTTAGGGTACCAGAATTTGTGCCTATAGGCTACCAAGACCCAGCCCTGATTGGTACTTTATCTCATCATCATGCCTCATTGAACTTCAGTTACCCTTTACCTGTACCTCCACTTTTGTATGATAAAAACATTTCTAGCGTAGTGAAACTGAATTACTGAGGTTCAGAAGGGGTAACTGCAATGCTTCACTTTGCACCCTGGGTAATCACGCTTGTCTGTACATGCTGCAGCTGCGCTCAGACACAGTGCAAACCACGGCACACTCAACTTCAGCGCTTGCCTAAATGTCTCCTTTATTTTCCCTTCTCTGGCGTAAATACAAGAAGGAAATAGTTTTGTGGAATTTTACGCTAGTATTAGTCACTCTACCCACTGAAGCAGTTTTTGATCTTATTAAAGTTAATTGCTTCTGAACCCATGAAGGTTCTCAATTATCCACATCATAGTTTAGGAAAAAAATAAGGTAGCTGCAGAAGGGCACTTTGTGCTCTAGAAGTAAATCCATGCTTGTGCCTCATGCTTCTCCTATAATAATCTAGACCAGAGGTGTCAAACTTAGCCACATAAGGGGCCAAAATCTAAAACATTCTTAGGCCTGGAACCCACTGAAATCCGCAAACGCAAAACGCAACCGCTAGCGTTTTGCCTGAGCGGTTTGCAAGCGGATTCATGCGAGTTTTCGGTCGCGTTTTGCAACAGTGTATTTTTTTCCTCAGCGGTTGTGTAGCGTTTTGCGTTTCGCGTTTTTATCCTGATTGGTCCTGTGAATTATTTTTAATTTTGTTACAGTGTGCTGAACCGCAAAACCGCTCAGTTTAGGTTTTGCTGAGCGTTTCTGCTAGCGTTTCAATACTTTACATTGAAGCGCTAACGCTCCCAAAATGCTGCAGGTCCTGCGTTTGCGTTTCTGGGTAACGCAAACGTTCCTGTGGAAGTTGCCCCATCCATTAACATCAGCTGAGCGTTTTGGCAAAACGCTAGCGTATCGCAGCGCTGCCAAAATGCTCAAAAAAACGCTCTTGTGGGTTCCAGCCCTAAAGGTGGCCACAAACCATACAATTTTTGAAATATCTGTTTGAAGGTGGCCCCACACTATACAATAAATTGATACATTTTTACGGCAATTCGATAAATAGGAATCTCCCGAAAAAACCAAAAGCTTTTTTTTTCATTCGACTGAAAAATCTGATTGGATTTCCCGTTTATTTTCGATTTTTATCAATCAGGATTGCTGGAAATTTTTCTTCAATTTTTCTAAAGATTGTATGCTGAGTGTTATGATGGTGTGTGTTAGACTTAGCAATTTTCTCAGAGTTTTCAATCATTTTTATCATAATTGGGGAAAAATTGAACATATGTGTCATATTGGTCATATTTTTGAAATGTTACAATCAGAATTGAACAGATATTTTAAAAATTGTATGGTGTGTGGCCACCTTGATTTTAAGAATTGCAATACATTTTTATGACTGATTGTAACATTTCAAAAATCTGACCAATGTACCGCACACATGATGATAAGAATGATTGAAGACTCTGAGAAAATTGCTTGAGTGCATATATTAATAAATTGACAATCTACCACACACCATTCAATTTTCATAAAAATTGATCAGAAAAAAAACCTCCATTCCCGATCAACTTTTATTGAATAAAACGGGAAATCTAATCAGATTTCTTGCTCAAATAAAAAGAAAAAAAGTTTTAGATTTTTTGGGAAATCCAATCTTTTTTATTGAATTGCTGAAAAATTGGATCATTTTATTGTATCGTGTGCGGCATCCTTAAAGAGGATGAGTCATACTGCAGCATCCAGCCTCCAGCCCCATAAGCATGGATGTGTCCCTTGCTGTCCTCCTTAGTGCCTCCGTTAAGCCGTAAACTTCTCCGGTAAGCGGCTCAGTGATGTCAGCGGGGGGGGGGGGGGGGCCTTCTGCGCATGCGCTGACTTTCTGTGCAAGCACAGAAGGCCCTGGCTGATATCACTCAGTCAGACTGAGCCCGACTGAGCCAAGTACCGGGGATTGATTGCGGCTGTACGGAGGATTGTGTGAGGACTGCGGGAGGACGGCAAGGGACGGCGAGGGACACATCCATGCTTATGGGGCTGGAGGAAGTCCCGGGTAAGTAAAAAAACGGCAGCATGACTCATCTCTGAGTCTCTTTAAGTCACGGGCCAAATTGTTTATTATGATTTAACACTTCTTGAACAGTATAAAAAATGGGGTAACTATAGTCAAAACGAGGGGCAGCT
Source organism: Hyperolius riggenbachi (assembly GCF_040937935.1). NCBI lineage: Eukaryota > Metazoa > Chordata > Amphibia > Anura > Hyperoliidae > Hyperolius > Hyperolius riggenbachi. The sequence goes on along the minus strand of NC_090646.1, from coordinate 78,612,746 downwards.
CCCCCCCTTCTGCAGAGTAGCCAGTGGAGTAGGTTAATGTTTACCTGCCCCAGTGCTGCTTTGGCAAACTACGTATCCTGTGCGTACATGGCATTCTAGGTTTTTCACCGCAGGGGGAGCCAAATGACTGCCCACCTGCTGCCGGGGGGGGGGGGGGGGGGAAGTAAATTTGCGGTCCAGCAATCGCTGGATCCCCGCATTACCCGTGGGCGAGGTGCAGGATCCATCTGAAAATGGCACCTGCGAATAATGGCGCACGGTGTTGCCGCTAATCCGTTTGCCACTTATCGCTATTTAACGTTAAAGCCTTATTGTTATTTAACGTTAAAGCCTTATTGTTATTTAGCGTTAACACACAGAACCCTCTCTGTACCTATCCCTAACCCCTAAACCCCCCCTGGTGGTGCCTTACCCTAACCACCCCCCCCTGGTGGTGCCTAACCCTAAGACCCCCCTGGTGGTGCCTAACCCTAACATCACCCTGGTGGTGCCTAACCCTAACCACCCCCTGGTGGTGCCTAACCCTAACCACCCCCTGGTGGTGCCTAACCCTAAGACCCCCTGGTGGGGCTTATGTAGGGCGCTATTGATAAATAATGTTACTGTGAGCAATAACGTCTGCTATTTGGCAAATGAACGGCACTATTGATAAATAATGTTAGTGTGTGCCACTATTGATAAATAACGTTAGTGTGTGCCTTTTTTCTTTTTTTTTTCCCTGTGCGCCATTATTAGGCAGTACTAACGATAAATAGCGATAAGCGTATCTTTTTAATGCGGCGCCATTTTTATGCATAGGCGCTGTGCGCCATTATTTACTGATCCGGAGGTGCGAACTATAGGATTACTGCCATAGCCACGCCTAGTTTCGGTGCTACGTGGCCTCCCATCAGCCAGGTGCTGAAAATCCCTGCTTCCTATCTTGTCTGTAGAGAGGCTGCACTTTAGATGAGCAAATGGTTCTTGAAACAATTGTCCCGTTTTGTGCATTTTTTGTGAAATGTAATATTTTCCCGTAAAAAAAAAAAAACACACTAAAAAATGTCCACTATTGGTATGAAAAAAAAAACAAAAACAAACATAATGCAATCCCTCTAAGTTTGTGGACCAATGTGGAGGTATGTTACTTGAGCATCAGATTCATGGTCTCAGTGTGTTACCTCATGATCAATGTGCATTTCCTGGAGGAATAGATGTCGTTCTCGTTTGCCTCCGCTGGGTGATTGCGCAGGACCGGGCAGTCATCAGACTCATTTGTTACTTTGTCTGCGAATATGCTTAATAGTTTAGGAAAGGGCAAATAACAGGCATGTTTGGAGAGGCTCCAGTGGGGGAAATGAATTGATTCCCTGCTCGAGTAAATTGTCCATGAACTTCCTGTCTGAGTGTATTGAAGTAACCACTGATGACAGATCGGGAGCAATCCATCATTCAGCTACCAAGTCCGAGAATTTTTTACTAGACAAAAAAAATCTATCTGTACATTGCTAATCCATGGCTTCTGAAAACATAACTTCACCCTGCTGGCTGACTATTCATGATCAGTCAAAAAAATAAACCTACACTGTACATTATGTTTTTTTTAATCTAGTTTGCCATTATGCAAACATATGTAACCTTTTGCAAGAAGGCTTTATTCATTGTTCACATTTTTGGAAATGGGGGGGGGGGGGGGGGGAGGGGGGGAGTGAACACAGCTGCATACAGGAAGCTGCCACTGACTGTTAAATTGTTCCATAGACCTCTAGATTGTGTAAGCCTTCGGGCAGGGCCCTCTTCCTTATGTCTCCGACCTGTTCACGCACCTCCATTATGGTACACCCATCCTATGGATCTAAGTGAACTCTTGAGTGAACTCGACTTGCCTAATCTCCACGCTCCATCCAGTGACTGACTAAGCATCAGCAGAGGCGTAGCTAGGGTTTTCAGCGCCCGGGGACAAAGACTATTAATGCGCCCCCTAAGGTGAAGGGTCGTGACCAAATGTGGGCGTGGTTATGGTGCTCCACATTTGGTCATGCCCCTTCAAATGTACATGGAGGTTAGCAGGCTCACGCTCACCCACCCTCCCTCAGTATGTACCTTCCAGCATGTTCCAAGACAAATTCAGCAATCATGAGCCCCCCCCCCCCCCATCAAGACAAATTCCGCAATCATGAGCCCCCCCCCCCCCATCAAGACAAATTCCGCAATCATGAGCAAACATGAGGCCCCCAACATGACCAACTCAGCAATCATGAGGCCCCCAACAAGACAAATTTAGCAATCCTGAGGCCCCCAACAAGACAAATTCAGCAATCATAAGGCCCCTAACAAGACAAATTCAGCAATCATGAGGCCCCTAACAAGACAAATTCAGCGATCTTGAGGCCCCCAACAAATCATGAGGCCCCCAACAAGACAAATTCAGTAACCATGAGGCCCCCACAAGACAAATTCAGCAGTCATGATGCACATAAATAGACAGCATTTCACATAAAAGGCAGAATGCCCCCTTAATATGGTAGACACCTCTCACCTGGCAGCAGTTACCCAAAATACACTCAATCTGACAGCAGTGCTTCCCCAAAAATAGGTAGCCCCAGGTCTATAGGTGTCCCTAGAATAGGTGGCCAGCAGTATAGATGTCCCCAGAACAGGTAGCCAGGGGTAGAGATGTCCACAGAACAGGTAGCCAGGGGTAAATGTGCCCAGTATATGTAGGCAGGGTATGTGTCCCCAGTATATGTAGCCAGAGGTATATGTGCCCAGTATATGTAGTCAGGGTTATATGTGCCCCAGTATATGTAGCCAGGGGTATAATATGTGCCCAGTATATATAGTCAGGGGTATATGTGCCCAGTATATGTAGCCAGGGGTATATATGCCCAGTATATGTAGCCAGGGGTATATGTGCCCAGTATATGTAGCCAGGGGTATATATGCCCAGTATATGTAGCCAGGGGTATATGTACCCAGTATATGTAGTTAGGGGTATATGTGCCCAGTATATGTAGGCAGGGGTATATGTGCCCAGAGTAGGTAGCCAGGGGTATATGTGCCCAGAGTAGGTAGCCAGGAGTATATGCCCAGTATATGTAGTTAGGGGTATATGTGCCCAATATATGTAGTCAGGGGTATATGTGCCCAGAGGAGGTAGCCAGGGGTATATGTGCCCAGAGTAGGTAGCCAGGGGTATATGTGCCCAGAGTAGGTAGCCAGGGGTATATGTGCCCAGAGAAGGTAGCTAGGGGTATATGTGCCCAGAGTAGGTAGCCAGGGGTATATGTGCCCAGAGTAGGTAGCCAGGGGCATATGCCCAGTATATGTAGTTAGGGGTATATGTGCCCAATATATGTAGGCAGGGGTATATGTGCCCAGAGTAGGTAGCCAGGTCAGGTGTCCCCCTCCCCAGCAGGAGGGGAGCAGCGCAGAGAAGAGAAGGGGCTCCGCCTGCCGTCGTTCCGTCGCTGTCTGGCGGTTGGGGGGGCTGTGTGTGCCCGGTCGCTCGCTCGGGTGGGCCCGCCCCCCGCTCATTGGCACTGGTGCATGTTCGCTGCTTCTGGCCGGGTGCAGGCAGCGAGCCGGGCATGGGCCGAGGATGCTGGTGATTGCAGGGTAGTCTTGTCGCGAACCGCGGTTTGGGTTTTAAACCGAAAACTGTGCAGCCCTATCTAATGCTTATGTCACAATGGTGTTAATTACAAAGGAGGAGAGAAGGGAAAAAGAAAGGGGAAAGGAGGTACTCACAGTGCAGCATTGATATTTTAGAGTTGTTGTAGTAGCGGCTGCAGTGTGGGGTTCCCTGCACACTGCAGATCCGGTTTCCGATTCTGATTCCGATGTATGGTTCCGATTTTTCCCTGCAACTATTGTGAGATACTATAAGTGGTGTAATGCATCAATCTTTCAGGGATTCACACTCAGCGGCTGGATTTGCACTTATTCCTAGCAGCTTTTCCTCTCGTATACCTATAAGACCGGTGAGGGCATTTCTTATTTTTTGGTGGTTGGTTTTTCTTTTTTTTTCTTCTCTATATTTTTTTTATTTTATTTTATTTTATTCTATTCTATTCTATTATTTTTCCTTGTGTGATTTTTCTTCTTTTTGTTGTTGTTGTTGTTGTTGCTGTTGTGTTATGTTTATATAATTGGATTCAGACTATAATGTGAAGATGCGCCCAGGGACACAGGAGCACGGCTGTGAAGTCATGTTGATGGAAGTCCGGGCAAGATAATACGCTGAGTCTGAATAGAAAAAAAAAAAAAAAGAAGGGGCTGCTCTCCCTTCCTTGCTCTCCCCTCCAATGTCCGGGTGGCTGGCAGCGGCGGGCGGAACTTACCTCCGTCTCGTCGCAGCGTCGGATGGATCTGCCGCTACTCCGGTCTGGTTCAGACCAGAGCAGCGGCTGCGGGACCCGAACTTCCGGCCGGCGCTGGAGCGAGACGGAGGTAAGTTCCGCCCGCCGCTGCCAGCCACCCGGACATTGGAGGGGACAGCGAGGGAGGGAGAGCACCTAAGGTGAGGGAAGGAGGGGGGAGATGGCCCCCCTTCCCCACCGTCCGCACAGCTCTCCCTCTTCTCTGCGCTGCTCCCCTCACCCCCCGCAAAAAAAAAACCAAAAAAAAAAAACCAGATGCTCAGCTGGGCGCCCTTGGGGACCAGGCGCCCCGGGGCACTTGTCCTACCCCGACCCCCCCTAGCTCCGCGCCTGGACAAGGTTCACCAGCACTCCCCCCCCCCCCCCCCCCACGACTACATAATAAAAGAGCGCCTGGAAATGTGGGCGCACAGGAATGCCGATTGTTGAATGAATAGAATTCTACTATTAGCGTGTAATGAAGGTTTATAAAATATTGGTATTAAATACTAATATTTTACTATAGCTACACCTAACCCTACTCTCACACGAGACCCCCCCCCAATCCCCCCCCCCTGTCGCCTAACACTACCCATCCCCCCTGCACAGACACCTGTCTTGATGCCTAATCCTAACCCCCCCACATCCCAGCATTAACAGCCTGTCTGATGCCTAACCGTAACTGCCCCCTTTGCACAAACACCAGCCTTAACCATCCCCATGAATAACCTTAACTCCCACCTTGCTGCCAAGTGCCCTTCCCCCCGTGCAAACATTAAAAAACAAAAACATACTTTTTCGGGCACTGCGGTAAGCGCCCAATGAAATAGTGGTATTGGGGCACCTCGTTTCAGGAAATTTCCCCTCAATACCGCTATTTCAATAGGACCTATGGTGGTGCCGAAATTTCCTGCTCCCCTCACCCCCCTCACTTGTGCCCGCCCCAGTATAGATAGCAAATGTGCCCCCGGTATAAGGAAGACCCCCTGTGACCAGTTTAGATAGCCAGATGGATCCCAGGTATTAGGTAGGGCCCACCAATCCAGTATAGGTATCCAGATATACGCCCAGTATTAGGTAACTTACATAAAGGACGTAAAATCTTGCGCTGCTAGAACGGTGATCAAGGATGGCTGAGGTTGGTCACACTTTAGCTGCTCCTTTAGAGCCCGGCTGTCAGAAAGACTTGGTCAAAGAAACAAAAGTAGAGAAGGAGGAGTGCTCCATAGTGTAACAATCCTTTAATAAAACAAATTGTGCAAATACAAATCCACTTACTAGATGTAAGTTGAATGCAGGCATGTAGTCAGGCTTACAGCCTTAAAATCCTTCCTAGGTGGATGCAACTTGGTGGTGCTGCCGGTGGTGTTATTACGCGTTTTGGCATTCCACGCCTTCGTCAGATAACCTGGGTTATCTGACGAAGGCATGGAACATCGAAACGCGTAATAACACCACCAGCACACGTTTATTTCTCAGGGGTGCATCCAGGGTGATTTACCACCTAATCCACTCAACTCCGATGGCCACGGCAGCTTGAGGTTGCATCTACCTAGGAAGGATTTTAAGGCTGTAAGTCTGACTACATGCCTGCATTCAACTTACATCTAGTAAGTGGATTTTTATTTGCGCAATTTTGTTTTATTAAAGCATTGTTACACTATGGAGCGCTCCTCCTTCTCTACTTAGGTAACTTACATGTCCAGAATAGGTAGCCAGATGTGCCCCTTTTTATGCAGCCCCAATAGCCAGATGCCCCTCCAGTATTAGATAGCCATATGTGCGGTCACATCGTATCTGGAGAAGGGGGCTACTTAATACTGGGAGTGCATCTGGAGGGCTACCTAATACTGGGGGTGCATCTGGAGTGCTACCTAATACTGGGAGTGCATCTGGGGGGCTACCTAATACTGGGAGTGCATCTGGGGGGCTACACAATACTGGGGGTGCAACTGGGGGGCTACTTAATACTGCAGTGCACACCCCAAGTATTAAGAAGCTTAGGTAGCTTCCTTCCCAAGGTAAGGTAGACAGATGAACCCCCAGTATTAGGTAGCCTCCTTCCCCAGGTAAGAAAGTGAAGGAATGGAGGGACGTAAGAAGATCAGGAAATCCTCTGGACAATCCAGAAGCTCCACTCTACTTTGGTATCTTTTTTTTTTTGTGTGTGTGTGTGTGTTCAGGTAAACTTTAAAGAGACTCCGTAACAAAAATTGCATCCTGTTTTTTATCATCCTACAAGTTTCAAAAGCTATTCTAATGTGTTCTGGCTTACTGCAGCACGTTCTACTATCATCATCTCTGTAATAAATCAACTTATCTCTCTCTTGTCAGACTTGTCGGCCTGTGTCTGGAAGGCTGCCAAGTTCTTCAGTGTTGTGGTTCTGCTATAAACTCCCCCATCCAGGCCCCTCTCTGCACACTGCCTGTGTGATATTTAGATTAGTGCAGCTTCTCTCTGTTCTATAATCTTTTACAAGCTGGATAAATCCTCCTCTGAGCTGGCTGGGCTTTCACATACTGAGGAATTACATACAGGCAGAGCTGTCTGCACTCTGCAGGAAGAAACAGCCTGACACTTCAGTGGAAGATAGCTGCAGGGGGAAAGAATCACACAAATGATCTCTTGAGATTCAAAAGGATGGCTGTATACAGCCTGCTTGTGTATGGATGTATTTTCTATGTGTGGACATACTGTACATCAATCTACTTCCTGTTTTGGTGGCCATTTTGTTTGTTTATAAACAAACTTTTTAAAACTGTTTTTAACCACTTTTAATGCGGCGAGGAGCGGCGAAATTGTGACAGAGGGTAATAGGAGATGTCCCCTAACACACTGGTATGTTTACTTTTGTGCGATTTTAACAATACAGATTCTCTTTAAATATTTTATAGCAATTTAACTATTATTCCTGATGCTTTGCTTAAAAAAATTTCAATTTTTTTTTTATACCTACCACAAATGGGGTCTATGAGATACCATGGTGAAGCATTATAAAGACGAGGCTCAGACATAAATAAATAAAATTACTTAATTTTTGTACAATATTCAATAACCACTTAAGGACCGGGCTGTCTGCAGAGTATCTGTGCTGCCTGGGCTCTCCAGCCCGCAGCACAGATCGTCATTATAGCAGGGCGATCAGACCTCCCCCCTTTTTTCCCCACTAGGGGGATGACTTGCTGGGGGGGTCTGATCGCCGTCACTCCGTGTGGCCGAGCGGGGTATCCTCAAAGCCCCCCTCCGCAGCGATATTGCGCGCTCTTTCCCCTTACCTCCCTCTCTCTTCCCCTATGAGCTGCGCAGGACGGATATCCGTCCTGCGATGGATAGGATAGGCGTCAGCCTATCAAATGACGGCAATCCCCGGCCAATCAGAGGCCGGGGATCGCCGATCTCCATCACAGCAGCGCCGTATTGATGTAAACAGTGGGGATTTCTTCCCCGCATGTTTACATTATGCGTGCGAGCCGCGATCGGCTCGCACACTGTTCACGGAGACAGTCTCCGTGAACTGGCATGGAAAGGCCACTCGTACGAGCGGCCGTTTCCATGCAAAACCACAAATGACCAGGCGCCGCCTTTCGGCGTTAGCTGGTCGTTAAGTGGTTAATACATTATTTAGTGTTTTTCCTTCCTTTCCTCTCCCTGATTTATATTCTGAAAATTATCACAGGTGATGACAACTTTAGTCCTGTCAGGTCAGGGCCGGATTTACTATAAGGCACTGTAGGCACATGCCTACAGACGCCTGATGATAGAAAGGCGTCTCACTCCCCTTTCTGAACGCCTCCCTCCCATCTTTCATATGCAGAGTCCTGTTGAGAGTGTAAATGATAGGTTACTCACTCTGCCACTAACAAGATCTCTCTTCAGTCAGGGGCACCTCTAGCTAATTAATATTGAGGGAGGTTATCTCTGGCTACCTAATACTAAGGGGCACCTGTAGCTATCTATGACAGGCAAGGGAAGTAAGGGAGAAGTAGCAGCTCAGGGGCGCCTCTAGCCATTTTGTCTCTCCAGGCGAGAAAACATGTGGCGCCTCCTCCCTCCCCCTGGCAGGGCACCCCCCCATGAAAATAATCGTACTGCGGCAGTGTTTCACCAAAAAATAATCGTAATGCGGCAGCGTTTCACCAGAAAATACACATATTGCGGAAGCATTTCATCAGAAAATAATAGTATTGCAGCAGCATTTCACCAGAAAACAATCGTAATGGTGCAACGTTTCACCTGAAATTACACTTCTTGTGGCAGCATTTCACCAGAAAATACACAATGCGGCAGTGTTTCACCAGAAAATGCACAATGCGGGCAGCGTTTCACCAGAAAATACACAATGCAACAGCGTTTCACCAGAAAATACACAATGCAACAGCGTTTCACCAGAAAATACACAATGCAGCAGCGTTTCACCAGAAAATACACATACAGTAGGCAGGGCTCCACTTTCATGAGGCACAAAGTGGGACAGAAGGAGGCACAGGGGGACTGAATAAGCCACACAGGGAGACATAGGGAGACACAGGGGGACAGAAGGAGGCATGAGGGTCAGAAGAAGTCACAAAGGAGGACAGAAGGAGGCACAAGGGAACAGAAGGAGGCACACAGGGGGACACAAGGAAGCACAATGGGCAACAAAAGGATGCACAATGGGGGACACAATGAGACACAAAGAAGGGCAGAAGGAGGCACAGGAGAACAGAAGGAGGCACACGGAGGGGGGGGGGGGGGCACAAGGAGGCACAATGGGCAACAAAAGGAGGCACAATGGGGACAGAATGAGACACAAAGGAGGACAGAAGGAGGCACAGGAGGACAGAAGGAGGTCCACAGAGGGGCAGCGGGTGGTACAAGGGGACAGAAGAAGGCATGAGGGCCAGAAAGAGGCACAAAAAAGGACAGTGGGAGGCACAGGGGGACAGAGGAAGGCGCAGGGGATAGAGGTGGCACATGGGGACTGAAGAGGCACATGGAGACAGAATGGGGCACAAAGGGAGACAGAAGGAGGCACATGAGGACAGAAGGAGGCAGAGTGGGACTGAAGGAGGAATAGGGGGGCAGAGTTAGCATAGGGGGACAAAGAAAGGCACAAGGGGACATAAGGAGGCAAAAGGAGACAGAAAGAGGCACAAAAGGGACAGAAAGAGGCACAATGGGGGGGGGGGGAGGATGTACAAGGCACAGAGGGACACAGTGGCAGCTGCCTGCAACTTACGCTAAGCAGATGCATTAGAAGCAAGTAATAGAACACCTGTGGAGGGCGGGGCTTAGTCAGGGCATGGCTTAGTCCAGGGGGCGTGGTTTAATCCAGCAACATAGCGCCCCTAGGACCAATGGCTCAGGCATAGGCCTGTACTGCCTATGCCTAGAGGCTCCCCTGTGGCAGCTGGACCAGCCAGCACACTTGTGGTGCAGTTTGGTGGGGTTTGTGGGTCCATGGAGGGCGAAGTCTAGGGTTCTAGGACATCTGTGCCTATAGGCTCCTGTGAGGTAAATTCGGACCTGTGTCTGGTGATCTCTGCAGAATCTCTGTTTAATGAGAATTCTAAACCAGTGCAAAAGAAACCTCCCAGAATGCCCAGGGGGGAGGAGGGAATTCTGCATATCTAATCAGCCTATGCTAAGCCTCACTGGTAGGCCAGGGCTACATACAATTATATTTAGCTCAGGGAAGTGTTTCAAATGCTAAAGCCAGGAAAATGACCATAAAAGAGAGTATGTGGAATAATTTTACTGCATTCTGCTATATGTCACTACAGTGCCTCTTTATGTTAGACAAGTTTTGTTTTTTGTTTGTTTTTAAATAAAAAAACTAATGCTCTGATTTGTATTAGAATCAGCACTTCCCTTGAGCAGACTCTCTTTTTTTCTGCCTTATGTCATTTTGTGTGTGTGGTTTTTTTCTTTTTTTTTATGGTTTTGTGCAGTGTTACGCCTGAAATAATAATGTTACTTTTCTGACATGGGCGAATAGACAGCTTCATTTCTACAGTATCAGAACCAAAGAAAAACATACTGCAGAACATATTAGCTCGTTCTTTTTACAAATCACACTTGAGTGCCGAACGTGATGAGATAAAGCAAACAATTGGTTTGGGAAGAGGAGGATGGTGATTGGAGAAGGTTGATGGGCTGTGGAAATCTATAGGATAATTCAGTATAAAGGAAACATGTGTAGCCTTGTCACAGGAGATCAGGAGTTAGGTTTCACCTTTGGGCCTCACTGTAATGGGGCAGACAGTCTGGAAAGAGGCAATTGCTTTCCTGTCACTTCCAATGATGGGCATGTGTAACTCAGATCAGGAAGGTGACTGCAGATCCGCAGCAGTTATAATGTTACTGGGAAGGCTGAACCTGGAAGATGGTCTGATAAAGGCTCACACATCACTCACTCAATGGAATTTAAATACCTTGAGTTTATTTTGGCTCCATTTATTGGGCAGCACTAACCAAAGACGAAGAACTGTGTTCCTAAAACATATAATGGCATCTTTCTCACTAACTATTAGGCCTCATTCACATTGTGTTCCGATCGTGTTAGCGTTCGCGTTGGACTTTTTTGAAGCAATTTTTCCCCTTCCCGGCAATTTCTGCTCGTTGGACGTTTTTGGTAAGCGTTTTGTAGGCGTTTTTGCAGATCGATTCCGTTTTTTTTACTTACTGACGTTAGTCAGGAAGTGAACTCTTTGATCCGGAAAATAAAAAATACCTAGGGCTCAATTCACAAAGCGGTGCTAACCCAGTTAGAGACTTTAGGCATGATAACCATTGCACCACGCTGGTGAAAAGCCAGTTTAGGTGTGATAAGTTTAGGCATGATAAGTTTAGATAAGTTTAGATCGCTTGCAAAGTCCCGCGCGCAAAGCCGCGCCATTAAACTTTATACGAAGTGCATCAGACTTTGCTAGCGTAAAACTTTTGATCAGCTGTGCACTGTGGTTCTAACCCAGTTGGCGCTTAAACTTATCATGCCTAAACTTATCACACCTAAACTTATCACACCTAAACTTATCATGCCTAAACTTATCACACCTAAACTTATCATGCCTAAACTTATCACACCTAAACTTATCACACCTAAACTTATCATGCCTAAACTGAGTTTAGGCATGATAAAGGGCTTTTCACCAGCGTGCTAACTGTTAGCACCGCTTTGTGAATCGAGCCCCTAAACTTATCATGCCTAAACTGAGTTTAGGCATGATAAAGGGCTTTTCACCAGCGTGCTAACTGTTAGCACCGCTTTGTGAATCAGGCCCAATGTGTTTATTCTTAAAAACGCGAATGCAATCGCTGCACTGAGCGATTTTGCGTTATCCCTATACCTTCCATTGTAGCAAAATCGCCCCGAAAATGGTCCATGCAGCGCTTCTCTGAGCGGAAAGCGGACGGATCGCCCTATTCTGAACTAGCACAGAGGATAGAATGGTGTAAGCGCTTTCAGAGCGATTTTGAAAAATTGCAGGCGCTTAAAAAAATCCCAAAACGCCTCCAGTGTGAATGAGCCCTGAGGCCTCATTCACATTGCGTTCCGATCACGTTAGCGTTGGACTTTTTTTAAGCAATTTTTTTCCCCGGCGATTTCTGCTTGTTGGACGTATTTGGTAAGCGTTTTGTAGGTGTTTTTGCAGAGCGATTCCATTTTTTTACTTCCTGACGTTAGTCAGGAAGAGAACTCTTAGATCCGGAAAATAATAAATACAAATTATTCTCAAAAACACGAATGCAATCGCTGCACAAAGCTATTTTGTGAGCGTTTTGCATTTTTCCTATACCTTCCATTGTAGCAAAATCACCCTGAAAATGGGGTTCTCTGCACGGAAAGCGGATGGATCGCCCTAATCTGAACCAGTGCATAGGATAGCATGGTGTAAGCGCTTTCAGGGCGATTTTGAAAAATTGCAGGCGCTTAAAAAAATCCAAAAACGCCTGCAGTGTGAATGAGCCCTTAATCCTTTTCTGTGGTAGTTCATACTGTACTTACAAGCCAGCCAATCCATTAGGAATGAGCAAAAACACTTCTGGCGTTCTAGGAACATAATCTAAATTTTGTAATAACTAGGATGGATAAGCAAATATCATTTGTGTGTTTAACTTAGTTAGCACTATATATCTTAAAGCTACAATGGATGTAAATGAAGAAATAGTGTGCTTTTTCAATTTTTTTCAATTATTTTACCTGTAAAATGCATAGAAAATAAGGTCATTACTAAGCAAAATATCACCCACTGAAAAGTCTAATTTGTCCTGAAAACCAATATACAGTAGAGATCATCTAGGTGTGATATGTAGTAATAAAGTTATTGGCGAATGAATGGAATGGAAGTGGAACCTTTTTTAGCTTTACATTTTTTTTTTGTCATAAATTGTTCCTGGGTTTGATACATGACTTTCTCTGAAAGTTCCATTCTCCGTGAAAATCTGGAATGTGTGCATGGGCGGCTCTACACTGGGGCACTAGCCCCCCCAGGGAATCACTGTGTCCTCCCCCCCAGGGCCGCCTCCACGCACTCTATAACAATCAGTTAACTGTTTCCGGGCTTCAGTAGCATACACTGAACAGGATAGGATCTGTAAAAATTCTCCAGTTCAGTTCAGAGTCTATGTAGGCATTAAGTAAACCAAGAGTCTTATCTATTCGCCTTGAATACCTCACAATCCTTACAAGCAGTGGTGCTCATCCGGATTCCGGATATCAGAAGTACCCAGATAATCCAAACTTTTTCCACTATCCGAACTTTGAATAGCAATTCAGATATTTTTCAAAAATCCGAATAGCACTATCCGACAAACTCGGATTTCGCATCTGGAATCCAAAATCCGGGCGGATAGTTATTTCAGATATCTGAGCAGAAGCCAGAATCATCTTCAATGGCAAAAATCCATTTCGAAGGCTGGCCCTCTGAAAGGGATTTTGACCATTTGAAGAGACTTTTGGAAGCATTTTAAGCCATTTTCAGGTCGCTTCCGGTTTTCTATCCGGATATCCGAATCCGGCCGGATATTGAGTTCGGATATCCGAGTTTATTCGGATAACAAAAAGATCAATTTGGATTTTGTAAAGGGGTATCCGAGCACCCCTGCTTGCAAGATCCCTTGAGAATAATGTATCTGCATGATATTTACATTTTCACAAAAAAAAATCTATTTACCTCCTTCTGATTGCTTACACTGCTACTGCCAATAGAGCGCGCCCTAGTGGCTGCTGCTCTGCTCTGGCGCTTTGAGTCCGCAAGGAGAAAAGCGCAATATAAATGTTATTTGTCTTGTCTTTGTCTTGATTGTATGTTCTAACATTATCAGTCAACAGGAATAGAGTCTGAAGAAGGCTTACAAGCTGAAAGCTTACTGTTTTTCTTTGAAATTAACCAGAAAACTAGAGCTTGTATTTTACAGACAGGAAGTTATGAATATGAGTAATAATCCTGATTCATAATAACTGAATGACAAATATCTGACTACAATAGCTGTATGCTTGTTTCAGGTGAGGTGAGTCAGACATTACTGCAGCTAAAGAGATCAGCAGGGCTGCCAGGCAACTGGTATTGAATAAAAGGAAATAAATATGGCAGTCTCCATACACCTCTAGCTTCAGGTTCCCTTTAAGCAGTGATTAATGGTCTGGATAGCACTTGTTGTCCCAGAGCTGATACATGCAGTTGCTCACTGTCAGGTGTTACTGTAGACAACAGAGCTGGATCATTCACAAGGCACCCTAGGCAGTTGCTTAGGGCCCGGATAAAAAACAGAGGCCTAGTGGATGCTACCCCCCACCAAACTTTACTAAAAAAGCTAGGTGACCAACAGCGGTGGGCAATGATGGATTAAGAAGAAATGGGACCCTGGGCAAAGTAGTAGCTTTGGCTCATCCTGATGGTCTTTTTGGCAAACTGAGGTGGGAGACGGGACAGAGAAAGTGACAGTTTGGCCCCCTGACACCCACTAGGCTCTAGGCAACTGCCTACGTTGCCTTGTAGATGATCCTGCTGTAGCACTGGGCAAAAACTGCTATCTTGCCTAGGGCACCATTTAATCATAATCCTTTTCTGGTAAACGCTGTAAAATGTGGCATCTATTTATTTCTTTATTTAGTTATTTATTGTATTCATAAAGCGCCAACATATTGCGCAGCGCTGGACATTAATTTAGGTTACAGACAATATTTATGGGTGACATACAGCAATATGACAATACAGGAATACATGGAAACCAGATCACGCAGCACAGTATAAGTACAAGGTAATGCTTAGCAGAGCCTGGACAAGGTCCTCCAGCACCCAAGGCTGAGACACCAAAGTGCGCCCCTCCATCCCTGCCACCCCAGCTGTCACACACTGATTGTTATTAGACTAAGAGGCGCCCCAGGTAAGCCCCCCCACCCCTCCCAACACCTTAATCTCTAGTTGTCTGGCTTGCAGTCTCTGCCATGTATACCCTTTTCTTATTTCTCTCTGCTTCATGCACAATAGGGGAGTAATAGCTAAGTAAGTTGTGCGCCCCCTCCTACACTGCGCCCTGAGGCTGGAGCCTCTCTCGCCTCTGTCTCTTGGTCCGGCCCTGATGCTCAGGCGCGGAGCTAGGGGGGTCGGGGTAGGACAAGTGCCCCGGGGCGCCTGGTCCCCAAGGGCGCCCAGCTGAGCATCAGGTTTTTTGTTTTTGTTTTTTGCGGGGGGTGAGGGGAGCAGTGCAGAGAAGAGGGAGAGCTGTGCGGACGGTGGGGAAGGGGGGCCATCTCCCCCCTCCTTCCCTCACCTTAGGTGCTCTCCCTCCCTCGCTGTCCCCTCCAATGTCCGGGTGGCTGGCAGCGGCGGGCGGAACTTACCTCCGTCTCGCTCCAGCGCCGGCCGGAAGTTCGGGTCCCGCAGCCGCTGCTCTGGTCTGAACCAGACCGGAGTAGCGGCAGATCCATCCGGCGCTGCGACGAGACGGAGGTAAGTTCCGCCCGCCGCTGCCAGCCACCCGGACATTGGAGGGGAGAGCGAGGAAGGGAGAGCAGCTCTTCCTCTTCTCTGCGCTGCTCCCCTCCTGCTGGGGAGGGGGACACCTGACCTGGCTACCTACTCTGGGCACATATACCTCTGCCTACATATATTGGGCACATATACCCCTAACTACATATACTGGGCATATACCCCTGGCTACCTACTCTGGGCACATATACCCCTGGCTACCTACTCTGGGCACATATACCCCTGGCTACCTACTCTGGGCACATATACCCCTGGCTACCTACTCTGGGCACATATACCCCTGGCTACCTACTCTGGGCACATATACCCCTGGCTACCTACTCTGGGCACATATACATCTGCCTACATATATTGGGCACATATACCCCTAACTACATATACTGGGCATATACCCCTGGCTACCTACTCTGGGCACATATACACCTGGCTACCTACTCTGGGCACATATACCCCTGCCTACATATATTGGGCACATATACCCCTAACTACATATACTGGGCATATATCCCTGGCTACCTACTCTGGGCACATATACCCCTGGCTACCTACTCTGGGCACATATACCCCTGACTACATATATTGGGCACATATACCCATAACTACATATACTGGGCATATACTCCTGGCTACCTACTCTGGGCACATATACCCCTGGCTACCTACTCTGGGCACATATACCTCTGCCTACATATACTGAGCACATATACCCCTAACTACATATACTGGGTACATTATTATTATTATTATTATTTATTGTATTTATAAAGCGCCAACATTTTACGCAGCGCTGCACAATAGATAAATGGGTTAACATACAGGTAGAACATACGGAAACTCACAACAAAACAAGATCATGCAAATGATTTGATAACAATACAGTATCATAGGTCAAAATAGAGACTGTTCGAGTCTACAAGAGGGGTGGTTGCGAGTAAGATTGCATAATCAAGCTGGATACGTTAGGGAGGAGGGCCCTGCCGGAGGCTTACAATCTAAAGGGTGGGGTGGAGACAATAGGTGCGTCTTTTGAGAGGGGGTCTAACAGAACATATTATGGTGCTGGTGTAGGGGGGTATGCGAGCGTGAAGAGGTGAGTCTTGAGAGCTTGTTTGAAGGAATTAAAGGTGGGGGCGAGTCTGACGGCTGGTGGGAGAGAGTTCCAGAGAGTAGGGGCGGCCCTGGTGAAGTCCTGCAATCGTGCGTGTGACTGAGTTATGCGTGGTGCGACTAGGCGCAGGTCATTGGAGGATCGGAGGGGGCGGGCTGGTATGTGCCTGTGGACCAGATCAGAGATGTAGGTTGGGCAGGTCTTGTGCACTGATTTGTAGGCAAAGCACAGGATTTTGAAATTGATCCTAAAGCTGATGGGGAGCCAGTGTAGTGCTTTACAGAGCGGAGTTGTAGAGGCGCTGCGGTGAGAAGAATGTATCAGTCTGGCTGCCGCATTCATTACCAATTTAAGTGGGTCAGTACGGTTGGAGGGGAGGCCAGATAAAAGAGAATTGCAGTAGTCTAGGCGGGAGATGACAAGGGCGTGGATAAGGAGTTTAGTGGTGTCAGGGGACAGGTAGGAGCAGATCTTGGAGATGTTGCGGAGGTGGAAGTTGCAGGATCTGGCAATACCTTGGATGTGGGCGGTAAAGGAAAGTTCAGAGTCCAGACCCCTGGCTACATATACTGGGCATATATACCCATGGCTACATATACTGGGCACATATATCCCTGGCTACATATACTGGGCATATATACCCCTGGCTACATATACTGGGCACATATACCCCTGACTATATATACTAGGCACATATTATACCCCTGGCTACATATACTGGGCACATATAACCCTGACTACATATACTGGGCACATATACCCCTGGCTACATATACTGGGCACATATACCTCTGGCTACATATACTGGGGACACATACCCCTGCCTACATATACTGGGCACATATACCCCTGGCTACCTGTTCTGTGGACATCTCTACCCCTGGCTACCTGTTCTGGGGACATCTATACTGCTGGCCACCTATTCTGGGGACACCTATAGACCTGGGGCTACCTATTTTTGGGGAACCACTGCTGTCAGATTGAGTGTATATTGGGTAACTGCTGCCAGGTGAGAGGTGTCTACCATATTAAGGGGGCATTCTGCCTATTTATGTGAAATGCTGTCTATTTATGTGCCTCATGACTGCTGAATTTGTCTTGTTGGGGGCCTCATGGTTACTGAATTTGTCTTGTTGGGGGCCTCATGATTTGTTGGGGACCTCAAGATCGCTGAATTTGTCTTGTTAGGGGCCTCATGATTGCTGAATTTGTCTTGTTAGGGGCCTCATGATTGCTGAATTTGTCTTGTTGGGGGCCTCAGGATTGCTAAATTTGTCTTGTTGGGGGCCTCATGATTGCTGAGTTGGTCATGTTGGGGGCCTCATGTTTGCTCATGATTGCGGAATTTGTCTTGATGGGGGGGGCTCATGATTGCTGAATTTGTCTTGGAACATGCTGGAAGGTACATACTGAGGGAGGGTGGGTGAGCGTGAGCCTGCTAACCTCCATGTGCATTTGAAGGGGCGTGACCAAATGTGGAGCACCCATAACCACGCCCACATTTGGTCACGACCCTTCACCTTAGGGGGCGCATTAATAGTCTTTGTCCCCGGGCGCTGAAAACCCTAGCTACGCCTTTGACCTTGTCCTGCAAGACCTGATGAATATGTTGAGGTCTATGTTTTATAAATATACCTCTGCCCTCTCTGTTACAGCACTTCACTGATCCGGAGACGAGACTGTCAAGACATCCAGATTTGAAAGAATAAATCGGATTTTTTCTCAGAGTTTGACTTTAGTAGCTGTGGGCAACATAAGTGATGTTTATCTAGAGGGCTTTTTCC
Organism: Hyperolius riggenbachi; assembly: GCF_040937935.1. Classification (NCBI taxonomy): domain Eukaryota; kingdom Metazoa; phylum Chordata; class Amphibia; order Anura; family Hyperoliidae; genus Hyperolius; species Hyperolius riggenbachi. The sequence goes on along the minus strand of NC_090646.1, from coordinate 78,594,540 downwards.
GGCATAAGGCCTGATATTTTTGCCCACCAGCTCTCTATTAGATAATGCTGTTGAGTAATTTATGAAATGCTCAGTACCGCTGGAGTGGATTTGAAGATTTGATTTTATGAGTTCATGACAGAAATATGCTCATTCATGTTAAATTGTCAGGAGCTGGAGGGGCGCCAGGCTCCCTCCGGAGTGCGCCGAGCGGGAACGCAGTGCAGCGGCTTGTTTTCTTTCCTGGATACGGTGCGTGTTTCTTACCAGCTCCCTGACCAAGGTATGTTTTAGAAATTGGAGTCAGTCCTCTTTGAATCCTTCGTTCCCCCACCACTTAAACCGTTCCTGCTTTGAAGTCTTTTTTCCTCCCCTTTCCCTCTGATTACCCAGCAGAGAATGCGGTCATTCAGTTTACTGGAAAGAGCGGGATAAAAGTTTTATTGATGTTAAAATATTTTATAAAGAAGTCACTGTAATGTACTATTAACATATGTTTACGCTTAAAGCAAAGAGAGGCGTTCGGTTATGGAAATATCATTAGCATTGGAGGCAAAGGTTTCTGTCAGAGGGAGCGAAAACATGTCAGAAGCACGGATACATTGTAAAGTCACTGCGAGCTGTTTGGGGCACACAGATGACATAGTCAGGGGTAAATGATGGTGTGGGGCACGCCAAGCTATAAAATGGAGTGTCAATTTTTTTTTTTTTGTACATAGAAAATGTCTAGTTCTGTCCATTTCTAGCCTCTTAGATGTAGCGATAATACTAGAAACACAAATGTCGAATCCAGAAATTAAGTTTCTTTTTACACGATGGCACTGTCTTTGCTTTGCGTTACACTTTCTGCACGTAGGGTAACGCAACAGGTATAAAACTGGCCTAAAAGAACTCATTTGCAGAATGTAGTGTATAGAGTATATTAAGAGGACCTGTCATAAGAATTTGTATTTAAAAATAACCCAAGACAGCTTAAACTAGAAATCACTAGGCCCCCCTGTGAAAATTTGGATGCCAAAATTACGCAAAATTATGAACGGATTATGCAAAATCAATTGAGTGCCCAAATCCTAATTACGTATGGCCATAATTGCGAAAAAAAAACCCGCAAAATTTTGCATAATGATAATTAGCAGATTACAATCATCGCTAATATGAACATTTTAGTATTTACCCTCTCACTTTTCCGCCTTAAGGCCCATACACACACTCAACAGCGGTCATTTATGCAGCACAATTATTGAACAACTTTTGTTGTGAAACAAGTTGAACAACCAAAAAATTGTTGCTTGTTATTGTACAAAAAACTGATAAGCCGTCAATCTAACAGTTTGACTGACGTCTTATCACAGTTGTGTGAACAATAGCAAGCAACTTTTTTTGGGTTGTTCAACTTGTTTCACAGCAAAAATTGTTTGATAATTGTGATGCATTAAAGACCGCTGTTGAGTGTGTGTATGGGGCTTTAGTCAACTCCAATGCTGGGAATACACGGCTCGATTCTGAGCCATTTAGATTGCTCGATAGATCATTTCCGACATGTCCGATCTCTTGCCTGATCATTTCGCCGCTTGATTCCGCATTGGGGACAATGCAAAAAGATAAGAAAAACGAGCGGAAGATAAGAGAATCGCCTGCGAAATCGAGCGGGGAATCGGTCGAGCAGATGAATCGAGCTGCAAAATCGAGCCGTGTATGCCCAACGTAACCCTTGTATTGCCTCTATCTTTGGTGCCCACATGATGCTTGCCCTCATGTGATCCTCTCTACAGTCAACATTGTGCATCTTTGATCTTAAACCTTATCACTAGCTGTACATTACCCTGCTCCTTGAATATTACACTTTTTGTTTTGGATTTAGACATTTACTGCTTCCCTTTGTCATGTATTAACGACTTCTCTGTTGGTGGTTGGTAGTTTTTTCTGTACATCAACAAAGAGTTTTTTCTGTATACTATCTATTATCTAAATTCTACATCTATTTGAATGAAAAAAAGTTTTTTTTGTTTTTTTTAATTAGATACTTAATTAAGAAGAGATGAGCCTCTGGATTTTAAACTAAGGTAAAAGTATAGCAAAAATAACTAACTAGGTGTTTGGTAGAGGTGATAATTTTGCTCTGCAGGAGAAGCTTGACTTAATAAGGTAATTTGTTTGCAGGTCTCTGAATGGTTTAATGATCATGATATTTTGTGCCTCATTTCCTCCTGTGTAGGTTAAAACTGAAAGCAGACATGATCACAACAGGACCATGTGAAAAGTGGTATAAAGCTCAGCATTCCTTCTTTTCTCTAAAAGATTATTTACAGTGTAAAACCTACTACCAGAAAAAAATGGTAGCAGAACAACATTCAGACAGTTAAACACAGCATGTTCTTCTTTGGTGGGAAACCTATATCTGAAGCAAAAGTTGTGGAAGTGATTACATTATCTTGTTTATGTTTCCTTATCAACCACAATCAGTAAACATTTCTGGCAGTGCTACAGCTGCGTATTAGTCTGCCACCCAGTTAGTTGGGCGCAGGTCGAGCCAAATGACGGCTCACCTTGCTGCCACTGAATCACCGGGCAGTGCTAAATACTATTCCCTCTCCGAGTTTTAGCAACTCAGAGGGAGAAGTAATTCAGGGTTCAGCAATTGTCGGATCTCAGAATTACCCTTACGTTGGGCACAGACTATAGACTTGCAGCTATATCCACACCATCATCTGAGCACCTCCATGCATGCGCCCAGATGACCTGCTTCACTTCTGCTTGCACAGTTAGCAGAAGGTAAAACAGTAGAAAAATCTCACTAGATACATTATAATCCTACTAATATTATAAATGAGAAAGTTCGGATGTTTGGATGTTTGTTACTCGATCACGCAAAAATGGCTGAACGGATTTGAATGAAATTTGGCACACACATAGTACATTACCTGGAATAAAATATAGGATACTTTTTATTCCCATGACCAAAAAGTGGGCAAAAAGTGGGAAAATGTAAGCTGCAGCCATTCTTACACTGTTAATGGCAGGGTTCTCAAACTTTGCACAGTTGGTCGCTGAGTGACTGGGATTAATATTCAGAAAAGTGGGTGGAGCCTACAAAAGCCAATCAAAATTCACCTATTGATTTTCAAATGGAATATTTGATTGCTGACATTCTTGCACTGTTAATGGCACGAGCCTCACACCTGGTACAGTTGGTCATTGGGTGGCTGGGGTTTAAACTCAGAAAGGGGGTGGAGCCACAAACAGCCAATCAGATTTGTTTTATTTCAATGCAAATTATTAATGCCAAAGACCACAAAGCTCACAAATTTGGTCATTGAGTAATTGAGTAAATGTGTGTTAGGGCCCGTTCACACTGCACGCGTTTCCATATGCGTTTTGGAAACGCGCGCGGGGGGCCGACACGCAGGACATCAGACATTGCATAGAGTGCAATGTCTGATGTTCACACAGCATGCGTTCCGGACCTGTGCGGTCCGGGAACGCATGCTGCACGCAGATTTTACAAAAACGCGCGGCTGTCCCATTCACTTTTCAGTGATGGGATCAGCCACGCAACGCATACGAACGCGGATGGCGTGCGTTCGTAACCGTTGCGGTCCGCATGCGTTGCGGTCCGCACTTTGTAGTCTGAACGGGCCCTTAGGGTTAGAAAAAGTGAGGGCAGCCAACACCAGCCAAATACATAACCGGGCAACACCGGCTCATCAGTGGGCAAAGACAAATAAAAATTTCTCTGAGAAAATGTAAACATCAGCCTTTCTTACACTGTTAATGGCAGGGTTCTCAAACTTTGCACAGTTGGTCACTGAGTAACTGGGATTAATATTCAGAAAATTGAGTGCAGCCTACAAAAGCCAATCAAAATGCACCTATTGATTTTCAATTGGAATATTTAATTGCTGCCATTTTTGCACCGTAAATGGCACAAGCCGCAAACCTGGTACGTTTGGTCATTGGGTGACTGGGGTTCAAATTCAGAAAAGGGGATGAAGCCACAGCCAATCAGATTTATATAATTTCAATGCAAATTATTGATGCCAAAGACCGCAAAGCTCACAAACTAAGTCATTGAATAATTGAGTAATTGTCTGTAGGGGTTAGAAAAAGAAGGTGGAGCTAAAACCAGTAAAAATACATACCAGCGCAACAACAGGCCATCAGCTAGTATGTATATAAATACAGCAGCTATGCAATAAATTACAATGACAGCTTTCAGAGCAGATAAACTGTCCTTTGGGAATTCGCAATTAGTAAACGGATGATAATTGTTGTGTACAAAAGCAAATATGATCACTGTATGGGTAATAAAATGAAGGAAACTATTTTTATTGAATTTGATGTCAGAGTTTAATTTTGCTTTATTTTAGCATTTAATGGAAGTCTTTACAGCCTGAGGTTGCTAAGGAATGGAAAATGATATAACATTGGACAACGTGGTCTGGCGTCTGATGGCCTTGACACCTGCTGACCCGCACCTACCTCCCGCGCCAAGGCAGCGCTCCACAACTACACCCCCCCCCCCACCCTTCCAGGCTGCATCACTGACAACTCCGTGCCGAACTGAGCTGACAAGAAATATCACATTAGGCTACACACTTTGGCTTTGCAGCATCTCCACGCTAATAGCGAAGTGACCATCTCTTTTGAACAGGCAGGCAAGACACCGGGGCACTGGTACTGTATGCGGCTTTTCCTGACAATACTTTGATGTGCTTTATGCCTACTTCTTATGGAGACTTTGCTATTGCTGCATGCAGTGTCTGCCGCTCCTAGTCATTGGTCAGTGGACTATGAATACAACCCCATCTGCTATCATTAAGTGGATGGATCGCTGTACCGAGGGTCCTCTGTGACTTTAATCCTACTAGGCTTACAGTCTTCAAGTCTTGTTCTGGGTTTGCTACTAACTCTTGCTTTGTCGCACTCAAGCAAGCGCCTCATTGCTCTGCACACTGTTTGATGCTTTATGCCCTGCTGAACTGAATAGATTACAACTCAGTCCTTTATTGTTTCAATCTGGCATGGAGATTGTGATGCACATATGAACTTTTGGCCATTGTGCATATAAGAGATATTACAACTGATCCAGGAACTTGCACTGTCCCTGTCGGGACTCCTGTGGAAGTTGACTTTTTCCAACTTACCGTAGTTAGTTTTTTGATGCTCTCAGGGGTTTAGTGTGAGTGAGGGAAGTGTTTGTGTGTTGAGTCGGTGGTCTGATCAACCACCATCAGTCCTTTTTATATATGTCATGTGTGTTCGTCTTTTTTGATAAATAAAAATGGTGGATATATTAAAATTATTAGATCTATTATGTTTTTTTGTTGCTTGGGGTATATGCCTTGCTTATTGGTCTCCTACATGGTTTTTACATGATATAACATTATACAGTAGTTACAAAAAAAAAACAGAACAAAAAGCCATTCCAGGTTGGTAAAACGTTTCTGTTATATCAAAATTAAAGAACTGTACGCATTGGAAGCTTGTGTGAAGTTGAATATAGCCAGGGGTGTAGCAATAGGGGGTGCAGAGGTAGCGACCGCATTGGGGCCCTCACTGAACTTCAGTATTGGCCAGTCAGCTAGAGCTTTGACCCCTTGGCCAGATGTTGCTGCCAGTATAAGTAGCCAGAGGCCCCCCAAGCCAGTTTAGGTAGCCGGAAATAGCAGCCCCCCATAGCTCAACCCCTTAGTATAGGTAACCACAGGGAGCCCATATTGGTAGCCAAAAATAGCTGCTCAGTATGTAGTCCCTGTATATACAGTAGGTAGCAAAAGGGCCGCCCAATATTGATAGCTAGAGGTAGTCCCCCTAAGTACAGGTAGATGGAAGAACTCCCATTACATTCAGCCAGATGTACCCTTCTTCTTGCCATCCAGAGTAGTGGCATCAGAGCATATGAGAGTAGTGACTTCCCTCTTCTGGCTCCACCAATGATCTCCTGGAGTCCCTGAATTTATAATTAGAGCTCCCGCTCTCATAACATGATGAGCGAGGGTGCTGTAGTCATGGAGACAGGTATACATGGAGACCATAAATCACTGGTGGAACCGTGAGAGGGGAGTCACTTCTCTTATGCTCTGCTGCTTCTACTACTCTGCAACTCCAGGGGCCCACCACAGGTTTCCACAAGGCCCACTGTGGACCCTTATGACAGCAACTAACTCCGGTCCCCCTTGGTACCAGCTGTTGTGGTGATCCCATGCCACTGCTTTCAGCATCACTCCCAAACTCTTAAAAGAAGCAAAACATCATAAACTATGGTGGATAAGGTACTATCGGTAGGGCCAGTATTTTCCTGACTTACCCTCCATTTTGTCTCTCGCAAACAGAGAGAAGAAGCCAATCGGCACACTCGTGCTGCCACATAGCTAAATTTTGAGTTGGACACTGAAATAACCAATTCTGCTGTTAACCACAAAAGTCACCTTTGTTACTCACCACTCTGAGACCCTCCACCTCACCATCTTAGAAGCACTCCAATTACTATTTTTTTCTCTTGTGGCTGGGAGCCAAATTGTAATGTCCAGATTGCACTTACCTTCTCTATCGCCATGCAGATAATTCACATTTCAAAGTTCAGATCCCGACAGTTTCTGTTCTTGTTGAGCTTTACAAAGTGTCTAATGAACTTTAGGATAATGGTCTCATCCGTGGTGCTCTGAGTATGCTTTACTTTTTCTCCTATGTCCATGCCATTTATGACAACTCTGGTCTTAAGAAGGTGTTGGGATGTCATGACATTTTGGCCTTGCCTCCACCTTTGTGTGCTCTAAATAGTTTCCAATACAGGGTGAACTGTCAAGTTGAGTTAATGTTCAGTGCTATGATAAGTACCAGACCTTCATCTTCACAGAGACAGTGAAACCTGAGCTTCAAGCTACCTGTTGCACCATCGACAGTTCTCTGATGGCTTTTACTTGTTGGCTGCCTGCAGTGCTTGTATCCTCCTTCATCAAATGCAGCAAATAAACCACAACAAATATTGTAATAAACATTCACACATGTACCTTATTCATTCAGCATATAAAGATCTCCATTGTGCATGGGTTTGAACGTGATCTAGAACTCTGTGCACAAAACCTGCCCTACCTACATCTCGGAGCTTGTTCACAGGCATACACCAGGTCGCCCCCTCCAGTCCTCCAACGACCTTCGCCTAACTGCCACTCGCATTCCCACTCCCATGCATGCCTGCAGAATTTCTCAAGAGCTGCCACCACCCTCTGGTACTCCCTTCCACCATCCATCAGACTTGCTCCTTCCTTTAACACATTCAAGCAAGCCCTCAAAACCCACCTCTTCAAGATAGCCTACCTACCCCCTACCACACAGTAACTCTCAACTAAATATTTTTTCCACAGCCCTACCTAGTGTGTCTCCCCTCCTTTTAGATTGTAAGCCTTTGGCAGGGTCCTCTCCCTTCCCTAGTGTATTCTACACGATGGTGTTCTCCTTTACTATGACCACCTCATACTTGTATTACTGGACCTACCTTACCAGCCCAAAATCATATGATCATGTATTTTTTTATGTTCACCTTGTACAGCTTTGTCCTATGTTGTACAACCTTGTTATGTCTGTCATCCTTTGTATGATTGGATGTATATTTGTCCAGCGCTGAGTAATATGTTGGCGCTTTATAAATACAATAAATAATAACTTTGCTGTTTGCCACATTACGAATCACAATTACAAAAATCAGTAATTGAGGAAGAGTATTCTTCACCACAAGAAAGGTCCATATATTTCATAATTATGTACTTTGTGCATTTCTTTATCAGCACATTCTTCCCCATCTGGAAGCCACCAGAGAAATCTCCGACAGTGAAGACATCTTCCTTTAATATTATCCCACTGGGACATACAGAAACTACAGCCTTTGTCAACACTGCTTCATCTTCCGCAACTGACAACGCAGAAGACCGTGGAGAGCAGCTCTTAATTTGCCAAGAGACTGAACAGCCTTTCGAAAAAGATTTAAACATCGGAATGCTTAGTATCAATCAGTATTCCCTCTTCTTAATTTCACCGTCTGATTAACAGCAGATGTCGAAGCAATCGTGCCTCGGAAATTAGAAAGGTCTGTGGGACTTCATTAGACATAATACCACAGATGAGAACATTGGTTTGGAGTGTGGACGTTGTGTTGTGTTTACCTTGTGGTTACTGACAAGATAATGCTCGATGACGATCACATATCATATGTAATTTGTTTATTATTACGCAGATTGGGAATTTAATCGCTCCTAAGTGAAATCCATTTGCGGCCAATATTATTCTCATTAGTATTGAATAGGAAGAACAATTTCAAGAAATCCCAGATAATTCATTTGAAGTAACATAGTAGACATGGATTAGCTGCATCGCTTGCATGTGTTTACAGTCGAGTGGCTAGAGGGAAATATGAGTGACTTGTTGTTTTTTCAGCTTCGAGGTGAAGAAAAGGCCAAATTAATTATTATGGCGCCTTCACAAGGATTTAAGGCTGAACCCTGGGTGGTCACACATTTCATTTTCAATAAACAAACAATCTGTATCTAAAAAAAAATTGATCCTATGGTTAAACATCTGTGCAGGGGTACCAGGACTGAGACGAAAACACATACAGTGGCAGTTGTAGCCAAATCCAACAGACAGAGTGTTTATTGGGCGCACATTCTACACACAAAACTGGGCGCACATTCTACACACAAAACTGCCCAGTAAATGATCACACAACACACTAGATTGCAACCACAAATTAACTGCAATCCCAGCAGTACAATGAATTAAACACACAGCCCCAGAGAGTTACAGTCTTCAGCAGGATTCTGGGTCAACATGAACACCTAACAGTTCTCAGCACCATCCCGAGACAAGATGACTTGCCTAAATTCAGGATTTTCATGATGCTCTCTACTCTATGAAGCCCTCTTGGCAAAGCATAAATGACCACATTTAAAACTCTCTACTCCTTCTGATAGGCAGGCAATTATTTTAGTAAAAACAGGCAAGCGGATCATCATTGTCTGCTTACTTAAATAGGTCTCCTCTGGGAAGGAATATAGCCACACACACACTCTCGACAAAAGTCTTTTAATATAAACAACTTTACAAACAACTACGATTACAGAAGTTGGAAAGATATGTCTTGGCGTGCAAACAACTATTATACACACAGAACGACTTAACAGACAACTTGACAAACAACTACAAATTTACATATTGTTACTCAACTGGTAAACGACTAATATGTTCTAGTTAGTAATGGAAGTCATTGAAAAGTCATAGCAGACTTCTGCACACATTGCCATGTTGGACACATCTTCTCTCAGTTGTTCGTCAAGTCAATACAACAGTTGGATTGACTTGAGCTGCGGCTTATCAGTTGTTGGTCGCTTCTTATCAGTGATAAAGCCTTGACAAAAGTTGTCCAACTTCTTCAAGATGTTTGATAATTGTGCATTTAAAAGACTTTTGTTGAGCGTGTGTATGAGCCTAATGCTGGGAATACACGGTTCGTTTTTGCCTTCGTTTAAACCTTCGATTCGTTCGGTAAACGAATCGAGTGTTGAAAACGTATGTGAAAATAGTCATAATCTCATTATAGTTTCGATTAATAGACCCCAAAAACGAACGACTAGTGATCGAACATGTTTGATATTATCTCTCTTTATCCATCTAATCGAGCCATTGGTAGGCTTGATGGCTGTTCAGATCGATTATATATTCGTTTATGCTAGTCCGTCCCTGTAAAAAGGGATTTTCGTTTCGTTTCTTTGCAGCCTTCGATCATTGGAAAAACGAAACCATCAGAATCGAAAAAAAAAACGAAACCGTGGGTGGTGATATTAACCGTATGACCAATTATTTCGGGATCGAAAAGGACAAAAGGCACAATCGAAACGAAGGTTTAAACGAAGGCAAAAACGAACCGTGTATTCCCAGCATTATGTACCTACCTCAGTTCCCTTTCTTTATCATTCCCTTGATGAATAGGCAAATAGGGAAGTCCTAGTAGAAGAAATCCTTTTGATGTACAGGCAATCCTCTTAATACACAGGCAAGTGATTCTGCATTGTCTTCATTTTTGAACAAAGCTTTGCACAGTACTGCTAATACAGCAGACAAAGACGTTTACAGGGCAATACAAAAACAGTCAGATTTCACAACCTGAAAATTGGTTATACTCCTATCTAGATTTCACCTACCCTCCTGTCTCCTGTGACAGCTTTCAGAAAGGAAGTGACCTGGACTGCAAAATCTACTGAAATTGGTTATACATCTTCAGTGTTGTCATTCTTCAGAAGTGATAATAAAATGGGAATCAAGAGTCACCCACAACCACCTTTTTGTTATATTCCCGGAGACCAGGGTCAATTCTCTCATGAAGAAAGGTGAAACATTTGCAACAGGTGCAGAGATTACAGGGGCAGCATGTTTGTACTGTGTGTACCTTCCTGAGGAGGAATGGAGTGCCTGAAGGTGAGCAGACTCGTCACAGCCACCAGTGTGCTATTGTGTTGGGCTGCAGCATGTCATGTGAGAACATTAAATGCAGCAGAGTAAATTGTTGGGCGCTTTGTGATCATTACAAATTGGGGGGGGGGGGGGGGATTTATAGGGCATCCTCACAAGTTTGCCTCAGGCAGCGAAAGTCTAGATCGGCCCTGCCAGAGGCAATTGTATTACTCCATTTTATCTTCATGAAAGTCCCATTTGTACGCCCTCTTTACTGTTGATATTTCAGGATATGTTGAGGACATATTTCTACCACTGTTAATTCCTCTTTCGTGTAACCTATAAAAAGGACTCTTTCCAACTTCATCTGTAAAAAAAAATAAAGCATAAATGGAGGATGCCATCCCTTACAAAACACACACACGCACACACGCACACAAAACACCAGTGCCAGCCACCCTCTGACCAACATCAACCTCAACCAACCCCCCCTCCCTTCAGTATAAGTAGGCAGATGACCCCCCACTTCTGTATGGAGGCCAGATGCTCCCCCCTCAACAGCATAAGTAGAAAAATGATTCCCTCCCCCCACCTTCTTTGCAGTATAGCTAGCCAGATGCTCCTTCCTCCTTGCAGTATAGGTAGCCAGATGCTTCTTCTCCCCTCCTATATAGGTGGGCAGAAGCTTCTCCCACCCATCTTGAGCTGGCCAGATGCGCCCCCCCATAGGTAGCCAGATGCTTCTCTCCTCCTATAAATAGCCAGATGCGTCTCCCTGCCCCTCCCTTATAGGTAGCCAGATGTATCTCCCCCATGGGCGTAACAATAGGCCCTGCAGCCCCTGCTCCCACGGGGGGGCCCGGCCCCCCCCCTGGGGCCCGCTTGGGGTCATTTTGTGGGGGCTGGAGGGGTGGCAGCATAAGGGGAAAGCGTGAATACACTGATGAAGCCTATGTCATAGTAGGCGTAACGCGTATGTGGGCGGGACTCTAGGACGCTGGGCTGGAGTTACGTCTTGGTGCAGGTCACGAGATTTCAGCTTTCAAGCTCTGATTGGGCCAGTCCTTATGCTTCCAGCCGTTCACGCAGGTACCTGTGAACCGCGGGACGCCGCGGAAAGCAACCGGCTGACTGGATGACCCGGCATAACAAGAGAAGGTATGCTATTGCCTTATAGCCGGTAAGTGACGGATTCCGTGGATGCTATGTACGGCACAAGAGGATTCCGGTAAGGTCATGCAGCTGTGTGTTGGAAGCGTAGCCAGGATTGAGAACTGTTGATAGTGTTGGGCGAACAGTGTTCGCCACTGTTCGGGTTCTGCAGAACATCACCCTGTTCGGGTGATGTTCGAGTTCGGCCGAACACCTGACGGTGCTCGGCCAAACCGTTCGGCCACATGGCCGAACTAAGAGCGCATGGCCGAACGTTCCCCGAACGTTCGGCTAGCGCTGTGATTGGCCGAACGGGTCACGTGGTTCGGACCCGAACGCGCTCTGATTGGCCGAACGGTCACGTGGTTCGGGTAAATAAATACCCGAACCACGTCATATCTCCGCCATTTGTCTGTGGGTTTAGCTTTGGGTAGGCAGGCAGGGTAGTTCGCGCTCCAGCCACGCTAGCCAGGGTCCCCCCTGTCATTGTGTCACTGCTGGGAACAGTAGTACACCGCTTGCTCAGCCACACTATATAGCATTCTGTTTACTGCCACTCTGTGTACCTCGCTCAGCCACACTATATAGCATTCTGTTTACTGCCACTCTGTGTCTGCTGGGAATAGTAGTACACCGCTTGCTCAGCCACACTATATAGCATTCTGTTTACTGCCACTCTGTGTACCTCGCTCAGCCACACTATATAGCATTCTGTTTACTGCCACTCTGTGTCTGCTGGGAATAGTGGTACACCGCTCGCTCAGCCACACTATATAGCATTCTGTTCACTGTTCTGTGTCTGTTTGGAATAGTGGTACACCGCTCGCTCAGCCACACTATATAGCATTCTGTTTACTGTTCTGTGTCTGCTGGGAATAGTGGTACACCGCTCGCTCAGCCACACTATATAGCATTCTGTTTACTGTTCTGTGTCTGCTGGGAACAGTAGTACACCGCTCGCTCAGCCAGAGTATATAGCATTGTGTTTACTGCCACTCTGTGTACACCGCTCAGCCAGACTATATACCATTGTTTACTGACACTCTGTGTACACCGCTCAGCCAGACTATATACCATTGTTTACTGACACTCTGTGTACACCGCTCAGCCAGACTATATACCATTGTTTACTGCCACTCTGATTCTGCTGGGAACAGTAGTACACCGCTCGCTCAGCCAGACTATATAGCATTGTGTTTACTGCCACTCTGTGTACACCGCTCAGCCAGACTATATACCATTGTTTACTGACACTCTGTGTACACCGCTCAGCCAGACTATATACCATTGTTTACTGAAACTCTGTGTACACCGCTCAGCCAGACTATATACCATTGTTTACTGCCACTCTGATTCTGCTGGGAACAGTAGTACACCGCTCGCTCAGCCAGACTATATAGCATTGTGTTTACTGCCACTCTGTGTACACCGCTCAGCCAGACTATATACCATTGTTTACTGACACTCTGTGTACACCGCTCAGCCAGACTATATACCATTGTTTACTGAAACTCTGTGTACACCGCTCAGCCAGACTATATACCATTGTTTACTGCCACTCTGATTCTGCTGGGAACAGTAGTACACCGCTCGCTCAGCCAGACTATATACCATTGTTTACTGACACTATATAGCAGACTATATAGCATTGTGTGTACACCGCTCAGCCAGACTATATACCATTGTTTACTGACACTCTGTGTACACCGCTCAGCCAGACTATATACCATTGTTTACTGCCACTCTGATTCTGCTGGGAACAGTAGTACACCGCTCGCTCAGCCAGACTATATACCATTGTTTACTGACACTCTGTGTACACCGCTCAGCCAGACTATATACCATTGTTTACTGCCACTCTGATTCTGCTGGGAACAGTAGTACACCGCTCGCTCAGCCAGACTATATACCATTGTTTACTGCCACTCTGATTCTGCTGGGAACAGTAGTACACCGCTCGCTCAGCCAGACTATATACCATTGTTTACTGACACTCTGTGTACACCGCTCAGCCAGACTATATACCATTGTTTACTGCCACTCTGATTCTGCTGGGAACAGTAGTACACCGCTCGCTCAGCCAGACTATATAGCATTGTGTTTACTGCCACTCTGTGTACACCGCTCAGCCACACTATATAGCATTGCGTACTCTGCCAGTCAGTGTGTATATTGCTGGGATCAGTAATACTCCACTCACCGTCAACCACTATATGAGCTCAACATGAGTTCCCCAGAGACCTCCGCTGTGAGCAGCACTCCCAACAACAGCAACAGCCAACGCCCCACGCAAGCTATAACATCCACCCCAGCAGCCAGTGGTCAGCAGCAGCCCTCCCCGGAGGAGAACGTTGTGTCCATCAGTCCGTCGCCAGAGCGATTAATGAGGGCTGCCATTGAGGAGATGATGGGGCCTGATGTGGAGGAGGAGGTCTGGCTCAGGCCAGCATCCCAAGTTAATGTTGAGGACGATGAGGGGTCTGTGTCTGGGGATGTTGGGGTGGCAGAGGTGGTGGGTGGGTCAGACTCAGGAGAAGAGTTGTATGATGAGGATGATGATCGGGACCATCTGTATGTGCCTCAGAGTCCGACCCCGGAAAACATGTTGTATCGTGTGTTTAGGTACTAAAATCTGCGTTCCCTCCCAGTAGTGTTGGGCGAACAGTGTTTGCCACTGTTTGGGTTCTGCAGAACATCACCCTGTTCGGGGTGACTATATAGCAGACTATATAGCATTGTGTTTAATGCCACTCTGTGTACACGGCTCAGCCACACTATATAGCATTGTGTTTACTTCCACTCTGTGTCTGCTGGGAACAGTAGTACACCGCTCACCCGCCACTGTATAGCATTGTGCTCTGTGTCACTGCTGACAATAGTGGTACACCGCTCACCCACCACTGTATAGCATTTCTGTACTGCCACTGTACTGCTGCCAGTCAGCGTGTACTTTAAGGATAAGTGAAATGAGGAAGAAATCCGGTGAAAGAGGGAGGGGCAAGGGAAGAGGTGTTTCCCCTGACGGTTCACGTACAGGCCACAGGGGAGCACCCAAGAAAACCCACTCAATACTGCCCATGTTGTCCAGGACAACAACCCTCACAGATCCAAAAGAACAGGACCAGATAATTACTTGGATGACCTCTCAAGCGTCCAGCAGTGGGTTAAGCAGCACCAGCACATCACGCACGAGGTCCGAGTCCTCAGCCAGTTAAAGTCTGGGCTTTCTTTGAAGACTGCACTGAGGATGTTACCATGGCGATTTGCAAGGTGTGCAAGACCCGCCTGAGCAGGGGGAAAAGTATTAACAACCTCTCCACCACCAGCATGAGCCGCCACATTCTATCCAAACATCCCACTCTGTGGGCAAACGCGGCAGGACAGGGTACCACCAGCAACACTGCCTCCCTTGGGTTCACCAGACTCACCACCAGACCCGCCTCAGCAGCAGCAGTAGCCCAGCCATTGCGTGGTTCACAACATTCACAAACATCAGACGATGCTGACACTGTCACTTTCCGGACTAGTGCTCTTGAGGTCTCCCAGTGTTCATCAAACACAACAACCAACAGCCCTTCGGTGTGCAGCGCTACGGTTGAGTTGTCTGTCTCTGAGATGTTTGAGCACAAGAGGAAATTGCCAGCAAATGACCCCCGGGCCGTGGCAGTAACAGCCAGCCAGCATAGCCAAGCTTCTGGCCTGCGAAATGCTGCCATATCGAGTGGTGGAGACAAACAGCTTCAAGGGCATGATGTCAGTGGCCATCCCACGTTACGTGGTTCCCAGCCGCTACCACTTTGCGCGCTCTGCAGTGCCTGAGTTGCATGAGCACGTGGTCAGCTAAATAACCCGAAGCTTGAAGAATGCCGTTGCCTGCAAGGTTCACCTCACCACTGACACCTGGACGAGTGCGTTCGGCCAGGGTCGATACATCTCCCTTACCGCGCACTGGGTGAACCTTGTGGAGCCTGGCAGCGATTCCTCACCTGCTACGGCGCGGGTGTTGCCCACGCCGCAAACAGCTGGATAACAACAGCAGCACCTACCTCTCTGACTCCTTCTCCTCCAACGCATCTCAAAGCTGTACCTCATCCGGAAATGCTAACCCAGCACCAGCAGCAGTAGGATCGTGGAAGCAGTGCAGCACAGCTGTTGGCATGCGTCAGCAAGCGTTGCTGAAGCTGATCTGCCTTGGGGATAAGCAGCACACAGGGGAGGAAATTTGGAGGGGAATAAAGGAACAGACGGATTTGTGGCTGGCACCGCTGGACCTGAAACCGGGCATGAAGCTAGACACCTGGCACGAACTGGCAATGTACGCAATAGAGGTGCTGGCTTGCCCGGCAGCCAGCGTTATGTCGGAACGCTGTTTCAGTGCTGCCGGAGGCATCATCACAGATCGGCGTATCCGCCTCTCCACAGAAAATGCAGACCGTCTGACTCAAATTAAAATGAATCAATCCTGGATTGGAAACGACTACGCAACACTCCTGGACCCCAACCAAGTAACATGACCGATGAACATCTGGGATGGTTTAGCGTTTCCGGTCCCTGTTTATTGAACCTCTCATCTGTATTACATTTATGACTGCATGGCGGCAAAAAGCATTGCTGCTATATCCGCACGCTTTTTGTCCTCATGCAAGGCCTGGGTTGTTGTGTCTCACAAAGCGTGGCCTTCTCCTCCTGCGCCTCCTCCTGTTCCATCACGTGTGCTGCTGCTGCTGCTGCTGCTGCTGGGTTACCGTTGCCGGTCCCTGTTTATGGAACCTCTTATCTTTATTACATTTATGACTACATGGCGGTACAAAGCATGCTATCCGCACGCTTTTTGTCCTCATGCAAGGCCTGGGTTGTTGTGTCTCACAAAGCGTGGCCTTCTCCTCCTGCGCCTCCTCCTGTTCCATCACGTGTGCTGCTGCTGCTGCTGCTGCTGCTGGGTTACCGTTGCCGGTCCCTGTTTATGGAACCTCTTATCTTTATTACATTTATGACTACATGGCGGTACAAAGCATGCTATCCGCACGCTTTTTGTCCTCATGCAAGGCCTGGGTTGTTGTGTCTCACAAAGCGTGGCCTTCTCCTCCTGCGCCTCCTCCTGTTCCATCACGTGTGCTGCTGCTGCTGCTGCTGCTGGGTTACCGTTGCCGGTCCCTGTTTATGGAACCTCTTATCTTTATTACATTTATGACTACATGGCGGTACAAAGCATGCTATCCGCACGCTTTTTGTCCTCATGCAAGGCCTGGGTTGTTGTGTCTCACAAAGCGTGGCCTTCTCCTCCTGCGCCTCCTCCTGTTCCATCACGTGTGCTGCTGCTGCTGCTGCTGCTGCTGGGTTACCGTTGCCGGTCCCTGTTTATGGAACCTCTTATCTTTATTACATTTATGACTACATGGCGGTACAAAGCATGCTATCCGCACGCTTTTTGTCCTCATGCAAGGCCTGGGTTGTTGTGTCTCACAAAGCGTGGCCTTCTCCTCCTGCGCCTCCTCCTGTTCCATCACGTGTGCTGCTGCTGCTGCTGCTGCTGGGTTACCGTTGCCGGTCCCTGTTTATGGAACCTCTTATCTTTATTACATTTATGACTACATGGCGGTACAAAGCATGCTATCCGCACGCTTTTTGTCCTCATGCAAGGCCTGGGTTGTTGTGTCTCACAAAGCGTGGCCTTCTCCTCCTGCGCCTCCTCCTGTTCCATCACGTGTGCTGCTGCTGCTGCTGCTGCTGGGTTAGCGTTGCCGCGTGGTCCCTGTTTATTGAACCTCTTATCTTTATTACATTTATGACTACATGGCGGTACAAAGCATGCTATCCGCACGCTTTTTGTCCTCATGCAAGGCCTGGGTTGTTGTGTCTCACAAAGCGTGGCCTTCTCCTCCTGCGCCTCCTCCTGTTCCATCACGTGTGCTGCTGCTGGGTTAGCGTTGCCGCGTGGTCCCTGTTTATTGAACCACTTATCTTTATTACATTTATGACTGCATGGTGGTACAAAGCATGCTATCCGCACGCTTCTTGTCCTCATGCAAGGCCTGGGTTGTTGTGTCTCAAAGCGTGGCCTTCTCCTCCTGCGCCACCCTCCTCCTGTTCCATCACGTGTGCTGCTGCTGGGTTAGCATTACCGGTCCCTTTTCCTGGAACCTCTTATATGTATTACATTTATGACTGCATGCCGACAAAAAGCATGTTACCTGTGCAAAGAAAACAGACATTTCCCGCATTTAAAAGACAGTTTTCCCTTTGAAACTTTAAAATCGATTTTCTCAAAAACTATAAGCTCTTTTTGCTAAATTTTTTTTCCTCTTGTACCCACTCCCAAGGTGCACATACCCTGTAAATTTGGGGTATGTAGCATGTAAGGAGGCTTTACAAACCACAAAAGTTCGGGTCCCCATTGACTTCCATTATGTTCGGAGTTCGGGTCGAACACCCGAACATCGCGGCCATGTTCGGCCTGTTCGGCCCGAACCCGAACATCTAGATGTTCGCCCAACACTAACTGTTGAGAAGCATATTTCTACAACTATATCTGGAGGGATTTTTTACCACATAAGAAACAGCAATTGCTTGTATACAGGATTATGGGACTGCCTCCCCCCCTTATTTGTTTGAAGCTTCATACCACAGTATGTTCATATCAGAGCTCCACAGCATTAGTTTTTTCAGGATCGGCCGATCCAGATCTGATGTGTGTGGGTTATGAAAGTGTTTGTGTGCGCTAAGAGTACTCCTGTGTGATATTTGCCCAGGTACTATTTGTTTTTAGGGGTTTTGGGGGGTTATTTAATGGGTTGGTTGCAATGATTTTCCTACAATAAAGTGATTTTTGGCATACTGTTCAGTGAGTGGCGGTTATATTTTGAATTTTTGCATATATAGAGAACATTAACCTGCCTTTCCTCGGAAGTGTTTCCTAGGTGAGCTTAGCCCATTCAAAGGGACCTGTGCACCGTTTTTTTAAATATTTTGCTCCCGCGGGGGGGGGGCCCGCTCGGGGTCGTTTTGTGGGGGCTGGAGGGGTGGCAGCATGAGGGGAAAGCCTGGGCCACAGTCGGTGGGGAGAGGGGAAGTTCCCCCCCCTCTCCCTCACCTTGGGGCTCTCCCCTCTGCGCTCCCCTCCAGCTAGTTACAGTTTGGGCAGCGGGCAGCAAGATACATACCTTCTTCCTTGCGTTCCACCGCATACTCCTCGCTCTAGCGGCTGACGTCACTTCTGGAAGTGACGTCACTTTCAGAAGTGACGTCAGCCGCTAGAGCGAGGAGTATGCGGTGGAACGCAAGGAAGAAGGTATGTATCTTGCCGCTGCTGCCCGCTGCCCAAACTGTAACTAGCTGGAGGGTAGCGCAGAGGGGAGAGCCCCGAGGTGAGGGAGAGGGGGGGGGGGACTTCCCCTCTCCCCGCCAACTGTGGCCAAGGCTTTCCCTTCATGCTTCCCTTCATCCAGCCCCCACAAAACGGCCCCGAGCGGGCCCCAGGGAGGGGGGGGGGGGCTGCAATGAAATTCTGCAGGGGGGCCCGGTGGGGCCTAGTTACGCCCCTGATCTCCTCCCTCCCCCATAGCTTGCTAGATGCCTCCCCTCCCTCCCTATAGGTAGCCAGATGCTTCTCCCCCCTCCCCCATAGCTTGCTAGATGCCTCCCCTCCCTCCCTCCCTATAGTTAGCCAGATGCTTCTCCCCCCTCCTTCCCCCACAGCTAGCCAGATGCCTCTTTTCCCCTTCCCACCCTTGCCATAAATCCAGCCCCCGGGTGAAACAGTAGGACTTTATTAACAGCACAAATGTGTTGGGTCACAGTCAGTCCACTCCATCAGATGCAGTCTTTTTGATGTGTGATCTCTGTTTAGAACATCAGAACCTCATGTCATATTTAAAAGAAGGGGGAGGCCAATCTCATCAGGCATACAGACAGCAGTAAATCATTCCCCTGTATGTAAAAAGGAAATAAACAAATTGACTGGAGTTCCAAATCAAGTTTCATTGAACACAAATGAATGCCATTACCGTTCAAACAACCAATCACAGTCAATTACAGTTGTGTAAAGATTGTTTGAGGTAACCCAAAAGCGCTGATTTCTCTTCAGTAGAAACATATTACCATCAACTGTTTATTTTTTTTTCCAATTCTTCTAAACTAAATACCATGAACTGACCCTCTGGGAACCAACTGACATTAGTTTTGTCTTTATAAATATAATTAAATATGTGTTTTATGTAGTTTATGTATTGAACTGATGTGTGACTGTCCAATCCCACTCCACCATCAGACCTAATGTTTGCTACCTATAATACTACAGCTGTCTACTTTAAATACCATAAGTGGCTTGGCTATGGGCTTGTGGCACAGAGTCAATTGACTCATGCTCAGTGGTGGCTGAAGAGAAAACTAAACTCAAAGTGGATGTTCTAATCATCATGTGATCACTGTTTTATAAACTGCATTCACAAATGGTGCAGAAACAGATTCGGCTGTGCTCAGATTTCAGGGATAACTGCCTTCTTCATCCAAAATGTATATTTGATCATTATGTGGTTGCCCTCAAGTTGAATCACATGCAGGCTTCTTACACTTCCTGTGAGCCATAGTGGTGTCATACCTCTACCAGAATTTCCAAAGTGGCTATAGCCATTAACCACTTCTCTACCACAGGTTTTTTCCCCTTCAAAAGCTCTTCCCATTCTTTCGGTAATAACTTTATCACTAATTATCACACTGAAATGATCTATACATTATTTTTCTGCGGGAAAAACTAGGCTTTCTTTGGGCAGTACTTTATGCTAAGAATTATATTATTTTTTCCCTTTAGGCTTAGGCCCCGCCCCCTAATACCTCACAGGACAAGTATCTATAAAAGTTTCTCCACCCCAACCCTACCTGTCTTTTTTTTCCTGTCCCTCACCTCACAGGATGTGGCAGGTGATTCCTGCTGTAATTTTTCCCCCCCCCCCTTATCGGCCGCATCATGTGGCTCTCCACGCAGGTTGCCTCCCCTGCTGTGATGCCACCCATACGGGCTTTAAATAAGCTCTGCGAGTGGGGACCCCGTTCTGCTGATCTTGGGGGTCCGTTTTTCGGCTGTTCCCCCATAGTAACACTAATGGTGGTTGGAAGGGAATAGGCAGTGCATCTGTTTTGCTTACCGCGATAATATCGTGGTTAAGGGCGGGCATCCTTTCCTCTCTTTACTTGCAGCCGGAGATAATGGCGGATTGGCGTGCGCTCCTTCATGGGCAGAGTGCGTTCCAAGGAGCACTGACAGGAAGCGACGTCATCCTGCTCCAGCCTAGGACGCCCTCTGATTGGTGCAGCAGCGGGCCTCGCGGCGGATGTGACGTCATTCCGGCGCGGCGGCGCTTTCTAAAGGATTGCGTGCGCTCGGAGAGCTGGCTGACATAACGCTGGGTAGCGTTTGGACGTGGCGTGCACCCTCTTCTCCTCTCGCTCTCTCCATTATCTCCCTCTTGGTGACACCGCAGGTAAAGCGACGTGGACGCCTATTTGTATAGGCAGGAGGGGAGGGATAGGCTCAGTATAGTTATCTCTCTCTCTCTCTTCTCTCTCTTGTATATTTTCCAGCTTGGCTGTGTTGGCTATAATTCATGGATGCCCCGAAGCCCCACAAAGATCAGCGCTCTATGACTAGGTAAGGGGGGTCCAGGTAAGTGTTGATTGGTCATAAAGGAGTGCTCTACTGAGGATATTCATCTCTTTTCTTCTAGCCCGGAAAGATATGGACGTTCCTACAGATCCCTTTCAGGAAGTTATTACAGAAGACGTTCTCCGAGTAGACAACGCAGCAGATCTCGTTCAAGATCCAGATCTCCAGTATATCGTAAACGAGAAAAGTCATGTTGGGCTTGTACAAAGCCAGTGGCACCCGGGAAGACGGTGTGTGCTGCCTGTTTCCAGGAATTAGGGAGAGAACAGCCTTCGGAACCAGTGGATGTGACCGACGCGATTCAGAAGGCGGTTCAGGAATCGATGTCTAATTATATAGCCAGTCTTCCTCCCGCTAAACCGCAGGCTACGCAAATACAGCAGTTTCCAGCCCCTCTGTCCCCAGAGGCAGAGGAGGTGTCTCTGGGTTTTGACTTCACACTGGTGGATCCATTCATAAAGTCAGTACGTGAGGTCCTGGAATGGGAAGACACGGACGAGGAAGAGGAGGATAAGGCTAAAAGGAAGGCTAAAAAGACTTATTATAAACATCTTGATAAAACTAGGCGCACATTCCCATTTATGGATGAGATTGAGGCCATTATCCATGAGGAATGGCAGAAGATGGAGAAGAAAGTGCCTCTAGGAAACAGAATGTCAAAACTATATCCTCTTCCTTTAAAACGGACCAAGGCATTGGACGAGGCTCCGGTGGTGGATGCCTCAGTCACAAGATTGGCAAAGCATGTCACACTGCCCATTGACGACGCTATCACATTCAGAGATAACATGGACCGTAAGATGGACATGGACTTAAAGAAGATCTACACAGTGTCTGGGGGGGCCTGCAAGCCCGCAGTCGCCCTAACGTCAGTTGGCAAGGCAATTAAAACCTGGGCCGAGAGGGCTGAACAGCTAATTAGAGATGATACCGATAAAGAGACTTTGTTATCTTTTCTAGAGGATCTTAAAGTCTCAGGAGACTTTGTGGGGGAGGCCGGCATCGACATTGTCCGGTCGACAGCCCGGGCGATTCTATACTCCGTGACAGCCAGCCAAGAGGGCCTTATGGCTGAAATCTTGGTCGGCGGACCCGGCTTCCCGACAGTTGTGGTGCAGGATCCCTTTTGATGGAAAATCTCTCTTCGGTGAGAAGATGGATACTGCAATTTCTAGGGTCACTGGTGGGAAGTCGGGTCTGTTGCCCCAGGACAGATGGCCAAAGAAGCAGCCCAATCCATCCTTTCCTCAATCAGGATCAAGATACAGGAATGCAATATCTTACAGACCAGGCAGAAACTACAGAAATAATTGGCAGAATAGTCGGCCATCTACCAGTAAGGGTCCAAAGACAAGGGGTGCACAGCCTGCTCAGTCAAACAAGAAGTCCTTTTGACGGTCCCTTAGTTCAGAAGAGTCCAGTGGGGGCGAGATTAAAACTGTTCAGCAGCACATGGAGAAGGGAGATAGGCTCTCCTTGGGTTGTGAGAACAGTTACTACAGGACACTTCTGGACGTTCAAGGATTTACCCCCACAGAATCATTTCAAACGCACAAGAATTCCGGTATGTCCTCAGAAGAGAGAAATCCTCGATACATATGTGCAGAAGTTGGTGAAGAAGAAGGCAGTTATTCCTGTGCCCCGGCAACAGAGAAGACAGGGATTTTATTCCAAACTGTTTTTTGTCCAGAAAAAATCAGGAGACCTGCGTCCGGTGTTAGACCTGAAGAAGCTGAACTCTTACATTTACCTCGAAAAATTCAGGATGGAGTCAGGGGCGTAACTAGAAATCACTGGGCCCCCTGCAATTATTTGGATGGGGCCCCCCCCCCATAGGTGCCAAATAATCGTAATGGGGCAGCGTTTCACTGTAAATTAATTGTAAAGTGGGCAGCATTTTACCAGACAATCGTAATGTGGGCCAGAAAATCGTAATGTGGGCCTTTAGAAAATCATAATGTAGGCAGAGTTCACCAGAAAATCGTAATGTGGGCAGAGTTCACCAGAAAATCATAATGTGGGCAGAGTTCACCAGAAAATCGTAATGTGGGCACCAGTCACCAGTAAATCGTAATGTGGGCAGCATTCACCAGACAATCGTAATGTGGGCACCAGTCACCAGAAAATCGTAACGTGAGCAGCAGTCACCAGACAATTGTAACGTGGACAGCATTCACCAGACAATTGTAATGTGGGCAGCGTTCACCAGAATATCGTAATGTGGGACAGAAAATCGTAATGTGGGCAGAGTTCACCAGAAAATCGCAATGTGGGCAGCAGTCACCAGAAAATCGCCATGTGGGCAGCAGTCACCAGAAAATCGCCATGTGGGCAGCAGTCACCAGAAAATCGCAATGTGGGCATCAGTCACCAGAAAATCCTAATGTGGGCAGCAGTCACCAGAATATCGTAATGTGGGCAGCAGTCACCAGAAAATCCTAATGTGGGCAGCAGTCACCAGAATATCATAATGTGGGCAGCACACACCAGAAAATCCTAATGTGGGCAGCACACACCAGAAAATCCTTATGTGGGCAGCAGTCACCAGAAAATCGCAATGTGGGCAGCAGACACCTGAAAATCACAATGTGGGTAGCAGTGACCTGAAAATCGTAATATGGGCAGCAGACACCTGAAAATCGTAATGTGGGCAGCAGACACCTGAAAATCCCCCTGCAGTGACGTCAGCGGTGGCGGGATACATACCTTCTTCCTTGCGTTCCATCGCCGCCTTCTCGCTCTAGTGGCTGACGTCACTTCCGCTTCCGGAAGTGACGTCAGCCGCTAGAGCGAGAAGGCGGCGATGGAACGCAAGGAAGAAGGTATGTATCCCGCCGCCGCTGCTGCCCGCTGCCCACACACATTCACTAGCTGGAGGGGGGCGCAGAGGGGAGAGCCCCGAGGTGAGGGAGAGGGGGGAACTTCCCTTCTCCCCGCCGACTGTGGGCAAGGCTTTCCCCTCATGCTGCCACCCCTCCAGCCCCCAAAAACGGCCCCGAGCGGGCCCCAGGGGGGGGCCGGGCCCCCCCGCGGGCGCAGGCGCTGCAGGGCCTATTGCTACACCCCTGGATGGAGTCATTAAATACGATCATAATGGCAGTACAGCCACAGGACTTTATGCTCTCCATAGATTTAGAGGACGCCTATTTGCATGTCCCAATTCAAGACAATCTGCAGAAGTATCTGAGGTTTGCTATAGGGGGCACATATTATCAGTTCGTGTGCCTGCCCTTCGGGATATGCACAGCTCCGAGAACCTTTTCGAAGCTACTTCTAGAAGTGATTTCTCTGGTAAGACTCAAGAAGATCCGAGCTTTTCACTATCTGGACGATATTCTACTGTTAACCAACTCAATAAAAGAGGGACTACAACAAAGAGAAATTCTAATAGAGACTTTGTTCAGGTTTGGCTGGCGGATAAACTTCTCCAAAAGTCACCTGTATCCAACACAAGACCTGGTATATTTGGGGGCAAGGTTTCAGACTCACAGAAATGTAGTATGCCTTCCAGACGAGAAGATACCAACAATAAGACAGAGGGTCCTTCAGGTATTCCTTGCCTCAAGTACGTCAGCAAGAATGTGTTTAAGGCTGCTGGGGACAATGTCTTCCACCATCCCGATGGTTTCTTGGTCCCATTGGCGGTTAAGGAGCCTCCAACAGGGGTTCCTGGCCCAGTGGGATGGAGTCTCTCTACTCCAGAACATATACATCACAACTTTGATGAAAAGAGACTTACCGTGGTGGTTGAACGAGGAGAATCTAAGGAAAAGTATTCCGTTACAGCCAAGAAAGCCAGTTATCATAGACACGGATGCCAGTTCCAGCGGTTGGGGTGCAACTTGTGGTCTAGTAGCCCAGGGCAAGTGGCCTCATTTCATGAGACAGTGGCCAGCCAACAGGTTAGAGCTGAACCTTCTGTGCTCTACTGCACTTTCGGGAGTCCATCCACAAGAAGCCAGTGTTACTGAGAGTAGACAACAGGACGGCGGTAGCATACATCCGCAACCAGGGGGGCTCTCGCAGCCAGTCGTTGATGGAGGAAACGGATCTGATCTTTTCCTGGGCAGTAAAGAACCTGGAGTCCTTATCGGCAATTCACATACCGGGAGTCTCGAATACTATTCCGGACTATCTCAGCAGAGTTGTGATCTCAAACAACGAGTGGGAACTGGAGGACTCAGCATACAGAGCAATCTGTGCACATTGGCAGGAGCCAGAACTGGATTTGATGGCATCCAGCAGGAACAGGAAATGTCTTTGATACTTCAGTCGATACCCGGAGAGGCAGGCGGAGGCTTGCGATGCTTTAACTGTGGAGTGGAACTTTTAGACTGCTTATGTCTTTCCTCCCATCCCTCTCATCATGAGGTTGTTACAGAGACTGAGATTGGAACCAGTGGTCTTGCTGGCGGTTCTTCCCTGGTGGCCGAAAAGACCCTGGTTCCCGATGATCTCTCAGATGGCGATATCTCGCCCCCTTCCGATACCGATAACCAAGAACCTCTTGTCTCAAGGGCCGATAGTACACCCGGATCCTTCCCGGTTGAAGCTCAAGGCGTGGAGGTTGAAAGGCGGAAGCTGGTAGGCCTGGGCTGTTCAGAGGCAGTGATTTCAACCCTCTTGAAGGCCAGGAAGTTAAGCACGAATTCCACTTATCACAGAATATGGAGGGTCTACCTGGAGTTCGCTGGGGGTCAGGCTTTTGACCCATTGAATCCTCCAGTTCATCAGGTTCTAGCTTTCCTTCAGTCAGGATTAGAGAAAGGCCTATCGTTTCACTCCATAAAGGTCCAGATATCGGCGATCTCTACGCTAACCAGTCATAGATGGGCTTTCGAGCCGCTCATGAAGCAGTTTGTGACAGGAGTAAAGAAACTTCGTCCTCCGGTGAGACCTTTCTTTCCCAGCTGGGACCTACCATTAGTTTTGAACTTCTTGACCAAATCCCCGTTTGAGCCAATAGAGGAGTGCTCCCTATGGTACAAGACTCTGAAAGCGGTCTTCCTGGTGGCCATCACATCGGCCAGGAGGGTGTCAGAGCTGCAGGCCCTAGGTCATCAGGAACCATACCTTACTTTCTTCCCAGATAGAGTACAACTTCGGCTCATCCAAGGGTTTCTTCCAAAAGTCACTTCAGTTCTGCATGTCAATCAGGAATGGTGGTTACCTACCTTCAGTCAGGATGATTCGGATAATCTGCAGTCCCTGGATGTGGCGAGAGCACTGAGGGCATACATCCAGGACACTCAAGACATAAGAAAGTCGGACAGACTTTTTATTGTTCCCGCAGGATACAGAAAAGGAGAAGCTGCATCCACCAGGACACTCGCCTCTTGGCTTATTCGAGTTATCCAGAGCGCATACAGGGCAGTCAATAAAGAGCCGCCAAGTGAAATTCGGGCGCATTCTACCCGGGGGGTAGCCTCTTCATGGGCCGCATATGCAAAGGTTTCAGCTGCGAAGATCTGTCAAGCAGCCAACTGGAGCTCGATAAATACGTTCATTACACATTATCAAGTTGATACGTCTCACTCGACTTCTTTAGAATTTGGGAGAGCTATTTTATCTTCCGGTTCTGCTTATTCTGTTATGTAAATAAAAAAAATTCTGCTTGCACCTGCCCCATTGACCCTCCTGTGTTTTGTTTCTAGTTAAATCCCGTTGTGCTGCCATGGAGGCACAGGGAAAACGGAAAATTGTATACTTACCTACCAGTAATTTTCCTTTCCCTGTGCATCCATGGCAGCACAGGGTTCCCGCCCATTGTTCGGTGGGGACCTAGTGACAAGACAGGTAGGGTTGGGGTGGAGAAACTTTTATAGATACTTGTCCTGTGAGGTATTAGGGGGCGGGGCCTAAACCCGTTGTGCTGCCATGGATGCACAGGGAAAGGAAAATTACCGGTAGGTAAGTATACAATTTTCCGTTATATGGATTTGACAGGGAAGAAGAAGAAAAAAATGAAAAAAAATCACCATTTCTCAGCTTTCAGCCATTGTAGTTTAAAAATAAACTTTAGATAATTTTTACCACACTAGGGGAGTACTTGGTGAGCACAGGCATTCAAAAGGGGTACATAATAATGTTGAGAACCACTGCCCTAGAAATACCTGTGGGTATGTGTAAATATGCCTAAGAACTCATGTGCATCATGAGCGAATTTTCTGTTTTCAGGTTTACTTCACTTAAAGCCGGATTGTCAGCCATAAAATCAAATTCCATTTACCCACTGCTCTGTGTTTATTATGTCGTTTACATCCTGATCCTACATTCCTGGGTTCAAATCCCACCTATGGTATATAAGCATGCTTTTCAAAAAGTACAAATCCTTAATCATGCTACTTTTACTATCGAATTGATCATAATGGTAGTATGCTTTATGCTAGGCCAGCTTTAGCATGTAGTGTGGTTCATGGTCTAGAGGGTAAGACAGATACCTACTACACACTGTGTCCTGGGTTCAAATCCCAGCTATGGTATATAAGCTGTTTTGAAAATCTGCAATTCCCTACTTGATGATATAAGAGGATGGAGGGATAGAGAGAGAGAGATTGATTCTTTGGGCATTATTCCGCAAAATTCCGTCGGAATTATAACATTTCCGCGGAATTCCGTTTAAGAGGTATAGGAATTCCGTTCCGACCACCGGAATCGGAATTAGCTAATTCCAGCCGGAATCACGGAATTAATAATTCCGCTGAATTTTCCGACCATCCCTGATGGCCGCTAACCACATGGTCCTCTGGCTAGCAGCAGCATGCTCTCGTGAAGATGGAATTTGGAGGACTGAGGTTCGCCTGCTGGCGATGTGCTTTTGATGAAGCTGGTTCGGGGGTGTGGCAATGCCTACCCCCTCTGAATTACAAACCAGTCACAGTTCAAGTCCTTGGAGAGAGATTTAGGTTTAAACTTATACAATGCTGTAACTCAAAACCGATAAATGCCACATTTGCGCTGATAACAGATTAATATTCCTCAAATGATGACAATTCCTATGACATCAGACTTGATTAGGGAAGAGGGTCCCGCTCTTGAGAAGTTTAATAACTTGGTTGTAGAGGACCCCTTGCCCCTCTAGACTGGTATCAAAAGATTCAGCAAGACTCTACAAACCCAATGTTACCGCTCTCATAACGATCCTATTTACGGTATTCCGTAAATAGGCAAAAAATCATATACAGCATTCACTTACTCTCTGCTTCTGATGGAGTCGGCCAGTTTGGTTTCATGCTGTGAGGGAAGCCCCCTTTGCTGGGGCTCACCAAATGGTGGAGCAATTGACACCTCTGCTAAGGCCCAGATTCCAGTCATATGGTAATTACAAATCACAGGCATCCTGTACCTTAGGTTACTGAACTATTTCTCTGCTGAGGGAGGGAGAGACCCCAGGTTGTAGTGCCTGTTATCCAGAGCCGGATTAAGGCTAAATGGGGCCCTAAGCAAAGTAACTGATTTGGGCCTCCCCCCCCCCATCATGTCATAATAGAATCAGAAGATGCAGCTGCACAGCAACATGCCGCACACACCGGGGCAGCCGAGCTACTGGTTGCTATGGGCAACAGCCTGCTTTCCTCTGTGGGTGCACCATGCAGGGAATAGCAGCGGAAAAATGCAGAGTGAGAGATGAATGGCTGGGACTCAGGGGCTGGGGCACCCCTGTGAAGAGGGCACCAGATATCACACCAGCAGCACTTTCCCCCTGCATATCCAGTCTGGCAATAGCAGAAAGCTCTGGACACCGCCAAACCGGAAGCCGTTCCCCAGACAGAATTACATAACCACCCCCACCACCGAACAACCGATTTCCTCCCAAACTAGACAGCCACCATGCAGCCTCCATCCCAGTGAATACGATAGTCCAGCAGAGAAGGCAGCTGCAGCGGGGGAGAATAACAGCACCAGATGACTCACATTCACCTATTGCAATCCAAGCAATAGAGGTCCCGTCATCCGGAGCCCATCTGTCTCCTCTAGAGTGCTGCCGCTCTGTTACTACTACTATTACTACTTCCTACTTCCTGTCTGATCTGAGAATCAGGAAGTTCAGAGCGAGCGGCTGCACTGTAGAAGACACAGATGGGTTTCAGATGACGGGATCTCTATCGCTTGGATCGTGGATAGGTGAGTGAGCGTGTGCCATCTGCTGCTATCATTCTTGCTGCAGCTGTTGTTCTCTGTGGGAAGGGAGGGAGGAGTGGGCAGCAGCAGAGCGCACAGTAGCAGG
This sequence comes from Hyperolius riggenbachi, assembly GCF_040937935.1. Lineage (NCBI taxonomy): Eukaryota > Metazoa > Chordata > Amphibia > Anura > Hyperoliidae > Hyperolius > Hyperolius riggenbachi. Next base: position 78,565,081 of record NC_090646.1, on the reverse strand, counting down.
AGGGGGACCTAGGAGGAGAGCCTGGCTCTGAAGACAATCAGCAGCGCATGGCATCATTTGACAAAACAAGACAAGACAAATAACATTTATATTGCGCTTTTCTCCTGGCGGACTCAAAGCACCAGAGCTGCAGCCACTAGGACGCGCCCTATAGGCAGTAGCAGTGTTAGAGAGACTTGCCTAAGGTCTCCTACTGAATAGGTGCTGGCTTACTGAACAGGCAGAGCCAAGATTCGAACCCTGGTCTCCTGTGTCAGAAGTAGAGCCCTTAAAGGGACTCCGAGCAGTGCCTGTGGGTATGCCTTTAAGCATACCCACAACTAATTAATTACATTCTCAAACCTACCAGCATGATGTTTGTAATTATATCCCCCTGGGTTCCTTATGTTATTGCATTGTGCTGAATCGAGCTGCCGACTTTGGAGAAAAGTCGTCCTGTGTAATACAATGTAACTATGGAAAGATGCATATCATTTTGAAGCTCTCATTCTCCTCATTCCAATGATAGATAAACTGCCACCCTATGCCTTTTAGTTTTCGCTATTTTTGCGATCAAAATTGCCATGGCCGCAAAAGGCATAGGGCGGCGGTTTATATATCATTGGAAAGAGGAGAAAGAGAGCTTTAAAATGATATGCATCTTTCCATAGTTACTGCACTGCTCAGAGTCCCTTTAACCATTATACCATCCAGCCACCGCTGACAGGATGGCGAGGGCTGGTTTATGTGCTGATGGGGCCCCTTTGACTCTGAATGGGGGGCCCCAAGCGACTGCTTTTGTTGCCTGGTCGGTAATCCGGCCCTGCTGGTATCCACAGACAGACAATCCAGATGCAGGAAACCAATTGCAATTGCTTTTTGTAGTCTTACGGCTTGTCCGTCACACATGATACAATAAAAATGTTCGATTATCCCGTTTATTCGATCTAAATGATCGAATCAAATAAAAGTTGACATTTTTTTTTTGTCGATCAAGAAATTTGAATGATTATGCCGTTTTTTCGAGAAATATCAGATCGGACATGCTGGAAAAATCTTTATATTCGATCTAACGAAATAATCGAACTAAATTATCTAATAAAAAAAAATGAAAAATTGTACCATGTATGGCCACCTTAAGTGTAGGAAATCATGTGGGTCATCCAGAAAGGTCTCAGAAAGGATGTGACTTTCCATTTAGGAGCTCACTGTGCTGGTTGTCCACCAACTGGCAACTCAACCAATAGGAACTAAATGTCTATTACCTTCAAAGGGCCAAAGCTGCTCAGCTGCTAAGATGCACTTGACAGAAGAACGTTCCAGATGATAAGATCCAACACGTGTTCCTGCGTAAGCATCACTGTGATAAAATAACGTTCAGAAATAGGAGGCTTTGCCTTCATTTCATAAACCAGCCGATGGAACCAATTAAGGTTTTGGTCGTCAAGCTTATTTTTGCAAATCTAATCTATTAGCCCTTAATAGAAAATGATTTACGTGCTTTTTAAACTTTGCTTCAAAAGAATAAATTACAATAAACAAAGAAATCAATTTACGTCTTCTTCTCTCTCCCTCCGCGCTGGAACTCAAGTCGACGATATATCCCCTCGTACTGTTTTGTAAATAAACACTTTGAAATCTGGTAATCCAATTTAATCCAACACGCCAAATCTTTAAATATACAAATTTTGAAAGCCTTTTTTCTTGTAGGGGCTGTTGGGAATTCACTTTTTTTCTGACATAAAAGGCATAAAAGGCCAAAGCTAACAAATTAAGTATTGCTTCTTGAAACCGCAGGGCAGAAGAAAGCTTTTTAGATTACCTGCTCTTTCCCCTTACGGAACACACAGGGCTCTTTGTGCGTGATCGGTTTGTGAAGGGTCGATTTATTATTAGTCAATGCATACCGCTCTCAAAGCCTCAAAGGTTTCTGAATCGGCTGCACTTCCATATTATATAAAAAAAGCCTTTGAGATTCTTTTTTTTTTTTACCCCCTTTTTAGTAAAAATGAAAACATATGTTGGAATGTAGTAATTTCTTACATGGTTCCCAACCGGAAAATAAGTCTTTATAACATAGAAGACGTTTTAGGTTGATGGCCGCGTCTTTGCAAAACCCTTTTTTTCCTCCCCCCCCCCCCCCCCAAAAAAAAAAAAATCTGCATAGATTTTCTGATCTGTCGGGAGTTAATGGCATAATTTATGTACGTAAAAATTGGTATTTTGGCTTTTTCCTAACATTAAGGCAACCACGAAAATCGACTTAAGCCGCCGACAATTCATTTAATGTCTTAAATTCAGAAATGTTCTGTAACAAGATGGATTGGAGTGAGATGGAATGCAGCCGCAAAAAGGCTTTCTGCTCGATTGCTTCTAGCGAAAGCGAAGGTGGATTCTACACATAAACACTTATTTAGCCGCTTGCGGTAACCAGACCATTTCCAGTTGAACTGTTTTTAAACTCGTGTGCAAAAATCTGGAATGTGTGACATTATTGAAACTAAGAGTAAAGCTGTCATATTAGCAATATTCTGAAAGACGTGCACCAGTTGGCATCTTCCAAGGGGCAGCATCCTGCCCACCCACCTCCCTCTACGGTTGCTGCTCATTTACCTTCTCGAATCCTCTGCCCCCTTCTCCACCACAGTCCCTGGATCCCCCTCGCTAGATCACAGATCAGTGGTGACCCGCAAACAGTAAAGAGACAGGAGAGCGGTTTCCGTAGCGGTGCATAGAGTCAGGAACTACTTACTTCCTGTATATGTGCCATTACCAGGTGAGCCGCTCTATTGTCTCTTCACTGTGGGTCATCACTGATCTGAGGTCTAGCAAGTTGGATCCGGGGACTGTGGAGGAAGCCACCGACTCGAGAAGGCTCCAGTCCAGAAGAGATGGCCAGGGAGGGACGGGGAAAGGCTGGCTACCTATACTGGGGGCACCTACCTGGCTACCTATACTGGAGGCACCGATACCTGGCTACCTATACTGGGGGCATCTACCCGGCTAAGCTATACTGGGGGCAACTATACCTTGCTAACAAATACGGAGGACAGCTATACCTGGCTACCTACCTGCCTATACTTAGGGTGGTTTTTTTTGCTGCTCCATCTTTTCATCTTTCTGGTGTCAGTAGTGTCTGAATCATGTATCTGAAACAAGCATGTGGTCACTGTGGTCGGACTTTACTCAGAACACTTGATCTGCATCCTCATTCATGAGTTGAGGCAGAATTTTGCTAATTTTTTTATGCTCATGTCAGCAGCTTGAAATTGGATCAGTTGAATCCCACCAAGGTGGAATTGGATTGGTCAATTATTGAGATGCAAGAATTTTCATAATCCTGCATCAGCTTGGAACTATTTGGATCTCAGTGTCCATCCCTACTTATGATGTGCAGTTATGTAGTGTGGCAGTGTGATCAGAGTGCCCTCCAATTATTACATTAACAATTAGGCTGCAAATGACAAAGGACACCTAAAAGAATGCTTCAGACTCTGGCCAGGAGACTTGCCAGGCATAAAGCAAGTCAGTGGGTGAATCTTTTTTTTTTTTCCCAGTTCCTTCCCGACCCCTCCCTTTTTCTTTTCTCCTTCCTTCTTTTCTTTTATGGTGCGGGCTTGTTCCCATTTGCTAGCTGAGTTTTCACTTTGCACGGACAAAGGGGGGGCCGAGCCAAGTGGCGATGTGATCGCCTGTGGGCCCGCCCCTCCTCTCTATTGTCCATGTATGCTAAGCCGGATACTCGGGCGGCGCATTGGGCATGCGCAGCCCTGTGGATTTCCAGAAGGCCCTGGCTTCCTGGAACGCATTGGCCGCACCCTATTATGGACGCGGCTGACGCACTTCCGGGTAAGACGCCTCTTATGGTGTCGGGAACACACACTACCTCACTAGCAGCAAAGACTCGGTCTGAGGTCCTGAGGAGCCGGATTACCGGCGAAACCGGTCGACTATTAAAGGGACTCCGAGCTCTGAATAAAAACGAAATTGGTACTCCCCTGGGGCTTTCTGCAGCCCACCGTAGGTCGGAAGGTCCCACGGCGTCCATCTGGCTCTTCTCCCTGAGCCTGTCCAGATATGGCTGCCCGGCGGCTCCCGGCGACACTGGACCCGAGTGTCGGGCTCCTCTTCCTTAAACGTCACGGCTGTCGTCACCACGCCGGCTGCTTCGCGTCATCACGGCGGCCGGCGTGACAGTACTGCGCATGTTAATCTGATGGCCACATAAAAATGTTGCTATAAGGCCCCATGATCTCTAGCTACACCACTGATGCTAGTGTTGATTACTTGTTCAGCATTGTCATACATCTCTTACCGCCTTCACTGTTGTTACAGTAGAAAGACCGTTAGACTTCTTTTTATGGCCAGACGGCTTTCTCCCTCTGTGCCCTGGCTTGTATATACACATCCTACTAGGACCACAGGGAATAGAAAGAGATGTCATAATCCCAGCAGCTAGTCAGGCCTAGTCTTTTGCTTTTCTTTATGTTAGATAGACTTTAAGAAGATCTTCCAGTACCCCTTTTTTGTCAACACTGGCAATTGACTGATGTAACGATGTCAAGAGTCTCCTGCTTGGGTAAACAACCCCTGTACTTTTATTGAAGTTGATAATAAAGTATAATGTTTAGCCCTAAAGTGTTGTGATGTGCCTGAACCTCTCTTTAGTAAAGTATTGTATGCTCTAACACTGGTTCAGTTGCATCTCCATCACTGGGCATCCGCTACAAAGTGGTGAATTAGTATGCAGGTGTGAGTAGCGCTGTGACAAACTCTCTAGTGAGTTGACTTTAAAGTGAACTAGAGATGAAACACCCTCATGTATTTTACCATATACTGTATATCAGTGGGAACATTAGAGAAAACACCTACCCTGCTTTCTGTTTCATCCTTCACTGCTCAGCCTGACTGTTATCAGCCCTGATAAAAACCCTGACTGAGCATTCAGTCTGGCTTTGCTCAGGAATCATTATAGCTGAGTCTGTCTTCTCTGGTGTCTTTTCAAGCCCAAACCTGCCCCCTTCTGGATCTGCTGTAATGACTCAGCTATAATGATTCCTGAGCAAAGCCAGACTGAATGCTCAGTCAGGGATTTTATCAGGGCTGATAACAAGCAGGCTGAGCAGTGAAGGATGAAACAGAGAGCAGGGTAGATGTTTTCTCTAATGTTCCCACTGATATATATGGTAAAATACATGAGGGTGCTTCGTCTCTGGTTCTCTTTAAGAAGAGCTGTGTCTTTCCTTTTACTGCATCTAAATATCACTTTACGGTATTTAAAGGTACTTTTTTATTTTAATGGCAAGCATGACTAAAACTTGAGGTGTGGTTTAGGATTAGAAGTCTATATGGTAATTGCAAAAACTATATTACCTTTATATGTGATTTTCTTTACGTTACAGGTTTAGAAAAGGCACACACTAATATTTTGTTGGCCCATCAGCTTTGATTATGTCATGCATTTGCTCTGGAATCATTTTGAGGAGCATCTGCAATGTAACATCCTTTTTTGTCCATCCAGAGTCACATTAACTTTGGAGATGATGGGAGGGTTGGACCACTGCACAAATTCTTCTCCAGCACATCACAAATGTTCTCCATGGGATTAAGGTCTGGACGCTGTGGTGGCCAATCCATTTGTGAAAATGATATCTTATACTCCCTGAGCCACTTTTTTCACACCATGAGCCCGATGAATGCTGGCATTGTCATCAGGGAAGAAGAGATTCGCTGATGGACGAACCTGGTTATTTAGTATATTCAGGTAGTCAGCTGACCTCATTGTTTGAGAAACATAAACTAATCATCCAGCAATTATCCAGTGGGATGATCTTACCTATTTGCTTTATTAATCCCATGTGGTGACCATTTTTTTCCCCTTTTCGGATAGGCAGTGTATAGAGCAAGAGGCATAGATTACCGGAAAGATTTACATCTCTTCCTCCTCCAGATTACAAAAGCAGACCAAAAGTAAAGCCACGATGTTGCTGCTCTTTTGCGAGGCTCACAAAACACTGCAGGGGAGAATTTCTTTAGAGTTCTCCTTCCATAAAGAAAAGTACGGATGAATGGTTTCCTGCTTAGCGCTTAGTGTTTAGCCCCCTCTGATTTCTCACTGGCTTATGAAGGGACCAAGTATTCCCTCCAGAATTTTGGAAGAACTGTAAATGTGATGTGGTTCAGAGACTTCCTTACAAATCATGTGGTCCTGTATGACTCGGTTGAGAACCCCAATCCTACAGACTCTTGGGCAATGATGCCTCCTGGGCCTGCCCCCTTCCACAAGCCAATGAACCCTCCTCATGTGCAATATACGGTACATACACAACATGTGTTTAATATTGGCACTCGTATCTGGGGAATAAATGAGGCCACCCCTCTGAATACAGGGTCAGAAAAAATACAAATTGAGGGTTTCACAGCCTAGTAATCTTATGCACAAAACATAACTTTTAATAGTAATGCCAATAAATTTAGCATAAAAAAGTCCTTAATAAACGTTGGCCATAATGTCTGCCCTTGAGCGGTTCCTGCTCCTCTGCCCACAGCAGCCAGGTGTCCGTGAAGGAAAACTTTGAGCGGAAGAAGCCAATTTCTGCCAGTTACCCCCTTGCCCGGCATCTGAAAGCTGGCTTGGCGGAATTGTTAGCTCGCCAGCTGTTGCCATACCAGCTGGTGGACTCTGAGGCCTTCTGTAAATTTGTGGCCATTGGGACACCGCAGTGGAAGATACCAGGCCACAATTATTTCTCTAAAAAGGCAATACCCAAACTGTACCATGAAGTTGAGAGGCAAGTGGTGTCATCTCTGGCACACAGCGTTGGGTCAAGGGTCCATCTGACCACGGATGCCTGGTCTGCCAAGCACGGTTAGAGCAGGTGCATTACCTACACAGTCCATTGGGTCAACCTGGTGACCGCTGACAAGCAGGGAGTATGTGGCTGCGGACCAACTTGTGACACCTCCATGGCTTGCAGGCAGGCCTCCTGCCACCTCCTCTCCTTCTCCTCCTACTCCTCCTGTTACATCCTCTTCACTGTCGTCCTCCTCCTCCTCCTTGGCTGAGTGGCAGTTCAACTCTACTGGTGCTGTGATCTCCTCTCCAGCTACACAGCCCCTCATCTCCCCAGGGCCTATGCTGCATGCCAGGTACGACGGTGTCACGCCATCTTAGACATGTCTTGCCTCAAAGCGGATAGTAAAACTGGAGCAGATCTTCTGCTGCTCTTAACAAACAGGTGGCAGTGGCGTACCTAGGGCATTTGGCACCCGGTGCTGGGTATTAAAAGACACCCCCCCCTTTAAAAATGGGCGTGGCCACAACCGGCAAAAAATTGGGCGTAGTCATGACCGGATGAGGGTCGGAGCTAACTGTAATTTAAAGTATTAGCTAGTATAGTTGCCCCCAGTATAGCTAGTACAGTTGCCCCCAGTATAGCTGCCCCAGTGAAGCTAGTATAGTTGCCCCCAGTATAGATAGTATAGTTGCCCCCAGAGCTGCCCCAGTATAGATAGTTTAGTTGCCCCCAGTATAGCTAGTTTAGTTGCCCCCAGTATAGCTAGTTTAGTTGCCCCCAGTATAGCTAGTATAGTTGTCCCCAGTATAGCTAGTATAGTTGCCCCCAGTATAGTTGTCCCCAGTATAGCTAGTATAGTTGCCCCCAGTATAGATAGTATAGTTGCCCCCAGAGCTGCCCCAGTATAGTTGCCCCCAGTATAGCTAGTATAGTTGCCCCCAGTATAGCTAGTATAGTTTCCCCCAGTATAGCTAGTATAGTTGCCCCCAGTATAGCTGCCCCCAGTATAGCTAGTATAGTTGCCCCAGTATAGCTGCCCCAGTATAGATAGTATAGTTGCCCCCAGAGCTGCCCCAGTATAGTTGCCCCAGTATAGCTAGTATAGTTGCCCCCAGTATAGCTAGTTTAGTTGCCCCCAGTATAGATGCCCCCAGTATAGTTGCCCCCACTATAGCTAGTATAGTTGTCCCCAGTATAGCTAGTATAGTTGCCCCCAGTATAGCTAGTTTAGTTGCCCCCAGTATAGCTAGTTTAGTTGCCCCCAGTATAGCTAGTTTAGTTGCCCCCAATATAGCTGCTCCAGGAGGGGAGAAGCAGCACTAGAAGGAGGGGCAGTGGGGGCAGCGGCGGGGAGGGGGGAAAGATCCCCCCCCTCCCTCACCTGGTTCCCCTCCTTCTGCCTCTCTCCCCCTCCAAATGACAGCGGGGCAGCGGGCAACTTACAGGCAGGCAGAGACTACTTACTTTACTTCTGCGTTCCAGCATCTGGAGCGCTCTGTCGCCGTCACGTGCCTCTTCTCCGCCTCCAATGCTGTGACACGCATTGGAGGCGGAGAAGAGGCACGTGACGGCGACCCAGCGTTCCAGCTGCTGGAACGCAGAAGTAAAGTAAGTAGTCTCTGCCCGCTCGCCCTGCCTGTAAGTTGCCCGCTGCCCCCGCTGTCATTTGGAGGGGGAGAGAGGCAGAAGGAGGGGACCCAGGTGAGGGAGGGGGGATCTTTCCCCCTCCCCGCCGCTATCCCTGTCACCCCTCCTTCTAGCGCTGCTCTTCCCCTCCTGCACTGTCTGCAATGGGGGGTCGTGGCAACACCCCCCTGGCTGGCTGTCACCCGGTGCGCCACGCCCCCCTGCGCCCTATTGTAGGAACGCTACTGACAGGTGGATTAATGGCTGACCCCGCACCAGCTGGAGATCGGCAACGTGGTGTGTGACAACGGCAGCAATCTAATTCCCGCTTTGAATTTGGGAAAGCAGACACATGTACCCTGCATGGCACATGTGCTCAATCTAGTCATTCAAAGATTTGTGTCAAAGTACCCAGGGTTAGAGGACGTCCTGAAGCAAGCCAGGAAGTTGTGTGGGCGGTTCAGGTGGTATTACACGGCCATGGCACACTTTGCTGAGATTCAGCGGAGAAACAAGTTGCCGGTGAGACGCCTCATTTGCTATAGACCGACTCGCTGGAATTCGACCCTCCTTATGTTCTCTCGCCTGCTAGAACAGGAGAAAGCCGTCACCCAGTACCTCTACAACTACAGTAGAAGGACACACTCTGGGGAGATGGGGATGTTCTGGCCCAACAACTAGACACTCATGCGAAATGCATGCAGGCTCATGCGGCCGTTTGACGAGGTCAGAGCCGGATTAAGGCTAAATGGGGCCCTAAGCAAAGTAACTGATTTGGGCCCCCCCATCAAGTCGTAATAGAATCAGAAGATGCAGCTGCACAGCAACATGCTGCACACACCGGGGCAGCCGAGCTACTGGTTGATATGGGCAACAGCCCGCTTTCCTCTGTGGGTGCACAATGCAGGGAATAGCAGTGGCAAAATGCAGAGTGAGAGATGAATGGCTGGGACATTTGCACTCAAGGGCTGGGGCACCCCTGTGAAGAGGGCGCCAGATATCACAGCAGCAGCACTTTCCCCCTGCATCTCCAGCCTGGCAATAGCTCTGGACACCGCCAAACCGGAAGCCGTTCCCCAGACAGAATTACATAACCACCCCCACCACCGAACAACCGATTTCCTCCCAAACTAGACAGCCACCATGCAGCCTCCATCCCAGTGAATACGATAGTCCAGCATAGAAGGCATCCGCAGCGGGGGAGAATGACAGCACCAGATGACTCACATTCACCTATTGCGATCCAAGCAATAGAGGTCCCGTCATCCAGAGCCCATCTGTCTCCTCTAAAGTGCTGCCACTCTGTTACTATTACTATTACTACTTCCTGTCTGATTTGAGAATCAGAAAGTTCAGAGCGAGCGGCTGCACTGTAGAAGAGACAGATGGGTTTCAGATGACGGGATCTCTATCGCTTGGATCATGGATAGGGGAGTGAGCGTTTGCCATCTGCTGCTATCATTTTTGCTGCAGCTGTGGTTCTCTGTGGGAAGGGGGGGAGAAGTGGGCAGGGGAAGAGCGCACAGTAGCAGGAGGGGGACCTAGGAGAGCCTGGCTCTGAAGACAATCAGCAGCGCACAGCATCATTTGACAAGACAAGACAAATAACATTTATATCGCGCTTTTCTCCTGGCTGACTCAAAGCGCCAGAGCTGCAGTCACTAGGACACGCCCTATAGGCAGTAGCAGTGTTAGAGAGACTTGCCTAAGGTCTCCTACTGAATAGGTGCTGGCTTACTGAACAGGCAGAGCGAGATTCGAACCCTGGTCTCCTGTGTCAGAGGCAGAGCCCTTAAAGGGACTCCAAGCAGTGCCTGTGGGTATGCCTTTAAGCATACCCACAACTAATTACATCCTCACACCTACCAGCATGATGTTTGTAATTATATCCCCCTGGGTTCCTTATATTTCATTGCATTGTGCTGAATCGAGCTGCCGACTTTGGAGAAAAGTCGTCCTGTGTAATACAATGTAACTGTGGAAAGATGCATATCCTTTTGAAGCTCTCTTTCTCCTCTTTCCAATAATAGATAAACTGCCACCCTACGCCTTTTAGTTGCCGTGGCCACAATTTCGATCGCAAAAATATCAAAAACTAAAAGGCATAGGGCGGCAGTTTATATATCATTGGAATGAGGAGAACGAGAGCTTTAAAATGATATGCATCTTTCCATAGTTACTGCACTGCTCAGAGTCCCTTTAACCATTATACCATCCATTTTGCGATTGAAATTGGCGTGGGCGCGATTTCAATCGCGAAAATATCGAAAACTAAAAGGCATAGGGTGGCGGTTTATATATCTTTGGAATGAGGAGAACGAGAGCTTTAAAATGATATGCATCTTTCCATAGTTACTGCACTGCTCAGAGTCCCTTTAACCATTATACCATCCAGCCACCGCTGACAGGATGGTGAGGTCTGGTTTATGTGCTGAGCGACTGCTTTTGTTGCCTAGTCGGTAATCCGGCCCTGGACGAGGTGACCAACCTGGTGAGTCGCAGTGAAGGCACCATCAGCGACTTGATCCCGTACGCTTACTTCCTGGAGCATGCCGTGCGTAGAGTGGTGGATCAAGCTGTGGAGGAGCGTGAAAAGGAACAGTTATCGGAGGAACAGTTGTGGGAGCAATTTTCATCGGAACCAGATGTTTCCTTAACACCTGCGGCAGCACAGAGGGGGGAAGAGGAGGAAGAGTCGTTTAGGGAAGAGGAGTCAGACTCGGATGAAGGTGTTTCTTTGGAGGAGAAGGAGGCGGAGGTAGAATAACAATCGTAGCAGGCGTCGCAGGGGGCTTGTGCTACTCGACGTTCCCATGGTATTGTTCGTGGCTGGGGGGAGGAGGAGGACTTACCTGACGTCACTGAGGAAGAGCAAGAGGAGATGGATAGTACTTCTGGATCCAAGTTTGTGCAGATGGCATCTTTGATGCTGTCCAGACTGTTGAGGGACCCCTGTATAAAAAAATTTAAGGGGAATGAGCTGTACTGGGTGGCCACGCTACTAGACCCTCGGTATAGGCACAAAAGTGGCGGACACGTTACCAACTCACCTGAAGGCAGAAAGGGTGCTGCACATGCAGAACAAGCTGGCAACTATGCTTTACAATGCGTTTAAGGGTGATGTCACAGCACAACGCAATAAAGGTACCACTGCTAGTAATCCTCTCCCCATGTCCACGCAGGCAAGATAATAAGGTCATTGCTTCATTGTGGACAGACCAAATTTGATCAGCTGGACAGTCACTGTTCTGTCATTCAGCTACCTCAGCCCGACTATATAGGCTGGAAAGCCGCCATCACCTGCACTCTCATCATGGTGCGCACCAGTCCAGCATGGCCATCACTACACAAACAGCTGTTTGCATTCACTGCATACCTTTCACTGCATCTTTGACTGCACATTGTATTATACCTGGTAGTCAGTGCATACCTTTCACTTGAATGGATGGCAGACTTGCCCTTCATAACAGAATCTCGTTAAAGGTTGTAAAGTCTATCAGTGTCATATACAGCAGGGCCTCGAAAGTCCTCCTGTATTGTTATTTTTTGTCACTACCTCGTGACATGCATGCCATGCCTGCTGCCTTCCTTGGATGTGTGGTAGCCGTTCCTGCTCCTTTGCCCACAGCGTGCCTGCTGCCTTCCTTTGATGTGTGGTGGTGGTAGCCGTTTCTTAGGCTCCCACTCCCGATCGGAATCGAACTAGGATTCCCCGGCCATTACCCGTGGTCATCATGCTACTGAGAAAGTATCATTTAAAGTTTCACACAGTTGAATGAATGGCAGACTTGCCCTCCATAAAACATTCTCGTTAAAGGCAAGTGGTGTCATTTCTGGTACACAGCACTGGGTCAAGGGTCCATCTGACCACAGATGCCTGGTCTGCAAAGCACGGTCAGGGCAGGTACATGACTTATACAGCAAATGGGTCCTTACTTGGATGTGCAATGGTGGTAGCCACTTCTCTGGCTCCCACTCCGGACCGGAATCGAACCCTGATTCCCCGGCCATTACCCGTGGTCACTCACAATGGCAGACTTGCCCTTCATAACAGATTCTCGTTGCAGGTACTGAACAAGCAGAACAAGTATTTAAAAAAATAGATGTAAGCTTTAACAATGGTAGAAAAAGAACCATCGAAAGTTGATAAGGCAGTCAGACATTACCTGACATCACTGAGGAAGAGCAATCTCGCCATGGTGCGCACCAGTCCAGCACGGCTGTCACAACACAAACAGCTGTTTGTGGTGCGTTACACAGTGAGTTTGGTGTGTCAGTGTGAAGCAGTACTCTAATTACACTCCCTGATTGATGTATACACATGCAAGATGTTTTAAAGCACTTTAGGCCTGCAATTGAGCATTCAATGTGATTTCGGCCCTTAAAACGCTGCTTTGCGTCAAATCCAGATTTTTCCCTGGGACTTTTGGCATGTATCCCACTCTGCAATGCCCCCCTCCAGGTTTTAGACCCTTGAAACATCTTTTTCATCACTTTTGTGGCCAGCATAAGTGTTTCTAGTTTTCAAAGATCGCCTTCCCATTCAAGTCTATTGTGGTTCGCGAACGTTTGCGTGAATCGAAAGTTTGGCGAAGGTTCGCAAACTGAAAATCGGAGGTTCGGGCCATCTCTACAAGGGAGTAGCCCCTGTGTGTGCAGGTGTTTTTGTGGCTACATCTGTTATGGGTGTGAAGATTATGATGTTTTTTGACCCTTCCAAGATGGGCCCCCAGGCTGTGAGGGTCACATATCATAGGCAAGGAAAAAGGTGTGAACATTGGTGGGCCCTGCTTCCCAAGAAAGAGACACATGCAGGAACCCAATGGAAGCTTCTCCACTTTGTCGAAAACTAAAGGAAACAGTTACCTGGATCCAGGCTTTAACAATGAAGCAATAACAGGCCAGTGGCTCCCCTGTGTCTTCTGCATACAGTGAACGCGATGACACAATGCTCTGTGTAACTTACATGAATTAATCCTCCAGCGTGAGGTCATGTTTTGTGCAGGAAATCTATCATTAATAAACCAAAGGAGATGGACAGCTCTTTGGCCTTGGCAGAAGAGCACTGTAAATCCCATGCTCTCCCACAAACGTTATGTATAGGGAGATACAGACCCGCGTCCTCGGATACCCAGGAATTCTTCAGGATCCAGCCAGTAACTATGCTTGTAGAGCAGCTGTTTTGTGCTCGATTACACCCCAAGGACACTTGCTGAAAGACCATTTCCATCTTCAGGACAGTCTCGAAGGCTGTGCAAAGCACAATAGACAATACTAAGATTAGGCCGGTTTTCTTTTAACCCAGTGGCAGACTTGAAAGCCTTGGCCGGGAGCCCGAGGACCAGATGTTTTTGCTTGTGATTCCTCCGTAATAGTAAATAGAGGAATGCAATCCTGCAAATGGAATGGAATCTCTGTTGATTTAATTTGTTAGCTTTTTTCACCACTGCCTAGATTGTCTCAAGGTATTTCTGCCAAAGGGGAAGACAGTCATTAGATGTTCATGAGCAGACCACTAATGTGATTATCCTTGTACGTATTCCATGGAAGTATCCACTGGCTAGGGATTCTATGCAGATAGACTAGGTATTAAATAGATACACGATTATTATAGCTCATTGCAGTTAAAGGGAACAATTAATTTTCAGTGAACACATTTCCGGAAAGGCCACAAAGGCCATGGCCTTTGGCGCATGAAAAAGCAGAAGAGCAGCAGGGTGGCAGGTCTTGGGTGAGAGATAAGAGCCCACATGTCAAAGTAAATCAACTAAATGGAAATCAGATCGGACCTGTTGGAAATTACCAATTTGACCCGTCGATCTGACGGGAAATTGCATTGTGTGTACCAGGCATAAAACAGGCATTTGCTGCTGTAAACCAGTGATCGCTACTAGTCAGGGTGTTGGACAGAATGATATTGGGGGTGGGGGCTCAGCAGGCCTTGGGTGCTGGAAAGTACAAATCCGGCCCTGCCCATATAGTGGTTGATTCAACAAAATTGATTTGTGCATTACATTATGTTCTAAGTAAGATTTTTAGATGCACTCATTTCATAAATCAATACTATTTGCATCAATTTTGTGCAAAGGTTTGCAAATAAACTATTCCTAAAGTATGAAATCACAACATTTATCGTGATATACTCAGCTGGGCTTTTTGCCTACTAGCAGTTACTCATGCTTAATAAATGTGAGCACTGCAGGAAGCAGGTGTTAACAGTTACTATATAGCCTTGCATGGTTTTATGATGGGATAAATACATTGTATGGCCAATTGGTTTGTTTGTCCAAACCTTTACTGTTTATTTTTTATTTTTTTTTCAGAAACAGTCCATCAGTGCACCAGTTCCAGCTCAGTGTCAAGACATAATGGTTGGTGATAAGTAAGAGATAACAAGATAATTAATTGCAGATGATAAGCAAACAACACAATACAGTTGGATGCAGCAAACAAAGTGCACTTATTGTGGTAGATGCAGTGGTGCTGGGAAGGCTGTGGGTGCTGATGGTGCACGGCCTGACGACCGTTTCACTGTTCTGTGCTTCTTTGGAAGCCTAGCGTGCACAATAATGTTCATCATAGTGGAAAGTTCCTGCTCTGCAGCAATTTATCTGATAGGCCCAGATGACCTCATCATATAAGGGTTAGGAATGATGCAGGAGGACTATCACAGAAATCTCACATTAATTCAACCACATCACATCTATCCCTTGTTTGCCCCTTGTGGACAGGAGCAGTCTTGATGATTGCAATGCCCCTATTTAACCAGAAAAGCCAGATTTCTTATTCAAATGAAGCATCTGAGGGCAAAGGATCCAGAGGACCCCCTTACATGTTCACAAGTGAAAAAAAAAACATATTTATTTAGTTTTCTCTGCTTATCCCTTTTTTGGTAAATCATATGAAATCCATGTGAACAGCTGGGATTTGTCCTTTTGTTTGTTCACCACTAGAGACAAACCATTAAAAACTGTACACAGAAACAACATGTTTAAGCCTTTAACAATATTAATGTTATTTACAGTAAGCTGATCTCATATACATATCAAAGAGAAGCGTGATATAAACCTTTCATTTAAAAAAAAATGACCCTTCTTCCTAACCATCGCAGTGATTACCCAGCATTAGGGCATTTGTTCTGGGTGTATTTCCCTCGATGTGAGGAAGGTGAGGATCACATTAGAACTGGGCAGAATGACTCATTATCTTTGGAAAAAGGATTTTTTTTCAACTGCCAAATGTTTGACAAAGTTGATAATGGTTTGTATTTGGTTTACAGATCAGCTTCGGACATCAGGAAATAAATCATGCAGAAATCTGCAATGGGAAAAGTGTCCTCTGTATTCCATTTTAGATGTGTTGTTTGGATAAATAATGCTAATGCTGTGTAAATGTTTAGCTCATCTTGGACATCATCTGCTACTGTGGGGTCTGGACATCAGCTAGCTGTGAGAAACATGCTGTATTAGGCTTGGTTTTCACTTGCGACGTGGCAGTGGCGTAGCTAGAGATCATGGGGCCCCATATCATAACCTTCATGGGCCCCTCAGATGTAGGCACCTGCCTGCCCCTACCCTATGGATATGAGATAATTGGGCAATTTACATTCTCATGCAATCAACACTACACATAGTTCATGGGCACTGAGACAAAGTTTGAGGGTGGAGGAGCACAAGAAAGTTAATGGTGAATACATTAAGTGCCCACTGGGCTCCCTCTGCTCCAGGGCCCCATAGCAGCTGCTTTGACTATTGCTACGACCCTGCGACGTGGCTAAACAGCACATTCAGATCAGAGCAGACAGTTCAGTGTCCACTCAAATTTAGCTTTCTTGTTGTCACAATCCTACCTTCCATGCACACGAGATGTCCTACACACTTCCGGGTCTCAGGCACAGTATGCTGATAGCAGCGTCTCTCCTGGTCCTCGGCGTGCGTGTGACAGCAGGCTTAGTGGGCGGTTACATCTCTTCTAATGGCCAGTGTACGCTCCCAGGCACCGGCGTACTGAGTGCAGAGGCGTAGCTAGGGTTTTCGGGACAACGTTTTTGTGCCTACCTCTGAACAAAATGGGCGTGGCCATGCATCAGAATGTGGTCAAGGTCATGGGTGGAGTCAAAAGTACAAATGCTGTTTAGATAGCCAGATCTACCCCCTTACCCCCATACATAGCCAAATGTCCCCCCTTCTCCATTCAGATAGCCTGCGCCTCTGACTCAGCATACTTACCCTGTGCCAACAATGGCAGAGGGTAAGAATGAAGAAAAAAATATTGAAGAAAAGAAAAATGGCCTTCTGAATGCTTTTGATTGGAGGAGAGGGGTCACATGCATGGAGAGGCAGAGAGGAGATATCTTTCGAGTGGGCTTAGGGAAATGAGAAGGTATAAGGAAAGGAAGGCTTCAGTGATGTGGCAATTAGGGCTGATCAGTGAGATGCAAATAATTTCAAGTTGAAGCAGGATCATGCAAATTTTGTATGCAAATTTATGTAGCTGGAAAATGGACCAATCGAATTTTTACCTCAGCAAGATTTGATTGGTTTATTTTTAAACTGTATAAATTTGCATTCACAATTTGCATAATGCTGCATCAAAATGATTTGCATCGTCTCATTTAGCCATGCTTTCTGAGTGACTGAGAACCACGTAACTTAGTGTTTGTATGGTTGAGAGGTTGTAATTTTATTTTTGTAAATGTTTAACATGAGAACTTTGTTTTGTTTTTGATGAAGGCATTTAATTAGGAAGGAATGCAATGTGCTAAACGTAGTACTGCATGTTGTGTGGTTTTAGGTGTTTTAATTGTGTTTTTGTATGTAGTTTTTTACCCCTGGTATAAATGTTCATTTTTGGTTTTGTAGGTCAATTAAGTGTTGTTGTGCCGATATGCTTAATAATTAGTAATACTATATAAATAAAGCAATTGTTCATGCACTCAATGTTGCAATAAGTGCGTGCTTAGTCACTATGAGCAACGCAAAACAAAGAATATGACCAAATATAGCACCACACCTATATATGTCCAGAATTATAACAACATTTATTGAACTTCAAAGAGCACCATCATAAAAGTTAAAAACATCTAAAAAATTATTAGATCTGGACTGGTGAATACCTAATGGACTTAGAAATATCTTTTTTCTTTATGTATATTTATATGCTATTATGACATTGTCCATTGTTTATGTACTATGTAATATTGGTGATTATGTACAAAATAAAATTTGGGATCAGTAAGGTATAAATATGGGTGTCTGAATGTATAGTGAATGATGGAATCACTCAACCGTTTCTATGCAACCCCTATATTTCTGTATTACCTATGTAGGTTCCAGCATCACA
The DNA here is from genome assembly GCF_040937935.1 of Hyperolius riggenbachi. Lineage (NCBI taxonomy): Eukaryota > Metazoa > Chordata > Amphibia > Anura > Hyperoliidae > Hyperolius > Hyperolius riggenbachi. The sequence goes on along the minus strand of NC_090646.1, from coordinate 78,547,337 downwards.
TTGTCCCTTGGCGCTTTCCTTACTTATGTATTCTGCCTTCCAGCGTGGTTTGCTTCCTGCTCGCATCTTCTCTTCACCGCATTGGACGGCGTCTAGTGGGCGGATCACGTGGTGCGCGTCTTGCGCCCACATGACGGCTGAACAAGCACTATATCTAACTGGCGTGTCTGCCGAAACGATACAGGACCCCCCACTCTTGATAAAGCGGCGTGACTGCCGGGACACCGGTAGAGTCGTCTACCGGGGGCCTCTACACATCATTGGACACCTCGTTGGTTCATCCCCTTCCCGGGTCACGTAAGCCTCACTCCTTCTGCCACTTTTCATTGCTGCGACGGTCCCAGCATCAATTCACATACATTCAGCATCTATGGTATGGCAGGGGCTGATCAATTTTGTAGCACTTTGCACTTTATGCACAGATCACTGTATTAATTATATAATATCATGTTTTTTTGTGTGTATTAATTTTTGTGATATGAATTAGAGATCATATTTATTTTTTGACCACGCGTGCACTTTATTTGAGATCAGGCTCCTTGAACCCGGGTTCTATCCCTGTGGTAGCTCTTATACTGAGCTACCCAGGTGATTCATTCATTATTTCATTCATGGCTTATTAAAGCTATATACAGTATACCATATATGAAATGTTATTGCCTATGATATGAGGTGTCTATTGTTTTTTTTAGATGTTTTTAACTTTTATGATGGTGCTCTTTGAAGTTCAATAAATTTTGTTATATTTCTGAACTCATATAGGTGTGGTGCTATATTTGGTCATATTCTTTGTTTTGCAATACTATATAAATGCAATGAAGTGCACAAATTTTCATTATATTATCACTCATGTGAATCATGGTTGTAATGTTTATGGTTATTTATTTATTTAAGTATTTATATAGCGCCGACATTTTATGCAGCGCTGTACAGAGCATATTGTTTATTGTATATTGTCTAGTCAAACTAGTCCCTACCATAGTCATATGTCTATATCGTGTAGTGCATGTATCATAGTCTAGGGCCAATTTTGGGGTAAGCCAATTAACTTATCTGTATGTTTTTGGAATGTGGGAGGTAACTAGACTGCCCAGAGGAAACCCATGTAGACACAGGGAGAACATACAAACTCCTTGTAGATGTTGCCCTGGCTGGAATTTGAACGGGGGGCCCAGCGCTGCAATGTAAGAGCGCTAACCACTATGCCGCTGTGCTGAGGTTCCAGGAGTCTGTCCGCTCTGCACCACCACTCTGTATTTCCTGCTTCACAGATCAGGCACTAGAGCCCAAACTGAGAAGCAGGAAGTATGCAACAGCGGTAGTGTAAAGCAGACAGACAGGACTTCCAGCGCCTGGAACCTGTAAGAGGGGAGCGCATGTGTGTTCTCTCTAATCTTCCCCACTGCTGCTGCGCTCTTCAGGAGGGCAACGTGGGGAGGACAGGCCCGGTCGTGGCCCCAGGGGTATGGGCCTGGTTGTGGCAACGACCGCTGCGACCACGGCCTCTATGCTGCTGCCTCTATGTATTTTCAACCTGTAAAAGAAGAATGAATGTAACAGTAGAGAAAGAATAGAATTCTGAGTTTAATCTTGTGTACAGATTTGTGTCACCTCTGGCAAGCGTCTTCTCTTTTTACCAGAGAAATAATGACATGACAGATGGAGATCATGGAGGATATGCTTGTTTTATGTGTCTGAAATACACACATGGTAAAATCTGTATAAAAAGCAAGAAAAAAACCAGTGCCAGCAAACACAGGCAGCAGCGGCAAACAATGCTGGAAGAAAGAATCCAGGCAGACTATAAATCTCTCTTCATTTCAATTGGTCTCCATCTCAGATGAAAGTTATCTGCTAATGATTTAGCATGGTGACTTCTATGATACACGCTCGTTTCATGTTCTCAGATGCTTCAGAAATCTCTCTCTTTTTGTGAAGTGTACTGAAATACAGACGATTGAAAGAAAGCTTTTATCACGATGATTTGTATAAGCCTCAGAAATGCAACGCAGAGGAAATACCTTGTGATTTATCTACAACATGGTAAAAGCATGTGTGATGACACACAGGAAATACAGAGATCACACTGGAGGTAAATGGCGAAGACTGACGCTTCTAGAAGCTGACATTTCTCACTGAAGTTCTCTGCTGAGCTGAGAGAATCACTGCATTAGTTTACATTACACTACACACCAGGCTGGGGCATCAGACAAATTGGGCGCATGCGACTCCTGGAAATATCGGGTGCCGCCATTCATCAGGAAGGGGGTTTGTGTGTGGAAAAGGGGGGAATGGTTAAGGTTATGTACAGCAGGAGACATTGGCAGCGCTTCCAAACAGAGGCTGCACCCGAATTGACTACCTGCAATAGATGTGCAGAGCTCCACAATTGTGGACTAAAATACACAACATGCATTCAAAACAGGTACAGCAAAGGAGGACGTTAGCATCAGTATAAATAATATGTGCACAAATTATTCCCTACTAGACTTCCCCACGGCAGTGACGTGTCCTCTCGTGGAAGAATGGTTAAGGTTAGTCGTCAGGGGGGAGGATTCTGTGTGAGAGAAGGATTAGGTTTAGCTGTAGTAAAATACTAGTAACATTTACCGTCATTTCACTATCGACAGTCAACACTGTAAATACAACACAGTTCCCAGTATCCGGCACCAGCGGGGATCGCCTGATGCCATGTGCTTGCCGGTTGCTTGAGCAAAGCACAAACCTCCCCCAGGGGCGTAACTAGAAATCAATAGGCCCCCCTGTGAAAATTTGGAGGCCCCTCCCCCCTTCCTGTTTATCAGGAAGTAGAGTGTGGCACTGGCACTTAGAGATCAGACCTCAGCGGTGGAACACAAAGGTATGCCTGTGTACCTACCATCTGCCACCTATTTAATGCAAGAGGGAAGCACGCTGAAGGGAGAGCCCGAGGTGAGGAAGGAGAGTCCCCCCCCCCCCCTCACCTCAGGCTCTCCCCTCAGCGCGCTCTGCTCCTGCATCAATCAGTGGCAGCAGGCGGCGGGCAGGAACACATATCTCCATCCACCGCGGAGGTCCGATCTCTAAGTGCCTCACACTACTTCCCCTCGGTGCATAGAAGGAGGTATGTGGAGTGCTGAGGAGGCCCCCCCTCCCCCGCGGGTACAGGGGCTGCAGCCCCTATTGTTATGCCACTGGTGCTGATGCTTCTTATAGAACATAATGCCTGCCCCTACTCCATGTATTCTGCAAACTCTGGACACATATTCCAGGCAAGCTAGACCTCTGGTCACCAGTACACTAGTTTCGTGTCATTTGCTGACCGTGAGCTAGAGGACATATCCTCAGTTGGAGGAAAGAAACCAACATCTTCAACTAAGAAGTTGCCCTTAAATGGCAACAGAGCAGTAGCGTAGCTAATGCAAGTTTTACAATGGGCCCCCCCCCCCCCCAAGCACTCTATACATAACAATTGATACGGCGCACCAAAACCTGCCAATGGCAACTACAGAGTCAGAGGTGCAAGAAGGGGATGGGGAGCAGTTTGTTAATGAATACAACTATTCAAAGTATCTATAGAAGTGATTATTATGAGCCCAGGAACAATAAAGAGCTAATACTGTAGTTGAGGGAGGGCTCTTCGGGGCCCCTCTGGCTCAAGGGCCCCGATGCAGTGGCTACCTCTGCACCCCCTATTGCTACGCCCCTGCAACAGAGCTAAGGGTGATAAACTATAATAAGCTCCTGCCAGAGTCCTCTTCCCGCACCTTACAAGTTACTTTTTTCTGATACCTAGTGTTGGTTTCCCTACCAGGTATGTGTGGCAGCTTCTTCTACTGATGTAGGCCATACCACAAGCAGATAATAAATGCAGAGCTTTTGGTGGTACAACCAGGCCCAGGGCGTCTCTACAAATCATTGGGCCCCTTAGCAAAACTTTGATGAGGTCCCGTTAATGTTCACACCCCTTCCCTTGCCTCCCCTTGGTGACCCTCACAACATGAGGGCCCATCTTGCCAGGATCATAATACAAGTGTGGCTATCAGGATCTTCACACCCCTAACATGTGTAGCCACAAAAACGCCTGATCTGGAGTATCAGAGAAAGGGAAGGGTAGTAGTTGCCCCCCTCCCCCCACACACCTCTGCCCCCCCTCCCCCTTTCAGTCAAAGGCTGCTCCCCCTAGTTAAGTTTTAGTCACGGTGCCGGGACGTACAGTATGACTTAATATAAAAAACACACACAAAATGTGGTCATTAGATATCCTGTTTTTAATCGTACCAAGATATAATTGTAAGCCTCTGACGTAGGAGTACAATGCCATCTATTTTTCTTCTGAATAATATGCTTTTAACGAATGTCAGATTCCATCGGTGGCTGCTGGACAGGATATGTCATTGCTTCATTTATCTCTCTTATGATACATATATCTTTTCTTAAATGATTCTTTGTTGAAGTAATCGCTTTATCACCCATAAAAGACTTTTGAGTATGCAAGACAGAACCTAAGCAAGCCAATGCTCCCCCCACCCCTTCCATTCTCTGGGAGAGATTTCTGGTAATGGAGTATCACGTTCCTCTGTGTCAGCATTGTTTCAGTTCACCACTGATGGATGTGTTCATCTTTTCCTTTTGATTTTTGCTGGTCTCAAGCCGGTTAAAGTGACAAAATGGAAACCAGTGATAAGATAATATATTGGTTTCAAGTAGATGCAATGACCACTACCTACTTGCAAAAGTTTTTACCTGACTTTACATAAATCTGTACTTTTCTGGTCCGGTCCTGTCCTGTCAGTTTTGTATCAGTTTCCTATGTGTTTCTATGGCTTTGTTCACCCTTAAAAGGTGTACATTTCTGGTCCGGTCCAGTCCTAGTTTTGAACCAGTTTTGTATCAGTTTTCTGGGGGTGTGTTCACACAAAAAAGGTGTACATTTCTGGTCCGGTCCAGTCCAAGTTTTGAATCAGTTTTGCATCAGTTTTCTGGGGGTGTGTTCACACAAAAAAGGTGTACATTTCTGGTCCAGTCAGGTAAAATTGATAAAAAACTGATGTACAGCACACTACATTTTTGAAGCTTAATTTCATGTTGAATAGGTACAAATATTTGCGTCTATCTGCCAGTGTACTGCGCATGCTCGGGTATTATTGAAATATTCAATGCGAAAAAAGCGTTCGTATGCGTAAAAAAATTGTGTCTTAACTGATTGGCCACTCCAAACAGTAGGTGGTGTTAGATTCTCTTGTTTAGGAAATTACAGGAGTAAAAATTACATTAAATTTGCGTAAATTACACTTAAAAACGTAATTACATCAAAAGTAGGTAGTGGTGTTTGATCCTTCTAACAGGAGAATGCTGAAAAGCCCAAAAAAGTTATTTACTATCTTTTTGTTGGAAGCTGAATGATTCAAATTGAATATCATGCCGAAATGACTTCAGAGTTAAAATTTAACCCCTTAAAATGAAAATTATGATATGAGACACCAGCAAAGTTCTCTGTACCATTACTACTGCATAATTAATGATATCTTGAGTTTATTTTTAGTTTAAGTTTTTCAAAGCGTTACTCATTCTCCAGTTTTTTTTCCTATACCTTTATTACTTATGCAGTGTACTGAACTATGAAATTTACTGGGAAAATGAGAGTAGCAACCTTTCCTTTTTTCTGAGAAAAGTTATAATTTTAGTGTTTTCTTTGTGCCTATAATCTGATCAGACAAGCAGGGAAGGGAAGACACAGTTTGCCAGGTGCTTCAGACCTGAAGCAGGCCCTTGCTGTCTATAGTGTCCTTCTGACAGCTGTTAGCAATTTTCACTGCTTTTTTGTAAATAATTAATGTAATAGCCATCTGGAGTCTGGACAGCATTAGAGCGGTTTATTTATACAGTTCCGTGGTTCTCAGGGGACACCCTTGTCCTCATGATATAAGGAGATGATAGTTATGATGCATTCAACAATAGTCCTATTGCGCAAGATTCTTCTTCCACGGTTCCTGGTTTTAGTGGTATATACGTTACACACAACCTGAGCCGAACTGCAGAATGTATGTGAAAAGCAGTTACAGTTCATCCTCCAGCTGGATCGTTTTCCCAGGTTTTCCAAGTACTCCCCCAACTGGGATTGATATTTCCGTAGCAAGGTTTTTACCAGAATGTCTTTTCTTTTCCCATATAGATGCCTTTATTGGTTGTCCTCCAGGTGGTTGTGCAGGTGTTGGTTTTGAGTAGAGAAGGTGATAATCTAGGGTGGCCCACTGATAAGACACTTGGACCTCTTGATATTTTTTATGTCACACCCCACTACAACTATGCTACTTAAAGTTTGGCGAGATACTCTACACTTTGAATGACATATTAGCACACAAAGTTTATCATCGGTAGGAATGGTCGGAAATGCCGACTTCTGATTCTGCAGAAACTCTGATTTCCGTTAATGCCGATTACTGATTTTCCAGATTTTCGATTCCAATTTCGGATGAGTCTTTTTTAATCATTTTTTGCATTCTCTGATTGGTCCACTGCTTCCAAGTTCTGTGATTGGGCTAAAATTAACAAACTGCTGTAGCACAGTATTTCTGCAAAATTTCGATATTTTGTTTTGCTTTCTCTGATTGGCCAAATACTTCTGAGTTGACTATTCATTCTCTGACTGTTCCGATGCTTCCGAGTTCTGTAATTGGGCTAAATCGAGTTGCGGTAATGGTGTATTTTCACAGAAATCTGTTTTCCGATTTCTGAGTTCTGATTAGAAATGTTGATTTCCGATCGGAAATGCGGAAATTTGATTACTGCGGAATCCAAATGAGCATCCCTAAAGCGGGCTATACACAAAATTAAACTGTGAATTCCTTGTTGAGCTTTTGAGGAAGCGGCAGCGTGGCTGCAAAACCTATGCGCACATTAAACATCTACTTTTTTTTACAAGATGGGGCGGGGGGACATATAGTTAAAGCTGGGAGCCCCCTCATTAAAGGACAAGGGTCTAGATGGAATATTAAAGTTACCCTGTAGTAAGAGGTATATGGAAACTGCCATATTTGTTTCCTTTTGAACAATGACAGCTGCCTAGCGTTCCTACTAACTATTCTAGCTTCATTGATGTCTTAATCACACCTCTGAAGTATGCATGTGATTAATGTAGCCAAACTTCAGTCAAAGCACCAGCTACATCCTCATTTTGAATCAGTATTACAGACAGATCAAGTCAATGGCCTCAATTCTGGTAGGGTTATCAAACAACAAATTACCTCGTGTGAGGTAATATACCTCATGAGGTAATAACATTTAGCAATTCTGGTAGATTTTAGTCATGTTTTACCTCATGAGGTAAATTATAAGGTAATTCATGAGGTAATTTGCATTAATTTTACCGAAAATAGCTATTCTCATGGAAATTAAGGGACATGTTAGCACATAATTTACCGATTAGTTTAAGACCTGCCTGTACCTGTCGGTAAAGTCAATTTGTATGCATTTTGCAGTTTTTAATGGAGTTCCTATTGCTGCTTTAGTGTCGTTCCTTTTCAGGCTATGTAATAAAAAAGAATAGAAGAAATAAAACTCCAAATATTTACTGGATTTTTTTCTATAAAGGATGCCTATAAATATACTTTTCATAGGTTGCTACATAATCAAAGACACCTTGCACCCTCAAAAAAAAAAAAATTCCAAAGACTAGCCTAATTTATGGAAGATTAAGAAGAAGAATTAAAGACTACTATTATTTAATTACTACATGCTTATCGCTGAAATACCTCATGTTTTACCTCACTTTATGCATTTACCTCATGGTTTACCTCGTGTTCGGAAAAGGAGAAAAATCTTTCAGAATTGCTAAAAAAAGAGGAAAATACCTCATGAAATATAGTATTATTTACCTTACATAGCTACCAGAATTGAGGCCAATATGTATTGTTTAAAACAAAGTAAATATCTGGAAGCATCCTTATTAACCCCCTTTAAGGACCAGGCATTTTGCGGTGGAGGGGGGGGGGGTGCGCATTTCGGGGGGTCAGGCAGCCGGATCCCCTCTGTGGCTGGCTGTGCAGTGTCTCCCCCCCATGGTGGCAGGTGTCCCCCCTTTTGCCAGCAGCCATCACTCACCTTCCAGTATCCAGCGATGAGCCGCAGTAGCCCCCTCTTCTCCGGCCAGCATCTCCGCTCCTAATGCCGCTCAGTTCCGGGTCACGGCTTGATGACGTCATCAAGCCGGGACCCGGCGCTGACGTCAGACGGAGCAGAGATGCCGGCCAGAGCGGAGGGGGGCGCCGATCGTCGCTGGAACAGCAGGGAGGTGAGTGGATCCTCTTCTTTTCCTCCCTGTCGCCGCCGCCGCTGTCAAAGTGATCACTACGATCCGACGGCGATCGTATTGATCACGTGATCAGCAGCCATACGCAATGGCTGCTGATCACTCGGGGGAGATGTCAGCTGTCATATGACAGCTTAATCTCCCCCTCTGGGTGCGCACGATCGCGTCGGGAGCGGAAACGGCGGGCTGGCGTAGATCCTATGACCGCATCAGGTTAGAACAGCCACAAGTGCGGCGTAGGATCTAATGCATGTGGTCCTGAAAAGGTTAAAGGAAGCTTCTGGATTGCACTATAACTCCCCACTCCTCCCACTTTGTCTATAATCATATACAGGCCATCTGTCCTTGGCCGAGTTGGAGGGAAAGGGACGAAGATTGCTGTCCCTTCATGAAGAGGTCCCAACCTCTCCACATCTCAATATCAGTAACCATGTGGGCTGGTGGCCAAGCTTCAGGTGGCCGGCCTGCAAGAGGGATTGAAAGAGGCTAGGGAGGGGGAACTCATAATTCATTTAAAATTAAAAACATACACATTCAACATTAAATAAATACAGAAGCTAAGAGAGAGAGAGAGAGTGCTACTAAGGCACTGAGGCAATGAATGATGGCTAGCTTTAACATTGTGCGCAGGTTGGGCTTACTGACTGATGGGAAATGAAACTTCAGGAATCAAATTTCAGCTGTTGTCAAACATTTCTTCTCTCACCTAAGAAATATTGCAAGAATTAAGCACCTCAATCCTTCATTGAGAGGATCTTCCAACCCTAGTTCACAACTTCATCGCATCACTGCTGGACTATTGCAATGCCCTCTTAGCAGGTCTTCCAAGTAAAGACCTACACCGCCTACAGCTAGTACAGAATGCTCCCACAAAACTGTTAACAAGCCAACCCCACCATTGCCACATAACACCAATCCTTTGCTCACTACACTGGCTACCCATAAAATGGAGAATCCTTTTCAAAATTGGCATGCTAACATTCAAATCCTTACACGACCTAGGCCCAGGATACTTAAAAGATTTGTTGCAACTGCGTCACACCACCCACAACTTACAATCAAAAGGATCCAATAACGTGACCAGCCCCAGAGTCCAACTAAAACCTTTGACGCCAGAGCTTTCTGTCATGCTGCCCCTACCCTTTGGAATACCTTGCCAAACTTAATCAAGACAGTTCCAACCCTGGTCACGAGCCACCTGTGTAGTCTGCCATTTATGATCACATAACGTTTTCTCCCCTGTACACATCATTATGTACTGATCACAGACAAGCTTTTGCACGTTCGGTCCTATGGGAGAGAAGCGCTTTACAAACACTTTGTCGTTGTTATTGTTGTAGTGCAGCAGTTTGGCAAAGGTAATACAAATTATCTAGCAATATTCCTAAAAACACCTTTCCTACCCTCCAGTTTATTAGTTTAAGAAGACTATTTGGAAATCAGACAATTGAATAAGCCAATCAACTTGCTGACTTTGAGCTCTTTTACACCTGCAATTCAATTAGGCCTGAAGTCTTTTAAATGTATGCATGCATGGAAGAATGTTTAGCAAAATGTGAATTAAAGAGGGAGGTAAAAATATCAACAAGTTGAAAAATGTTGACAATTCAGTACTAATTTTTAAAAACAAGGACAACCTTCAAAAATGTATCCTTGAAGCTATGAAAGTAAATGAACAATATGGAATAAACAAGACAAAAACAATAATATCTAGATATTAAGAGAGATCTAGAGAACTCAGCCTAAAAAACAGACTGAAAGTCCATCTTGCTGTATGAGGAAGAAACTGGGACTATGTCTTAAAGGAGTCATCAATCAAAAAAATCCCCCCACCCGCGTTCTACTTACCCGGGGCTTCCTCCAGCCCCTTGAAGCTGACATGTCCCTCGCTGAAAGCTCCGATCGCATCTGCCGGCCCGGGGTCCCTGGCGGTACAGAGGCCGACCTCCTCTAGTGCGCCTGTGCGAGCGCTGCTGTCAATCAAGTCCACATTGTCTGCGTTGTACTGTGCAGGTGCAGTAGTTCTGCGCCTGCGCAGTACACCACGGACAATGTGGGCTTGATTGACAGCGGTGCAGGCACAGTAGAGACGACCTCGAGGTCGGGCCAATGGCTAAGTGCGGAGCTGCGGCGTGGGACATGTCAGCTGCAAGGGGCAGGAGGAGGCCTCAGGTAAGTAAAATGAGGGGGGGGGGGGAGCTTTTTTTGATTGATGACTCCTTTAAGATATTGGGAAAAGAGTAAAAGTTTTTTTTATATGGAATTCATCAGGCTACCTATACTGGGGGTCATCTGGCTGCCTATAGTGGGAGGGCATCTCACTACCTATTCTAACATAACATATACAGGGGGGGCGGGTCATAAGCTACCCATACTGGGTGGAAAGGAACATCTGGTTTCCTATACTGGTGAGGAAAGTTACCTGCTCTGTGGGACATCTGGTTGGCTACAATGGGGGGGGGGGGGTATCTGGCTACTTACACTACTGGGGAGGGGGGGTAGCGGTGCCTATGGCAACCTATATTGGGGTAGGACATCTGGCTACCTATACTGGGGGGAGAGTTCATGTGGCTACCTATACTGGGCATAGCACTCAGGTTTAATTGACCCCAATGTACTAGCCACACCCCTCCACTCTCTCTCCTCCTCCCTCCCCAGCCTAACCTGCCCCAACGAAGCGGCAGCTCAATACAACAGTAACCTCTCTGCAGCCTTAGACCATGCGGCTCCCCTGACCTTTCGTACCAACAGTCACCCCAACCCCCAACCTTGGCACACTGCCCTCACAAGAAAACTACAAAATGAGACACGAGCTGCAGAACGCAAATGGAGGAAATCCCGCAACAACAATGATTTCCTGGGATACAAGACCAAGTTGCAGACGTACCATGCTGCCCTCGCTGATAGTAAACAGATATACTTCACTCACTTGATCGCTACCCAAGCCTCCAACCCACGTCGTCTGTCTTTTTGCCACCTTCAATGCCCTACTTAACCCCACACCTCCCCCCCCAACCTCCACCCTCTCAGCCACTGACCTATCAAATTACTTTATCAACAAAATTACAACCATCCGGAGGGATATTTCTCTCCTCCACTCTATCGCCCCCGTCTCCCCACCACATCCGACTCCTTCCTCTTTCTCCTCCCTTACCTCCTTCAATCCTGTCACGGTGGAGGAAGTCAACCAGCTGCTGGCAACTTCATCTGCCACTTTCTGCCCCCTAGATCCGGTCCCATCTGATTCTCTGCGCCCACATTTTTCTGATCTGGCCCCTGTCCTCACCCATCTGTTCAACCTCTCCTTCTCCACCGGCATCTTCCCCTCCGTATTCAAACAGGCCACTGTGCTTCCCCTACTAAAGAAATCTTCACTTGACCCTGCTCTGCCATCCAACTACCGCCCAATCTCTCTCCTCCCTTTTGCCTCAAAAATTCTTGAACGCCTGGCCCACCAACGCCTGACCAACTTCCTTAACTCCAACTCCCTTCTCGATCCCCTGCAATCTGGTTTGCGCACAGCCCATTCTACAGAAACCGCCCTCACCAAAGTGGTAAATGACCTCGCCCTTGCCAAAGCCGAAGGTAAATACTCCATCCTGCTCCTCCTGGACCTCTCCTCGGCATTTGACACTGTCGACCACTCCCTCCTCCTCCACTCCCTGCAGCTAATGGGCATTCAGGACCTAGCCTTAGCCTGGATCTCCTCCTACCTCTCCAACCGCTCCTTTACAACATTTTTCAATGGCTCCTCATCCACTCCTACACCCCTCTCAGTTGGTGTTCTTCAAGGTTCCGTCCTAGGACCCCTACTGTTCTCACTCTATACTGCCTCAATTGGCAAAATCATCTCCTCCATGGGCTTCAATTACCACCTGTATGCTGACGACACCCAGATATATCTCCACACCCCAGACCTCTCCTCCTCTACCATGGACAAAGTCTCTGCCTGCCTCACATACATTTCCTCCTGGATGGCTGCCAGGTACCTGAAGCTTAATTTGGACAAGACTGAGCTTTTTATATTCCCACCCCGCACAGCTGCACCCCTCCCAGATCTGCACGTCACTATTGAAAATACTATAATCCACCCTACCTCCCAAGCCCGCTGTCTAGGCGTTACTCTGGACTCTGAACTTTCCTTTACCGCCCACATCTAAGGTATTGCCAGATCCTGCAACTTCCACCTCCGCAACATCTCCAAGATCCGCTCCTACCTGTCCCCTGACACCACTAAACTCCTTATCCACGCCCTTGTCATCTCCCACCTAGATTACTGCAATTCTCTTTTATCTGGCCTCCCCTCTAACCGTACTGACCCACTTAAATTGGTAATGAATGCGGCAGCCAGACTGATACATTCTTCTCACCGCAGCGCTGTAAAGCACTACACTGGCTCCCCATCAGCTTTAGGATCAATTTCAAAATCCTGTGCTTTGCCTACAAATCAGTGCACAAGACCTGCCCAACCTACATCTCTGATCTGGTCCACAGGCACATACCAGCCCGCCCCCTCCGATCCTCCAATGACCTGCGCCTAGTCGCACCACGCATAACTCAGTCACACGCACGATTGCAGGACTTCACCAGGGCCGCCCCTACTCTCTGGAACTCTCTCCCACCAGCCGTCAGACTCGCCCCCACCTTTAATTCCTTCAAACAAGCTCTCAAGACTCACCTCTTCACGCTCGCATACCCCCCTACACCAGCACCATAATATGTTCTGTTAGACCCCCTCTCAAAAGACGCACCTATTGTCTCCACCCCACCCTTTAGATTGTAAGCCTCCGGCAGGGCCCTCCTCCCTAACGTATCCAGCTTGATTATGCAATCTTACTCGCAACCACCCCTCTTGTAGACTCGAACAGTCTCTATTTTGACCTATGACACTGTATTGTTATCAAATCATTTGCATGATCTTGTTTTGTTGTGAGTTTCCGTATGTTCTACCTGTATGTTAACCCATTTATCTATTGTGCAGCGCTGCGTAAGATGTTGGCGCTTTATAAATACAATAAATAATAATAATAATGTTGGCACTTTGCGATAAGTAAGCAGATTTTGGGTTGCCGTTTGGGCCTTCGGTATATATTCGATAACAACTTGTCTAATAGGTTTTTCCTGGCCCTGATCCTGCATTGTAAGACCACATCCAGACTGGGCATGTGTGATTAAGATCCGCTCATGTCCACTCACTCAGTAGAAGAAATCTGCACAACTTCTTTCTTCTGTGCATGAATGATTTGTTCTACTGGGCATGCACAGACCTTTCTAACGCATACCCATTATGAAGGCGCTAGTTCAAAGCTGGGAACTTGGCCAGAAAAAGAAACGTCCTATGCAGGAATGATGGTCTTGAAAAGGGTTACTGATGTCCAGCTGTGGATGGATAGTGCACTGGTTAAGGGCTCTGCCTCTGACACAGGCAACCAGGGTTTGAATTTCGTCTCTTCCTACTCAGTAGGCCAGCACCTATTCAGTTTGGAGGCAAGCCTCCCTAATGCTGATTCCTAATGGCTGCAGCACTGATCCAATCCACAGCTCTGATGCTTTGAGTCCACCAGGAGAAAAGCGTGATAAAATGTTCTGTGCCTTGTTTTATCTCTTCACCAACCAGAGGCGTCCCATTACTGAGATAAGTATCTAAACTGTACCCATCCCCACCACAGATTTGCTTTAAAGGTCAAAACCATGCAAGATTCAAAACATATAAATTATATATATATAAATTAGAAAATTTACATTTCAAATTGAAACTTTTGTGTCAAGTAAAGCTTATGCGTTCAAAAGCCTAAAAATTGAGTTATAAGAGCAGAAGCAGCTCAGTAAAAGTAGCTGACATCCAGTGCAGTAGGCCAGGAAGCTGCTCTGCTACACATCATTATGCTGTTTAGATGGGGGGACAATAGACATAGTTCTCCGAAAATCCTGCAACCCACTTTATAATAAAGAAAAAAGTCCATCAAGGAGTTTGGGACCCCCTCATAAACACAGTGACAGGTGTGCAGGCCTGAGAATTCAACAACCGAGCTCTAATGACCAGAGTACCCGAGATACAGAAGAACCTGTTACATGGTTTAATTCTCTAGCATCTTCCAAAAACTCATCAGTTTTGGCCGGATTCCCGTTTGATTTCCTTTCTTCCAAAATCTTTTTTTTTTTTTTTAACAGCTGATCCTCATTGATAACTTTCAATAAAAAAGTACCCTCAAAATAGAGACTTTCCTGTGTAATACTGAACAGGGAAGAAGATCTTCTATGGAAGTCATATTCCACTAAAGCAAATCGGCCACATGTTAAACAAGGATAAGTCGGTGTCTTCTGGGAATTTCACAAAATGTTACAGGAAATGAACTAATAAATGCGGTTGTTATTTCTTTACCTTATTCTCTTAAAAGACCCAGATGGGGATCAGGTTTGCTTATTGCTTAGATGGAGAACATTTTACGTTACGACGTTGATTATCCCCAACTGAAACTGCGTCCCGTAGAACAAATATAATTCTACTCCTAAATTGTAGTCCCTGCTCAGACATCTGGATATGATATCTGTCAGTCAACATCATTGTGTCGTTAGTCATTATCCTAATGCACAATCTGAAATATCTGAGTCTGGGATCATACTATGCATCCTCCTGGCCATACTTTTGCTCCATTTTTATTTCTAAAATAAAACCCCTCAATTTACCTTTTCATTTATGGTATACGACTCAGTGGACAACCCTATCAGCCTACAAAAAGGATAGAAAAAAATAACTAGGCAAAGTACAAAGCAAAACACTAGATTTTCATCACTGGAGCGTTATCAGAGATGTTTGCTTGTTGTGGCCACCTCAAGCCAAAATCTACTGTCTCCATCCACATTGCCGTGTAGACCTCTATCATAATGGATTATGAAACAGCAAATAAAATGAGAAAATGATTGTTCATCCTTCGACTAGCACTGCTCACTCATGATCCCAACGCCTCTCTTTGTAAAGCAGAACTGGCTGAGTGACTAATGACTAGAGTGTTCTGCTTTATGGGCAAGCAGCACCCTTCTGCGGAAATCTTCTCTAAGTACCTACAGAAGCAAATTACTTCTGATGAGGTTGATCCATCCTGATGGCTCACTAAAGACAAGTTCAAATACAACAGACAGTTTACATTTCTGTCTAAAACAATCACAAATCATTATTTTGCCCAAGAAAATTTTGAAGGGTGTTCATGGCTACGTCTAAACCTTTTAGCATGCAAGATGGCAAATAGAGAGCTCTTTCAACTGCCCAAATTAGTTTTTCTAATCTGGTAAATGGTTGTATCAAACCCTACCCTTTTTGGTCCATTTGTTCATGGTCTGATCCATTTTGCTATGGGACAAGATGATATGCAACACAAAGTATTATTACAGTATCTAGAATTACAAAATGAATCAAGAGTCCAGACCTTGTCTTGTACTGTAGTTCTAGAAGATGACCTAAAGTGTATTTGTTTACTTTTGTAATGGTAGAGTACTTGTTGCTATCTACCTGATAGGCAAACATTTCTGCAACCAGTTTGGTACATTGTTAGTATCTTTCTAGGTTGTAGACAGAGATATGATCATGTGTCTGTATTTAAAGTGGATCCGAGGTGAACTTTTACTCATTGCATAATTGTGTTCCTTTCCTATTGTTTATAGGGCATTCCTCAAGCCAAATACTTTTTTGTTTTTGTTTTAATACTCTAATTCCCTATAAACTAAATAAACCACGCCCATAGGTTTTCAGAGAGGCTTGGCAGTAGCAAGGGCTCGTGGGTGCTCAATCTGGGCAGGAGGAGGAGGAGGTGTTACTAGCCATTGATTTCAGAGGCAGAGGGGAGGAAGGGGGAGGGGGGATTAGGTTTTTTTCACAGGCTGAGTGCTCAAGATACAGATAAGCCTGCCTCTGTGTAATATTTACAAACAACATGGCTGCTGTCATTGTATCACAGGAAGAAATAATCATTTTCTATTAAAGCTGTTTGCAGCTAGATTTGCTGTGTAAACTATCTAAACTTTAGATAAGATATATAGACAAGTTACTTGTTATAGTTAGTTTTTCATCTCGGATCCGCTTTATACCGGCTCCAAACTGAAGCTTGAGGGATCGAAACCCAATCCCTGCCAGAGACAGAAAATTGTTGCGCCTGCAACTTTACACTTTAATAGATATCTGTGTGTGGTGCAAATACTTGTGGCATCAGTACTGATAGAACAATGGTAGAGTAAGTGGAAAAAGCCAATTCAGCCTTTGGAATTTCACCAAGTTCTGTTGGTTTGGAGTATGTACTGAAATCTAATTTTGGTCACATATGTCTCACCCTCTCCCCCCTTTACCAAACGTCTTCCTGAAAAATAAAAAGATCAGTCAAGAGTCTTCTGAGATGCAGGAATCTTTGTATCCTGAATCCTGAACTAATGAAATTGGGACAAAATTGGGATACCAGACAAATTATTTTTATTTCCGAGCAAGAATGAGTTTAACCACTTTACCCCTACGCTTACGAATCTCTCTGTCCCTTTTTCCATCCTTTCACCACCAGGGACGGAGAAATCCGTACTTTCCACGCTCCCGCCGCTGCCCGGACTCCCGCTCGCTCTAGCGCGCACTCCCGCTCGTAAACACGCCGCCGGCCGCTTGCTCAGAGATCAATGAACAGGAAAATACATTCCCGTTCGTTGATCTAAGCCCCGCAATGATCCGCTGCTTCTCCGATTAGCAGCGCGATCATTGTAAAAAAAAACCTTCTTAACCACCTAGTACTTCCTGCAAGCGTCCGGAAGGTCGCATTAAACAAAAAGTTACTGCTGCCATCTTGTGGCCAAATAGTAAAACTACACCCTAAATCATTTTTCACATACAAATAAATTAGTTTTACACAAAAAATTAACTCCTTACCTCCCACACTCCCCAATTATTTTTTTTTGTAATTAAAAAAAAAAAAATTGCAATTAAAAAAAAATACATAAATAGTTACCTTAGGGACTGAACTTTTTAAATATGTATGTCAAGGGGGTATATAACACTGTTACTTTATAAACTATGGGCTTGTAAGTAGGGATGGACGCAAAACTGAAAAAATGCACCTTTATTTCCAATTAAAATATTGGCGCCAAACATTGTGATAGGGACAAAATTTAAACGGTTTTATAAGCGGGACAAATAAGCAAATACATTTCATGGGTTTTAATTACAGTAGCATGCATTATTTAAAAACTATAAAGGCCGAAAACTGAAAAATAATAAATTTTTCCCCACATTTTTTTTCCTATTTTCCCATTAAAACACATTTAGAATAAAATAATTCTTGCCATAATGTACCACCTAAAGAAAGCCTAATTGGTGGCGAAAAAAACAAGATATAGTTCATTTCGTTGTGATAAGTAATGATAGAGTTATAGACGAATGAATGGAAGGAGCGCTGAAAGGTGAAAATTGCTCTGGTGGTCAAGAGGTAAAACCCCTCAGTTGGGAAGTGGTTAAATGTATATCAGGATTTTATTGCTGCTTGTGCCCCCATAAGGAACATTTAGGCCCCTTTTACGCTTGTTGCTATAAAATTGTACTACTATCGCACCGCAACTGTACCTAAAAAAGGTTTCACCACATGTTATTGCTGCGGTGCGACCATACTGTGAGGTATACTTTCCAGTGAAAGTATGCCTCACTTTCACATGACACATTGTTACTCTCATGGCATTACAACTGGACACACTGCACTGTGTTCATTGTGATAGCCCCATAAGGTTATCACTACTTCTGTGACAGGATGTGAGGTTTTGGACGACGCGACAGACCACAGTAGATGTGAAAGGGGCCTCAAAGGATAACCGAGGTGACATGTGACATGGGAGATAGACATGTATTTGTACAGTGCCAAGCACACAAATAACTATCCAAGTATACAAGAAGAAAGCACGTGCGCCTTCCGTCCATTGCTAATGTATTTACTGACAGTACTGTAAACATCCAAATATCAGGAACTTACTTCACATCACATGGCCATTGTGTATAAATCTCGCCTTCAGGTAGAACGCAATGTGACCAAGTGTCAGTTTGACACGAAGCGTCCGTCGCTTGTCCCCCGTTACTACCCGCCACCCACCTCCACCCCCACGGATGCCTCACAGGAGATTTATGCACAATGACCATGTGATGTGAAGTAAGTTTGGAAGTTTACAGTACTGTCAATAAATACACTAGCAATGGACGGAAGGTGCACTTTTCTTGTATATTTGGATTGGATGTCTTTCTTCTTTCACTATAACAAAGCACAACGTCCCAGTGATGACGACAGCAGGAACGCAATGTCAGTGGTGAGAGTGTTTATACCACTTTCTCTCTTGTATATATTTATAATCAGTGAGAGTGCAGCACAACTGTTTTTCTCTGCATAAAAAAAAAAATCACAAATAACTATGCTGTGTTTTTTTTATTTCTCTGCCTGAAAGAGTTAAAAATCAGGTATGCAAGTGACAGTTTCTGTCCGGGTCGGGACCAGGTCAGACTATAGTATATCCCTCACTGATAAAGATTTACAGCCATAAAACTCTTTCCTGGTAGAAAATGGCTTCTAAGAGAGCACAAAATAGATAAAAAGGTTCAATAGTAGAATTTAGCTATGGCATAATTTAATCAATGTGCCATTGAGCAGAGACAATGAAAACGTAAAAACGTAAAAAGTAGATAGATTCAAAAATAAAATAAAATGGTGAAATATCTAAAAAAAGTAGATACAATTGTTTATCTCATGAGTTTATTTTCTTCTCTTGTTTCCATTAACCAGTCCAGGACCGCAGTAAGTAGAATCTGCGCTGCATGTGCGGCTCTCTAAGGGCCCTTTTACACTTAATGCGTTGGTACGCCTTTTGTTTTTTTCTGTAGCAGTGCATTGTGAAAACGCTTTCAGTTAAAATGTGTATAGTGGGAACTGAGCCATAGGAAAACATGGACATTACTTTGAAAGTCAGTTGTCTTTCAGTTATAATGGGGATCAACTGATTAAAGGATCACTATTGTCAAAAAATTAGGCAGTTAAAATCTGACAGAACCGACAGGTTTTGGGCCAGTCCATTTCCTCATGGGGGATTCTCAGGGTTTTCTTTGTTTTAACCTCCTTGGCGGTCTGATTCTTTCCAGATTTTAGGGTCTAAAAGCGGTGCAATTTTTTTCCACTCTTTCAGACCCTAAAACCTGAAAAAAATCATTCTGGCAGGGAGATCTGCAGAAAAAAAAAAAAAAAAAAAGTACCTTCCTGGGCTCCTGTGCTGCAGTTTTCTCTTTGCCCACAAGATGGCGCTAATATACATATAAACGAACTTCTCTATTTCTCTAATATAGAGAAGTTCGTTTTCAATATTAGCCCTGCCCCCGATGACGTCACGCTGCCACCACCGCTCTGCTGCTGCCACCACGGCTGCGCTGCTCCAACTGGCTGCCGGGTCCCCGGAAGAATAGCGGGGACATGGGGGATCCCGGCGGCCAGGGAAAGACCCCACACTGCCGGGAAGAGAGGCTGGAGTCCCGCTGCGCAGCGAGATCGCGCGCGGGACTCCAAAACTACAGGTAAAGCTCTGCAATGCCTACCCCGACCTGAGCTCGGGATCACCGCTAACAGCTTCTTTTTTCTACCCCGAGCTCAGGTCGGGAAAACCGGCAAGGAGGTTAAACAGCATTTCCTGAACAGCAGTTGCAAAGTCTAACTGACAAAATAGTGTGCAAGTGAGTAGAGAGGCTGGCTGGTATCTTACTATTTTGGAAGTTAATCCTGAGAATCCCCATGAGGAAATTGACTGGCCCAAAAACTGTCGGTTCTGTCAGATTTGAACTGCCTACTTTCTTCGCGATAGTGGTCCTTTAAGTGTAAAAGGACCCTTATCCTGATGCAGCGGAGATTCTACACCATGGCTTATCTCCTGATGTTAGCCAATCATAGTGACCGGGAAGGGAAAAAATGAAAAAAAGCCTCTGGTCCTTAAAAAGGGACGTCCCAAATGAATTAATCTCACTACCTCAGGAACCTCTTATTGGTACAGGAAGTAAAACAGTGAGCGGACGTAAACCACAATAAAATTCTTCCCCACTTATCCAAAAAAAGACTCGTTTGAAGTTCTACTTTAAAAAACGAAAAGTTACTCATCTCTGAGCATGCGGTCTCAGGCATTGTCCAGCGCCAGGATGTCAGGTCTGAAGTTGGATGACCTCACAGCTGTCAGGTGCTCACGTGTTACCAAGCCAGCACACATCCAATGGAGTCTTCTCTCTTCACCATTTTGTTACATACTTCCTAATCCCAAATGTTCCATAAAAAAAATAGCTTGCACACATCATAGCTAATGTGTCAGGCAAAATTTACAAAACTGCTGGAGGACTGCCAACAAAGTGCTATGAACCAAAGAAGCTGAGAAAACGGGGAAAAAAGTATTTTTTGAGGGAAAGAGAAAAATAATGAAAATAAATGAAATCCATGACGAAGATCAATCTCATAGTTACAACAAAAACATTTCGGAACAGATATCACTGGGGATGTAAGTGATTTAAATGGCTGGCCTCCCTGCGGATAGGGGGTTTGGCTAAAATTTGGCCAGCATATGCTAATTTGCTGCTTTCCAGAACTGTTAAGAAATGTGTTTTACTTTATTTAAATCAGTCGTTGGCCGTGTTTTTAAAGTACATCTGTCAGAGCGCTAGGAAGGCATCATCTTGACCGCTTTCTAAAAAACCTTAACCACTCCCTTGCTCCCTTGTTCCTCCAGTGCAGGGAACAAGCATTTCCTCGAGCACGCGTTCCCTCCTGCAGTCAACACAGCAGGGCACAGGGATCAGCCTGCCAGCCCGTGATCGGAGCTGGCAGGCTATTATTTACATGAAAAATAGAGAAAAACGTGTTCAGCACTGTGATCTAGCGCAGCGCTGTATGGACAGCCTTGTCATTTAATGTTGGGGTTTTTCTAAATAAGGTCTTTTTTTATTAGTAAAAGAAAAAAAAATGCAGCAGCAATCAAATACCACCAAAAGAAAGCTCTATTTGTGAGAAGAAAAGGAGGTAAAATTTATTTGGGTGCTAAGTTGTACGATCTAGCAATAAACCGTTAAAGTTGTGAAGTGCGGAATTGTATAAAAGCATCTGGTCACTAGTGGGGTATAAACGTCTGGTCCTCAATAGAGATGGTCATGTCTAGGAGAACTAATGGAGAAGCATGTGATCAGTTTGGTCAGGTGATAGATTGTAAGTCTCTGATTTGCTAGTCATGATCATGTGCTAAAGTGGGATGTGATCACGGCAAATCAAAGCTTGGCAAATCTATCAGCTGATCAATCAAATTACAAGCTTCTCCATGAGTTCTCCTAGACATGACCATCTCTAGTCCTCAAGTGCTTAATCAGTACAGATATAATGCTTTCTCTAAAACAAGAATGTTGGTTAGCAAAATCAGAAAGCCACACATTAATATAGTCAGGGCCGGCCCTAGACTTTTTGCCGCCTGAGGAAAATTTAGAAAAAATCCCCCCCCCAAGCCGTGGGTGGGGGGGCTGCCGAGCTGGAGGGGTAGCGGGCAGAAAGGCGGTATTGGGCCTAACGGTGGGGAGGGGGGTCGGACCCCCCCCCTCCCTCGCCTGGGTCCCTGATCTGCGCTCCACCTCCAGCTTTAAATAGTTCCGTAGCTGCCGATAGTAAGAGGGACGGGCGGGGATCACTCACCTCTTCCGGTTCCAGCGTGCGCTCCACTGACGTCACTTCCTGCAACACCGCCCACTTACAATACAGTGGGCGGCGTTGCAGGAAGTGACGTCAGTGGAGCGCACGCTGGAACCGGAAGAGGTGAGTGATCCCCGCCCTTCCCTCTTACTATCGGCAGCTTTGGAACTATTTAAAGCTGTAGGTGGAGCGCAGATCGGGGGACCCAGGTGAGGGAGGGGGGGTCCGACCCCCCTCCCCACCGCTAGACCCAATACTCCCTTCCTGCCCGCTACCGCCCCAGCATGTCACTGGAAGTAGTTGCTGCTTGCTTCTTTTGGAAACAGCTGTAAACAGCTATTTCCCACAATGCAACGAGGTTCACAGACAGGAAACTGCCAGCACCATGGTCCTCACAGTTTCCTGTGGGAGGGGTTTCACCACAATATCAGCCATACAGCGCCCCCTGATGATCCATTTGTGAAAAGGAATAGACTTCTCATGGGAAAGGGGGTATCAGCTACTGATTGGGATGAAGTTCAATTCTTGGTTACAGTTTCTCTTTAAAGATATATATGAGTAAGTTTTCAGCTTTTGAGGCTTTGTCAGATTAAAACCCATATGCTTACACGACAGCTATATACATGCAACATCAAAGGGGACACATCGAGTTTTTTTGTGTGGCCCATAGAGTAACATTATGTGCAATACCGCATGCGTTTTCCATGCTGTGGAAAAATGCATGCAATTCTTATACGAACCTGAAGTGGTTAATCATATACAGTATCTTCTGTAGTCGCCTGCACATCAGTTCTCAGACTGGAAGGCTTCAGACCCATACAATGCTGTGAGTCTTAAATACACTATTGTTCTCGGGCAACAGTTCAGGGTCTGATGCTGTACAGTTGCATTGCTAGGCTCCAGGCTACAGACACACTCTGTTACTATGGAACTATTCTGTCCATGCAGTTGTCTTGCTTCAACATCTTCAGATGTTGATTGAAGTATTCTTCTGGTTTGCCTTAAATCCTGATGACTATTGATAGGAATTTTGGCCAGCACAGACATATACTGTATACAGTCTATACATACATATATATATATATATATATATATATATATATATATATATATATATATATATATATATATATATATATATATATATATATATATATATATATATATATATATATTTTGTGCTTCTCTGAGTGACAGCATTTACCAATAATGGATGTGGCCATTTAAAACATTTGCTCAGAAATAATTACGGTATACAGTATATGATGGCATTTTCCTATCATGGTCCATTTAAATAATCATGGAGTGATGAGGACATACACCAATGTCAACCAAAGAAGCTGTTTATTTGTCTACTGTATTTCTCCTGGCATGCTAAGCTCACTTTGAGAAGATAAAGTATAACAGATACCATAAAATGGGAATAGTGGTGGAAAAATATCCGTAGGAAACAGAAAGAGCAGAAGGAGACCAGCTATAGTTTGTGTCAACTTAAGGGGCCCATACACTCAGCCGATTTTCTGGCCGATTGATCGATCAAAATCGATTGATCGGTCGATTGCAAATCGGTTGACCGATCGACCGATTGGCGGCCGATTTCGATCGATTTCGATTGATTTTCATCGAACTGGCAGGGTGGAAAATCTAGGTCGATCTGTTGAGATTGCTTATCATTTTGCATTGGCCCTAATGGAAATCTGATGGCAAAAAAATGCCATCAGATCGATTTCCAATAGATTTCAAACTGAAATCTATTGGAATTCTATCCTAGTAAAAAATGTTCCTAAAACTCATCAGATAGACAAGAAATCTATCTGATGATCTATCTGCTGCTAATCTGACGAGTGTATGGCCACCTATAGACTGATAATTAGACAGCTCTTGGCCCAGGCAGACCACCACATTACAGACATCCACCACCGCTGGGTTGGAGTAACCCATTGAAGGTAAGTTACCTTACAAGTGGAATGAAATTAAATTTTGTCTTTCACTCCATTTATGACAAACATACTCGTACGTTGCGGAGATGTTCTGCAAGCGTTAAGACACTCGGTCAACCATGGTTCATTTTGGCTTCGGCCTGGGCATTCTTGAATCCGCTCATATAACCAGAAGAACCAAAACCCCCATGGAAATTTTTGGCCAAAGCTTTTGGCCTCCAGCTTCGGCGATTAAAACATTAAAACATTTTTCAACTGTTCCTGGCGTCCTTGCTCTGAAAACACAGTATGATGTATTCTTGGACAGCGACGGGCCATTTGTTGCAACCACAAAACTATTCTCCGCTAGTTACTCCGGAGCTTGTTAATCAATCCTTCAGAAACAAAACTTTAATTCTTTAAATAACATGATGAGGACAGAAAATCTCATAATTCACATTCAGCCTAGCGTTTCTTCCAAATAACGTTAATTATTACTTCGTTTTTGGAACAGCAGAATTGTCATAAATTGGTCAGATCAACTGTTAATAATGTGTTTTAGGTCCAACTTTCTTTTGCGTTCCAATCCTTTTTTTTATAGTAGAAAATAAAAACGCTGTAAGAAAATGGACTTTCAATTTGCTTCGTTCTAATTTTTAATTGCTTGACGGGCATCCTGCTGCCCTTTCCGTAAGGCGGCAAGCTAAAAATTAATACAAGGCGTACAGAAAATTGAGTTAAAGATGTGGGATATGTCAGCTTCAATTATTCTTCTCTGGGTTCATTTCTAAGCAGATGTGTCCGTTGGCAAAATAACAGAATTATGTCTCAGTGTTAGCTCAGAAGCCATGTGTCATTTTCTGGTCCTGCCCGACGCTTTTTTCAGAGAAAGGACATAATAACAGAAACACCGCACAAATACGAAGATTAAAGAGGAACTGCAGTGAAAATAATGTTATGAAAAAAAGTGCTTAATTTTTACAATAAGTAAGTATAAATGATTTAGTCAATGTCTGCCCTTTGTGAAATCTTTCCTCTCCCTGATTTACATTGTGATATTTATCACATGGTTAAACAGTCCAGTATATCAGCACACCGCAGTTCAGTCAATCACGCTCTTTATTGAGCCACATGCCACAAGATAGCCAACAATTGTTTCGGGGGCCACGCAGGGTCCCCCTTCATCAAGGCGTGTGGTTACCACACAATTGTCGGCTATCTTGTGGCTTACGGCTCAATAAAGAATGACTGAACTGTGGTGTACTGATATACTGGACTGTTTGACTACTTTTGGTGGCATAGCCTATTTTTATTAATATTATTATTTATTGTATTTATAAAGTGCCAACATATTACGCAGCGCTAGACATTAATTTAGGTTACAGACAATATTTAGGGGTGACAAACAGCAATATGACAATACAGGAATACAAGAGAAACCAGATCACTAAGCACAGTATGAGTACAAGGTAATGCTTAGTCAGTCACTGGATGGAGCATGGAGATTAGGCAAGTTAGGTTCACTCAAATCCATAGCATGGGTTTACAGTAATGGAGGTGCATGATCAGGTAGGACACAAAAGGAGGAGGACCCTGCCCAAAGGCTTACAATCTAGAAGGAGAGGTAGAGACACGAAAGGTAGGGGACCAGAGTTTCGTTGTGGGTTTAGAGCAATTGCCACAATATCAAGCACCCGACCATTGCAAAGAGGTGTGCCTACACACATCCTTCATATACAGCATTTATCACATGGTGACATCTTTACTGCTGGCAGGTTACCGTATGTCTGTGGAAGAAGATGTTTCTTTTTTGGCAGGTGGAAACAGCTGTTATTTCCCACAATGCAACAAGGCTCCCACAGTGTGATGTCAGTACCTAGGTGCTAACATCACACTGTGGGAGGGGTTCCACCACAATATCAGCCATACAGAGCCTGATGATCATCCGTTTGAGAAAAGGTAAAGAATTCTCGTGGGAAAGGCGATATCTGTTACTGATTAGGATGAAGTTCAATCCTTGGTTACAGTT
Organism: Hyperolius riggenbachi; assembly: GCF_040937935.1. Classification (NCBI taxonomy): domain Eukaryota; kingdom Metazoa; phylum Chordata; class Amphibia; order Anura; family Hyperoliidae; genus Hyperolius; species Hyperolius riggenbachi. The sequence goes on along the minus strand of NC_090646.1, from coordinate 78,521,399 downwards.
CCTCTTTATCTTTGAAAGAACTAAATCACACTTACACTATTGCACAAATACACATATAGTTACAAAGGTGAGTCACATTAAAGATGAGCTCCCGATTAACACAATGGGCCTGATTCACAAAGCGGTGCAAACAGTTAGCACGTTGGTGAAAAGCCCTTTATCACGCCTAAACTCAGTTTAGGCATGATAAGTTTAGGTGTGATAAGTTTAGGCATGATAAATTTAAGCACCAACTGCGTTAGCACCGCAGTGCACAGCTGATCAAAAGTTTTGAGCTAGCAAAGTCTGGTGCACTTCGCACAGAGTTTAATGGCGCTGCTTTGCGTGCGGGACTTTGCGCGCTATCTACACTTATCTAAACTTATCAGGCCTAAACTTATCACTCCTAAACTGGCTTTTCACCAGCGTGGTGCAATGGTTATCATGCCTAAAGTCTCTAACTGGGTTAGCACCGCTTTGTGAATCAGGCCCAATCTGTCAATAAAAAAAATGAGCCAGGCAATGCAGAAGAGTCTCAATCTTCCAACTGTAATATTAATACTTAACACTGGAAGAAGTGAAGGCAAGACTAAATAAATTAAAAATAGACAAGGCACCTGGCTCGGATGGCATGCATCCTCGAGTCCTAAGTGAATTAAGTTCAGTTATAGATAAACCCCTTTATCTTATCTTTTGTGACTCTCTTTCAACTGGCAGAGTTCCAGTAGATTGGCGTACAGCCCACGTTTTCCCATTATTTAAGAAGGGCAAAAAATCTGATCCAGGAAATTATAGACCAGTAAGCTTAACATCAGTTGTATGCAAACTATTTGAGGGGTTACTAAGAGATACTATACACTATACTATGCATCTGCATGGGTTTACTAAAGACAGGTCCTGTTTGACATGCTCAGCTTTTATGAGGTAGTGAACGGTAATGTGTATATTGGGAATGCTGTAGATGTGATATACTTGGAATTTGCTAAAGACTTTGACACTGTTCCTCACAAACGTCTGGTGCAAAAGTTGAGGATGCAAGGATTGGGGAAGAGTCTGTGTGCATGGATAGGGAACTGGCTAATGGACAGAAAACCAAGAGTTGTGGTCAATGGATCCTATTTAAAATGGGTGACTGATAGCAGTGGGGTCCCACAGGGGTCTGTACTGGGTCCAGTGCTCTTCAATTTATTTATTATTGACCTTGTAGATGCAGTAGAAAGCAATGTTGCTATTTTTGCAGATGATACAAAATTGTGCAGAATCATCAACTCACAGGAAGATAGTGACATATTGCAACAGGATCTGGATAGGATGGCTATATGGGCACATACATGGCAGATGAAATTCAATGTTGAAAAATGTCATGCATTTTGGTCGTGCCAATGATCTAGCACCATACAAAATAAATGGGATACAGTTGGGGACATCAAACTTGGAGAAGGACTTAGGAGTGCTCATCGACAACAAGTTAAATAATCATACTCAATGCCAAGCCGCTGCAGCTAAAGCTAATAAAATTTTGGGATGCATTAAAAGGGAAATAAAAACTTAAGATGCTAACATAATATTGCCCCTGTTTAACTCTCTAGTAAGGCCACATCTGGAATATGGAATTCAGTTCTGGGCACCACATTACAAAAAAGATATTGCAGTTTTAGAGCAGGTGCAGAGACAAGCAACAAAATTGATACGTGGGATGGAAGGTCTCACTTACCAAGAAAGGTTAGATAAACTGGGTTTATTTAGTCTAGAGAAAAGACGCCTTAGAGGGGATCTAATTAACATGTATAAATACATCAGAGGGCAATATAAAAGCTTGGCGGATAAGCTTTTTGTCCTACTCCCTAGGCCTTCTCGAAGGACTAGAGGACATGATCTGCGCATGGAGGAAAATCGTTATAGCCATTTATTTAGGAAAGGGTTCTTTACAGTAAGAGTGATTAAGATGTGGAATGCATTGCCACAGGAAGTAGTTATGGCAAATTCTATTCCTGTATTTAAAGGGGGCTTAGATGCTTTCCTTGCGTTGAAAGACATCCATGGCTACAATTACTAGGTAATGCCCAGTGATGTTGATCCAGGGATTTTATCTGATTCCCATCTGGAGTCGGGAAGGAATTTTTTTACCTTTTGGGGCTAATTGGACCATGTCTTGTAAGGGTTTTTTGCCTTCCTCTGGATCAACAGGGATATGTGAGGGAGGAGGCTGGTGTTGTACTTTGCTCTCCGGTTGAACTCGATGGACGTACTGTATATACTCGAGTATAAGTCTAGAAATTTAAGTCTGACTCACTAAATAAAAGTATAGGGGTCGACTTATATACGAGTCACAGGCAACACTGCGCACACTGAGTAATGTGTGTACTAATAGTGACATTCCCACTTGCAGCAATTTACCCTGTGGTGATACTTTGAGGAAAGGAAATGCCAAGAAAACACAGGTGTGAAAGTCCTGACCACAACAATTAACAAGGAGGGGGGGGGGAGATACTGGGCTGCAGGAAGGAGAGTGAATAATTGCTGCACTTGGGGGCCTGAAGGAGGTATTGTCTGCACTTGTGGGACAGGAGGGGTTATTGGCTGCAATACTGTTTGCAGTGCTGTCACTAACCCTTCCTGAGCCCCAAGTCCAGCCATTAACTTTGCTGGTTAGACTTATACTTGAGTCAATAAAAAAATCCAGCTTGAGAGGGTCAAATATTGGAGTCGACTTAACTGTATACATGAGGTCGACTTGTATTCGAGTATATACGGGTATGTCTTTTTTCCACCCAAATAACTATGTAACAATGTTCTGTTATACTTTTTGGGCAGCTCCAAATGAAGCCCAGATTTCAAAGTTAAAAAGTTGAAGTACAGATCCACTTTTACCAAAGTAATAACACAAATTCCGATCATCTTTATATAGCAGAATTATTTTTAACAAACTGTATTTCACAGGCACACCTGTGATTGGTGCTTGGTCAGGTCATTGCTCTGATGCTCTGTATGTTTAACCATGAAAACTGACTTGCTTTGCGCTCAGTTTTAAGTGAGAAAGGTTGAATGAAACTGCCCCGGTCACGTTCCTGAGCCATTTTCTGAGTTTTCCTTAATATCATTATTTCACAAAATTATGAGACACTGCGCATGCGCAGATCAAATATGGGCACAAAGCAGTCCAGCAAAGCAAATTGAATGTTTTTATCCATAATTTGATGTTCACAAGGTTGCAGGTGCAGCCTGGAGCCTGCACATACATTAATAATATTATTATTATTTTAAAATAGCTTTTTAAAATTAGCGTGATCTGTGCAATGAACCCTGGGTAGGCATGCAATGCCACCTGGGAACACTGTAATGGTTAAAAAAGGCACCCTTGCCATTACCCTGCCCAGGCTTGATGCCCGGCGAATTCTGGTTGTTATTTTGTGAATTTTCTTGAGTACAAAACCTCCTATGTCAAGTGTAAAGCCATATTTGCCTAACTTAGCCGCTAATCCTTAGTAGTGAGATGCAAATAATCATTCCTGACCACGTACACGTAGGGCAAGCATCCCTTTGGTTGTGTAGGATTCTTTCTCTCTGTTGAATGAATGTGTTACTGCAGTAAACCAAACAACGCTGTCAGTAGTTGAAAGGGAAGTCATACGTTTTGCTTCCTGCTTTGTGCAGACTTAAAAATTGGTGAGACAAATAGAGAGAATAAAAATCTTTCATATCAAGCCATATGCTGTTACCATAGTTTACAGCAAATTAGCAGCTACAGATCAAAGAGACATATATTATGTCTCAATATATATGCCTCAATTCACTAAGCTTAACTCCTGTCTTTAATAACTCTTCTGAGCTGTTTTACAGTTATCACAATTATATCACCATGGTGATAACTGTAAAACAGCTGAGAAGAGTTATTAAAGACAGGAGTTAAGCTTAGTGAATTGAGGCATAATCTGCACTACTGATGAGATGAGATGATGGTGAGTTATATTGTGTGTTAATTGATTCAAGTGTTAGCTCCAGGTGCTGCTCTTGAGACTGGGTGGTTTCCAGATTAGCTACAAAGTGGTGTAACTAAGGAGCTTGGGGAGTTCTACATGGGGCCACAAGCACTCTATTGATATGGAGCCCCAAAACCTTCCAAGGACAGCTGCAGTGTCAGAGAGGTGTAATCAGAGTAAGAAAATAGCTTGTTAACCTGCCTGGCGTTCTATTAAGATCGCCAGGCAGGCTGCGGGAGGGTTTTTTTTTAATAAAAAAAAAACTATTTCATGCAGCCAACTGAAAGTTGGCTGCATGAAAGCCCACTAGAGGGCGCTCCGGAGGCGTTCTTCCGATCGCCTCCGGCGCCCAGAATAAACAAGGAAGGCCGCAATGAGCGGCCTTCCTTGTTTTGCTTACATCGTCGCCATAGCGACGAGCGGAGTGACGTCATCGACGTCAGCCGACGTCCTGACGTCAGCCGCCTCCGATCCAGCCCTTAGCGCTGGCCGGAACTTTTTGTTCCGGCTACGCTGGGCTCAGGCGGCTGGGGGGACCCTCTTTCGCCGCTGCTCGCGGCGGATCGCCGCAGAGCGGCGGCGATCAGGCAGCACACGCGGCTGGCAAAGTGCCGGCTGCGTGTGCTGCTTTTTATTTCAGCCAAATCGGCCCAGCAGGGCCTGAGCGGCAGGCTCCGGCGGTACTGGACGAGCTGAGCTCGTCCAGACCGCCCAGCAGGTTAAGGATTACCACTATGCTATGCAGATATAGAGGTGTTCATTACCAGCATAGCACCAATGCAAAGCTAATAGGATGGATGAAGGTGGGTCCCTAGTGGGCCCCTCTGGTCCAGGGGCCCCAATACAGTCGCACCCTCTGCATCGGGATCAGTTGAAAAGAGCGCCTGAGTCATTTGTGTAAAAAGGGCGCCTCCATTGTCTTTAATGCTATTTTCTGCAAATCTCAGGTAAAAAACTCAGGTGGTGAAAAGGACGCCCGAGTATTTTTTTTCAGCTACAAGGTTTTTGATTTGGCTACAAAAGGGCGCCCTTTTATAGTCAAGATTTTTTATTCGGCTACAAGGTTTGGCTACAAGGATTTAGATTCGGCTACAAAAGGGTGTCCTTTTATCGCCAAGATTTTTTCAGTTATAAAAGGGTGCTGGATATAGCCGAGAATCTTTTTATGCTATATAAATACGACTGCAACATTGTTTATATCAGTAGGTGCCTAAATTAGGTTATAACAGTTAATTTAGTTATATCAGTTAATTCAGTTATATCAGTTCAAATAACATATATGCTTGACATGATATGCGACAAAGAATGGGCACCACCATGGGGGATTCAATTTAGGGTCTTAGGGTTAGGCACCACCTGGTAAGGGTTCTGTGTGAGAGTAGGGAGAAGTTAGGTCATAGTAATCACCAGGGGGGTTCTTAGGATTACGCACCACAAGGGGAGCGGTCTTAGGGTTAGGCACCACCAGAGGGGGTCTTAGGGATAGGCACCACCAGGGGGCATCTTAGGGTTAGGCACCACTGGTGGGGTCATAGGGTTAGGCACCACGGGGGGTCTTAGGGTTAGGCACCACCAGGGGGCATCTTAAGGTAAGGCACCACTGGTGGGGACATAGGGTTAGGCATCACCGGGGGGTCTTCGGGTTAGGCACAACTGTGGGGGTTTTAGAGTTGGGAACCACTGTGGGGGTCTTAGATTAGGCTCCACCAGGGGTTTCTTAGGGTTAGGCACCACTGGTGAGGTCTTAGGGTTAGGCACCACCAGGGGGCATTTTAGGGTTAGGCACCACTGTGAGGGTCTTAGGATTAGGAACCACTAGGGGGTCTTAGGGTTAGGGTCCGACAGGGTTAGGCACCACTGGGGGTCTTAGGGTTAGGCACCACCAGGGGAGAGTTCTGTGTGAAAGTAGGGAGAAGTTAAGTCATAGTAATCATCCTCTCAGCTATATCACTTTTCTTGGCTATATCACGTTTCTCAGCAATATATCACTTTTCTCGGGTATATCACTTTTCTCAGCTATATCCAGTGCCCTTTTAATAGCCCAACAAATTTCGTCTATAACAGCATCCTTTCGGTGTAGCCGAATTTGGCATCTTGGCAACACCAGGGCCTTTTGTAGCCATATTTGGCATTTCGGCTACACCGGGCGATTCTTTTAGCGGAATTTGGCATTTCGCCTACACCGGGCACCTCTTGTAGTAGAATTTGGCATTTCACCTCTTGAATCTGTTTTTTTTTTTCTATATTAGATGCTATTTCTTCCAGGCACCCTTTTCAAATATGCCTCTGCATCCCCATTGCTATGCCACTGGAAAGAGCACTTCAATGGTACATTAAACTTTTTATTTGCTTACAAATGCAAGTTAAAATTGCATTTACATGAATTGCAGTGTTGCACACATGTCAGAACCTGATGAAGATGTGGTACACGTCGAAACGTGTAGTGATGACAGGATAGCACGCATATGAGGTTGGCAATGCCCACCATGCACCTCTTCACGGTAGCAATATCGCCTGAAGCTCTGACCAGGCTAAGGGAACAGAGAGGACCTGCTGGTGGCCATCAGACACACGCACAACACTGCAATTCATGTAAGTATAATTTTAAGCGTTTATAAGCAAATAAAAGGTTGAATGTACCATTACAATACAATAACATTTAAAAAGTGCTTTTCTCCCACAGGACTCATAATCTATTGGAGTGGTCTTTTCCACTTCATAGCAACTACAGATTGAAGTTGGAAGACATTATTTCATGGCATTCATGGCAAGGGTGACCCTATGAGTAAGCACCCATTTGGGGTGCGAAACGTGTTACACCTATTCTAATTTATGTACTTTGCCTATTGGTTTTGAATAAAACCTCTGAGTGAGCAATGGACTGTTCTGCAGATCCTTGTTTAATGTCCATGCCACTGAAGGGCTCCAGGCCTACTGGGCATCATCTGCATAGTAGGAAAGAGAGAATTTTCAATTTCTACATTGGCTAATTTGTCCTGTGTGGTAATGATGCCTGGCTTTAGTGATGATTGGAATAATGGGCTCTGCTGTCATCACCATCTGCCTAAATAAGATATATACGATATGGAAACCGCCATAGCAGGAAATAGTTACCTTGCTATGAGCACTGTCCTCATTCTTATGACAGATCCTGACAAAGTACAAGGCTGGATACTGGCTCATAGCACAATGCTGGCCTAACTTCCCATCTCCATTGCCTTTACATCTGGCCCTAATTTCAGGCAGCTAAAGCAGCAGAGATCAGCGTTCTCCTGTCCTTGCCAGTTCAGCTGGGCAGCAACCTCACTTTTTCCAGGAAAGGATGTGGAGGATTTAGACCTAAATACCGAACATAAGCAGGGCAGATATCACCCCACACAATGCGGAGTCTGAGCTTGTGTTTATGTTGCTAGTTTTGGCAAAGCAATAAGTCTTAACATGCAAATCTCCACTCTCTCTAAGGAGACCAATTCATCCTATCCAAGAAAGTAGCCAAGAGTGTAACTAGAAGGGAGAGCCTCTACGACCGTAGGGGGTTCCAGAGCTGTAAGGGGGTCCCAAACTACTACTTTACTCCCTCTGATAAAGGGGTCCATTCTTCAGATCAGTTGTTTTGGTGGCTACACTTGTTATGGGTGTGAATATTATGATGTTCACACTGGTTTTATGACTCAAGAAGGGTTCTCTGTGATGGTCACCAGAGGAAGGCAAGGGGAAGGGTGTCAACATTTGCCATTGATTAGTTAGCTGATACCTGATTTATTACCTGTCAACTAGAAACTTTGACAACATTTCTGCCTCTCCTTGGTTCAGTGGAGACTTGCATGATGATAAAGGGAACAAGAAGTAAGGAAACTCCCTTTAGGTTAGGTACATACCCAAGAGTGAAGACTCGGGATACCATAGAGCCTTCCCGGTTTTCGGGCCATCCTATTATTCCTGAGCTATCCACTGCAGTGGTGGGCCAAAATTTCACATCTAAATTTGCATTTACGCATCGCAATCATAATGCGTAATTAATTATGTATGTAATACTAAGATTTCATAATTTTGCATAATTTTTCGCGTCATTTCTCACAATTTCACAGAACTTTGTGCCGAATTTAGTGGTTAATAGCAAAGCCCCCATACTATTGCTACCAAAATTGCTACACGTTAAGGGGAATAGTGGGTACAAGTCAAAAAAAGAATTTTCCAAAAAGACCTTATAGTTTTTGAGAAAATCGATTTTAAATATGCAAAGAAAAATGGTTTTTAAACTCATTTTTTAGTTTAAAAAACATTTTTTCTTTGCATTTTTAAAATCGATTTTCTCAAGAACTATAAGGTCTTTTTGGCAAAATGTTTTGACTTGTATCCACTATTTTCCTTAATTATGTGTAGCAATTTTGGCGTCACTGACGGCTATCTACCTCACCTTTCAAAGCGGAGTGACGACCGCGGAGCATGTGGGCTATGTCCTGAAGGGATACTTCCGTCTTTCCAAGCCAGTCTGCCTGCCCTTTTTTTTTTTTTTCATACCCGGCTAAGTATCTTTTACTTATTCACTTCTTTGCAGATCCTAATAGGCTGCTTCCACTTGGTCATTAGTGACTCTGACAGTATTTAAACTGCACTTTTAGTCTGATAGGTTGCACAGTTATTGCATATGTTGAATGATTGTTTGTTTGTGTAGCACTATATGCACTTTCATGGTTCCAATTTTTTGCACTTTATAATTCTTACTGAACCCGGGTTCATCCACGAGGGGGCTCATTCTCTGAGCCCCCAGTGGTTACAGGTTATACATCCACTGAGACTGAACATAATAGATTATTATATCTAGCAGGCCCATTATGTTGAATATGGCTGGAAATATAATATTATGCTGTTTTTAGATGTTTTTAAATGTTTGTGTATCATTGATATGTGTTTACAAAGCTTGTAATAAAAATATATTTTTTTGATTAATACATATGGTCTGCAGTGGTGCTGTGTATAGGGGTATATTTTCTTTTTAGTAATTTTGGCATCACTACCATGTATGGGGGCTTTGCTATTCACTGCCAGTCAGCATTAAATTATGTGAAAATTTTACATGAAATTTTAGGCGAATTTACGAATCACTATACGAAATCAATTGAGTTTACAAATCGTAATTACGTATAAGCGGAATATTTTGTGCAATTGTAATTAGCTGATTACATTCATCACTGATCCACGGTTTAAGTTATTCGATCTTCTAGGTCGAATAGCTCTTCAGTAATCCTCAGGCAGCCTTTAGAAGTACTCGTTTCCCCAAGTCGAGCGCCTGCACTGAACCAACCAGTTGTATAGCTTCAACCAGGAATGGCGCTGGAACAACGGGATGGTCTGAGGACTGCGGAGGCTCTTTGGTATCCAGAGCCTTACCTCTACTTATGTAACCATCTAACCTGAAGCAGGTTTCCTCACTTTAGGATTGCCTTATGAGAATTTTGTTCCCAACGCTATGCATTACCAATAGGGTAGAGAATTATCTTTCAGCTGCAGTGAGACGATGTAAGTAATTATTCATTTTCCTTACCAGTGGCTGTTACTTGATTTTTTTCTGCTCTTGAGACTGGGCGGTTTCCAGATTAGCTACAAAGTGGAAGAGGAAAGAGTGTTCCAATGGTACATTACATGAAATGCAGTGTTGTGCACGTGTCAGAACTTGATGAAGGCGTGGTACATGCCAAAACACTTAGTGACGGCAGGACGGCACGCACGTGATGTTGGCAATGTCCACCGCGCACATCTCCACCGTTCCAACATTGCCTAAAGCCATGGAAAGGGCTAAAGGAGCAGAGAGGACCTGCTGGCTGCCATCAGACACGTGCACAACACTGCAATTCATGTCAGTATAATTTTAAGTGTTTGTAAGCAAATAAAAGGTTTAATGCACCATTGGAGTGCATTTTCCTCTTCCACTTCATAGCAGCTACAGATTGAAGTTGGAAGACATTATTTCATGGCATTCATGGAAAGGGTGAGATGATGTAAGTAATTATTCATTTTCCTTACCAGTGGCTGTTACTTGATTTTCATTGTATGAAGTGTGCTGATTACCTTGGAACTTCAGCGTACACTCCTTAGGCACTGTATTACTTGGGCAGCATTTTGGCATAGTAGACAGCTCTCTCCTTCCTGTGTTTGTGTAGGTTTCCTCTGGGCATTCTGGTTTACAGTACGTTTGATGGCTTCCCCCAAGTCCAACCTTATACTATGATATGAAGGACATACGACATAGATATGACTATGGTAGAATTGGATTGTGAGCTCCTCTGACAGAGCGTCAGTGACAAGACTATATATTCTGTAAAGCATTGTGGAAGAGGTCACTGCAATATGAATAGAAAAAAAATGTTTTTTTAAGTGAATCTCCACTTTCACTTTTTAATTAGCAATCCTAGCCAAATCGACTCTATACATTTAGAGAATTTAACAATATGCTCCAGTTTTTGAGCTACCTCCACATAGTGCCTAGGCTTCAGCCTTGTGTTCCCACATTCTAATGCCCCAATATAGTGCTCTGCACATTGATCTCCATTCTCCAGTCCACTTATACCCCCATACAGAGCCCTATGTATTAAATCCCGGCTTTTTTTAGCCCCATTCATATAGTGATTCAGTAGAGTGTCCTTAGCTTTTTATAGTGTTCCTGTATGGTGCTCCAGTAAAGGTTATGGACTGTGAGAACACGCCAGGGTCGTCGTTAGAAATTTCTGGACCCCATACTGGGAAAACCCACTGGGCCCCACTCATGCCAAATCATGATCTGCAGGGGGGAAAAAAATATATATATGTATATACACCAGCCAGCTTTGGTGCACTCCACATGCCCTGTGATGTGCATGGACATATTAAGCTTTCACATTAACATTAATTTATATCCTCTGCATTACATACAGTGGTGTGAAAAACTATTTGCCCCCTTCCTGATTTCTTATTCTTTTGCATGTTTGTCACACTTAAATGTTTCTGCTCATCAAAAACCGTTAACTATTAGTCAAAGATAACATAATTGAACACAAAATGCAGTTTTAAATGACGGTTTTTATTATTTAGTGAGAACAAAACCTCAAAACCTACATGGCCCTGTGTGAAAAAGAAATTGCCCCCTGAACCTAATAACTGGTTGGGCCACCCTTAGCAGCAATAACTGCAATCAAGCGTTTGCGATAACTTGCAATGAGTCTTTTACAGCACTCTGGAGGAATTTTGGCCCACTCATCTTTGCAGAATTGTTGTAATTCAGCTTTATTTGAGGGTTTTCTAGCATTTACCACCTTTTTAAGGTCATGCCACAACATCTCAATAGGATTCAGGCCAGGACTTTGACTAGGCCACTCCAAAGTCTTCATTTTGTTTTTCTTCAGCCATTCAGAGGGGAATTTGCTGGTGTGTTTTGGGTCATTGTCCTGCTGCAGCACTCAAGATCGCTTCAGCTTGAGTTGACGAACAGATGGCCGGACATTCTCCTTCAGGATTTTTTGGCAGACAGTAGAATTCATGGTTCCATCTATCACAGCAAGCCTTCCAGGTCCTGAAGCAGCAAAACAACCCCAGACCATCACACTACCACCACCATATTTTACTGTTGGTATGATGTTCTTTTGCTGAAATGCTGTGTTACTTCTACGCCAGATGTAACGGGACACGCACCTTCCAAAAAGTTCAACTTTTGTCTCGTCGGTCCACAAGGTATTTTCCCCAAAGTCTTGGCAATCATTGAGATGTTTTTTTTAGCAAAATTGAGATGAGCCTTAATGTTCTTTTTGCTTAAAAGTGGTTTGCGCCTTGGATATCTTCCATGCAGGCCGTTTTTGCCCCGTCTCTTTCTTATGGTGGAGTCGTGAACACTGACCTTAATTGAGGCAAGTGAGGACTGCAGTTCTTTAGATGTTGTCCTGGGGTCTTTTGTGGCCTCTCGGATGACTTTTCTCTGCGCTCTTGGGGTAATTTTGGTCGGCCGGCCACTCCTGGGAAGGTTCATCACTCTTCCATGTGTTTGCCATTTGTGGATAATGGCTCTCACTGTGGTTTGCTGGAGTCCCAAAGCTTTAGAAATGGCTTTATAACCTTTACCAGACTGATAGATTTCAATTACAGTACTTTTGTTCTCATTTGTTCCTGAATTTCTTTGGATCTTGGCATGATGTCTAGCTTTTGAGGTGCTTTTGGTCCACTTCTCTGTGTCAGATAACTCCTATTTAAAGGGGAACTGAAAAGAGAGGTATATGGAGGCTGTCATGTTTATTTCCTTTTAGACAATACCAGTTGCCTGGCAGCCCTGCTGATCCTCTGCCTCTAATACTATTAGCCATAGCCCCTGAACAAGCATGCAGCAGATCAGGTGTTTCAGTGGTTCAGACTTATAAGTCTGATCTGACAAGACTAGCTGCATGCTTGTTTCTGGTTTTAATCAGATACTACTGCAGAGAAATAGACCAGCAGGGCTGCCAGGCAACTGGTATTGATTAAAAGGAAATAAACATGACAGCCTCCATATACCTCTCTCATTAGTTCCCCTTTAAGTGATTTCTTGATTGAAACAGGTGTGGCAGTAATCAGGCCTGGGGGTGACTACAGAAATTGAACTCAGGTGTAATAAACCACCTTTAAGTTATTTTTTAACAAGGGGGGGCAATCACTTTTTCACACAGGGCCATGTAGATTTGGAGTTTTTTTTCTCACTAAATAATAAAAACCATCATTTACAACTGCATTTTGTGTTTAATTAGGTTATCTTTGACTAATAGTTAACGGTTTTTGATGAGAAGAAACATTTAAGTGTGACAAACATGCAAAAGAATAAGAAATCAGGAAGGGGGCAAATAGTTTTTCACACCACTGTAGTTACATAGTTATTTGGGTTGAAAAAAGACATGCGTCCATCGAGTTCAACCAGAGAACAAAGTACAACACCAGCCTGCTCCCTCGCATATCCCTGTTGATCCAGAGGAAGGTGAAAAACCCTTACAAGGCATGGTCCAATTAGCCCCAAAAGGTAAAAAAAATTCCTTCCCGACTCCAGGTGGCAATCAGATAAAATCCATGGATCAACATCATTGGGCATTACCTAGTAATTATAGCCATGGATGTCTTTCAACGCAAGGAAAGCATCTAAGCCCCCTTGAAATACAGATATAGAATTTGCCATAACTACTTCCTGTGGCAATGCATTCCATATCTTAATCACTCTGACTGTAAAGAACCCTTTCCTAAATAAATGTCTAAAACGTTTTTCCTCCATGTGCAGATCATGTCCTCTAGTCCTTTGTAAAGGCCTGGGGACAAAAAGCTCATCCGCCAAGCTTTTATATTGCCCTCTGATGTATTTATACATGTTAATTAGATCCCCTCTAAGGCATCTTTTCTCTAGACTAAATTAACCCAGTTTATCTAACCTTTCTTGGTAAGTGAGACCTTCCATCCCACGTATCAATTTTGTTGCTTGTCTCTGCACCTGCTCTAAAACTGCAATATCTTTCCTGTAATGTGGTGCCCAGAACTGAATTCCGTATTCCAGATGTGGCCTTACTAGAGAGTTAAACAGGGGCAATATTATGCTAGCATCTCGAGTTTTTATTTCCCTTTTAATGCAGCCCAACATTTTGTTAGCTTTAGCTGCAGCTGCTTGGCATTGAGTACGATTATTTAACTTGTTGTCGATGAGTACTCCTAAGTCCTTCTCCAAGTTTGATGTCCCCAACTGTATCCCGATTATTTTGTATGGTGCTAGACCATTGGTACGACCAAATTGCATGACTTTACATTTTTTTCAACATTGAATTTCATCTGCCATGTATGTGCCCATATAGCCATCCTATCCAGATCCTGTTGCAATATTTCACTGTGAGTTAGGGCCCATTTCCACTTGTGCGGTGCAGAATCGTGGCGGAAACCGCAGATGCGAATTTGTTAGCGTTTGTATGCTCTCTGCCGTGCAGATTTTTCCTGCACACAAAACCATAAAGAAATTCTGACAAGTGGAAACAGCCCCATTCACTTGTATTGCCTATGCGAATTCACATGTGGGAAATGCATGCGAATTCGCAATAGTGGAAGCGGGCCCTTAATGTTTCTGCACAATTTTGTATCATCTGCAAAAATAGCAACATTACATTCTACTGCATCTACTAGATTATTAATAAATACATTGAAGAGTACTGGACCCAGTACAGACCCCATGTGGGACCCCACTGCTAACAGTCTCCCATTTTGAGTACGATCAATTGACTACAACTCGTTGTTTTCTGTCCATTAGCCAGTTCCCTATCCATGCACACAAACTCTTCCCCAGTCCTTGCATCCTCAACTTTTGCACTACACTTTTGTGGGGGAACAGTGTCGAAGGCCTTTGCAAAGTCCAAGTATATCACATCTACAGCATTCCCAATATCCACATTAGCGTTCACTACCTCATAAAAGCTGAGCATGTTAGTCAAACAGGACCTGTCTTTAACCACTTTCCCCACCACTACAGTATATCTACGTCAGCTGTGGCACCCTCCAAGCCACAGCGACTTAGATATACTGACCTGCTTGCAGCGCTTTTGTGCAGGAACAGGTGCGCTTCAGAGCGCACCCTCCGGCACTGTCAGCTGCCTTACTAATTGGCAAAAGGGAACATGTTCCCTTGTAGCCAATTAGTGACCCCCCCCCCCCCCCCCCACAGATGAATGATCACCGCTGTAGCAAACAGCGTGATCATTCATCTCTCCCCCTCCGTGGTCTGAATGTTAAAAAAATGCCCCTGCAAGATGAATATCTTACCAGAACTGGTTCCTGCGATCATCCTGCAGCTCCAGCCTCCATGCACCGCTCTTCACTCAGCCCTGTGATGCTGAATATCCGGGTCCCGGCTTGATGACGTCATCAAGCCGGGACCCGGTGTTCGGTATCACAGGGCTGAGTTGAAGCGCGGTGAATGGAGGCTGGAGCTGCAGGATGATCGCAGGAACCAGTTCAGGTGAGATATTCATCTTGCAGGGGCTTTTTTTTAACGATCTGGCCGGGGGGGGCATAGTGGTAAGGGGGGGGGGCACATCTAGCTGCCCATAAGAGGGTGGGGGTTCCAAATCTGGGGGAGGGGGGTTGGGGGGGGGGGGTTGAAATTATTATTGGGGCCCATCAGGGTAATGGGGTGGGGGATTTCATAATGGGGGGCACATCTGATGGTCCTGAGGGACATAACTTAATGCTGGGGGCACATATGCAATAATGGGTCGGGGGCGCTAATCCTGGTGGAACATCTGGCTATGATGGGGAACACTGATCCTGGGGACACATCTGGCTATAATGAGGGGGGCTTTATTGGGATACGCAGCTGTATATATATATATATATATATATATATATATATATATATATATATATATATATATATATATATATATATATATATATATATATATATATATATGTGTGTGTGTGTGTGTGTGTGTGTGTGTGTGTGTGTGTGTGTGTGGGGGTCGCAAATGCGGGGACATATCTGGCTATAATGGAGGCTGATATTGGGGGGCACATCTGGCTATACTGGGGGGGTCTGATACTGGGCACACATCTGGCTATCTATCCTTGGGGGACTTAATACTGATGGCATGTCTTTTACCTACTGTAGCACTTTGTATTTTTTACTAGAATTGAAGAAAACCTGAGAAATAATGCAATTTTAACGGTTTTCCCTCTTTTTTCCAGCTAAAATGCGCAGAAAAAAAAATTCTCGGGACAAAATATCCCCCAATTAAAGTCTAGTTTATCCTGAAAAAAACGATATCTAGATCATTTAGGTGTCGTGAGTAGGGATAAAGTTATTGCTGATTGAATAGGGACATAGCTAAAACGTCAAAACTGCTTTGGTCAATAAGGGGAAAACAAGGTCTGGATGCGAAGTGGTTAATAAACCCATGCTGATGATGAGAAATAAGATTATTTTCTACTATGAAGTCTTGTATAGTATCTCTTAGTAACCCCTCCAATAGTTTGCATGCAACTGATGTTAAGCTTACAGGTCTATAATTTTCCCGGATCTGATTTTTTGCCCTTCTTAAAGTGAACCTAAAGCCAAGTAAAAAAAAAATGAGATTAACTCACCTGGGGCTTCCCTCAGCCCCCTGCAGCCGATCGGTGCCCTCGCAGCCCCGCTCCGATGGTCCAGGACCCGCCGGCGAACACTTCCGGTTTGGCCGTCACTGGCCGACAGGCATGGGAACGCGAGTGATCGGGAACGCGAGTGATATACAGGCTGGGAACACGAACAATCACTCGCGTTCCCATGCCTGTCGGCCGGTGACGGCCAAACCGGTAGTGTTCGCCGGCGGGTCCTGGGCCATCGGAGCGGGGCTGCGAGGGCACTGATCGGCTGCAGGGGGCTGAGGGAAGCCCCAGGTGAGTTAATCTCATTTTTTTTACTTGGTTTTAGGTTCACTTTAAATAATGGGAAAACGTGTACTGGGTACGCCAATCTGCTGGAACTCTGCCAGTTGATAGGATACATTGGGCCTGATTCACAAAGCGGTGCTAACAATTAGCACGCTGGTGAAAAGCCCTTTATCATGCCTAAACTCAGTTTAGGCATGATAAGTTTAGGTGTGATAAGTTTAGGCATGATAAGTTTAAGCACCAACTGCGTTAGCACCGCAGTGCACAGCTGATCAAAAGTTTTGCGCTAGCAAAGTCTGGTGCACTTCGCATAGAGTTTAATGGCGCTGCTTTGCGTGCGGGACTTTGCACGCTATCTACACTTATCTAAACTTATGCCTAAACTTATCACACCTAAACTTATCACGCCTAAACTGGCTTTTCACCAGCGTGGTGAAATGGTTATCACGCCTAAAGTCTCTAACTGGGTTAGCACCGCTTTGTGAATCGAGCCCTTTGATCCTATCATTGATTGATTAATACATACCACATGATAGGATACATTTTTGCAGATGACACACTCACCTCTTTTTGCAATTGGAGAAGATGAGTTCATTTCCAAGAGCAGAAAGGCACAGGGAGAGTGAGGGACAATACCTTGGCATGTGCATTAGAAGTGTGCATGAGCCATCAGATTTAAAAAACAGCACAGCCATCTGTACATACTGTGTACAGAGCACACAAAATGCAAACACACGTACTCCATACATATGCATACATCACACACAGTCAGTAGACCTCACTCACTGTTAACTCTCCCTGTCCTGCCGAATTTCAGCTCTGAACTCCATTATCAGCTTGGCTCAGAGCTGTAAACAACGACAGCAGAAAGAAGCAGACCAGACTTTCTCTGCTCTTCTTTAGCCTGGACCTATCTACACACTAGTGGAATCACATGTACAATGTTAACAGAAGTTGCAAGTGTAGAGTTTACATACCTCTGCAAACAGTCTTAGCACTAAAGGTGGGGAGGGGAGGGGATGTGAGTGTATCTTCTCATCATTATTCACTTCAAAGGGGGAGGGGGTTAGGGGGTGTTTGTGAGAGACAGCACAGCAGGAAAAGGTCTGTGCGCTTTATTATACCAGCAACCATCCCCCTCAGGACTTGCATCTCTGGTCAAGTGTCTGATAAGTGGCTTCATCTGCTTCACTTTTTTCATGGTAGGGCCCCTTTGCCTTGGCCCCCAGAATCCCTGGGGCCCCATACAAGTTCCCCCCCCCCCCTGTGGTGCCCTATCGGTGGCTCTGGGCCACACTACCAAAAATCTAACATCTAGCGTAGCAATTTGTATAGAAACAGATGCGAAGAAAGTGGCCAATAGTACGGGGAAAGATTCACAACTCCAGCTATGGGAATGTAGTCAATACCTTGAATTAAATACATCTATACTTAAGATATTATGTGAAGAGAGGGAAACCGAGAGCCCGATATGGTGTAGTATGTTAATGTAATGGTATCTGGTGATAAAAAAGGTGATTATACTCACAAAGGTAGGTCGCCACCAAGGCAACCACTGGGCGAGCAGGCTGGGAGAATTATAACCTGACCCCGCTCAGGTCTAAGAAGTCACTCTCTGTAGATGGGAAAAAGTGGGGATACACCCCTCCACCAAGGGTGGATTAAATTATTTTGTAGCAGGATAACAGAGGCGCCAGGTAGAGTAAAATGAATTAAAATCGTTAAAAAGGGCGAAGTGGGTGGACTCACTTCCCTTCTGGAAGAAATGGCCGGACAACGGGCAAGTTACTTGCAGTTTAAAGTAACATTTAATAATAACTACAAAAGTGCAACGCGTTTCACGGGTAACAGTCCCGCTTCTTCAGGCAAACGATTTTTGGAGGGTACTGGGGGAGGGAAAAAAGGAAACAAGGGAATTGCCAGAGGAACGCAAATACCAAGCACCAAAAAGGTGTACCACAGATCTACAACAAAATGATGTGCAATGCGACATATAACAGCAAAATATGCATAAACAATAAATAATGTGCAGATCACATATATAAAGTGGCAGTGCGTTCAACCAAGGAATAAAAAACATATAGCAGCCAATTCTGCATATAGCAGTAAATTATGTATAAAAATTTAAATGAAAACAATGTGCAAATCACATATATAAAGTGACTATGCATACAGTCAAGGTATAAATGAAGTTAGACCTTTCCTATTAAAGGTGACGCAATGGTTGGGCTTAAGGTGCAGACTATCATAGGCAAACAGGGTGTTTCCATTAAAGAGGAGTGGAAACAAAGTATAATAAGGCTACTATGCTGTAATTTGTATTTAAAAGGATAGAAGGGTATTGGGGAGTGAAAAAATCATCTACTTACCACTGTCTGGTCAAGAGCTGGGTATAGCGCCTCTGTAGGGTATGAAGCACTCTGTCTCTGGTTTATAAAGGAAAGGGTATGTGGAGGTGGAACATGGAAAGAAAGTGGGCGGGGCTGTAAGAACAATGTAGGTTCAGGATGCAAGGGATATGTGAAGTGAAACAAGGGAGGGGGGAAACAAGGGGGGGGGGAAGGGGACGCAGAATAAAATAGGGGAACTAGGGTATATTAATTTACCATAATGCAAGGTTCCAAACGGGGTACATGGTGTGGGTCTAGTTGCGGGTCTAGGTGCAGCTTATATATGGGATTATAGCTGGCATTTAGAAGCCGGCGACTGCAGGGGGTATGTGGTGAAGTGTTGTTCAGAACAAGTATGAAATAAAAATACTAGACAAGAAAAGAAATGATGACACGGTTACATAACAGTTGCACTTATGAATCTACATAAATACATAGTAAACATTTTTTTGTTCATGCCGCAATATGCAAAACAATGCATCAAAAAAAGGAAGTAGGTCAATCCACTCCACCTGACATTATTGGATGGAGAGGAGGAAAAAAAAAAAAAAAAAAAAAAGCCATGTGCTTGAAAATGAGAGTATGGATGCAAAATTATGCATAGTTGCAAAAATTTGCATTAGACATAAAAATAACACAGGAATAACTAGAGTACATAAAAAAACAATAAAAACGTTAAATGATAAAAACAGGACAAGTCTAAGTGGATGATGACACGGTTGCATAAAAGTTGCACTTATGAATATACATAAATACATAGTAAAATGTTTTTCATGCCGCAATATGCAAAATAATGCATCAAAAAAGGGAAGTAGGTCAATCCACTCCACCTGAGATTATTGGATGGAGAGGGAGGAAAAAAAAAAAAAAAGCCCATGTGTTGAAAATGAGAGTATGGATGCAAAATTATGCACAGTTGCAAAAATTTGTATGAGACATAAAAATAACACAGGAATAACTGGAATACATAAAAAAACGATAAAAACCGTTACATGATAAAACAGGACAAGTCTAAGTGATGGAAAATAAAAGAGAGGACCATTTAAAAGTATTAAAAGTGTGATTCAGTAAACTTTTTCTAATTGTTCATTTAAACCTTCAGGTGTTAATGTTTTTAAAATTTGTATCCAGAACATTTCTTTATTCCTTAGAACCTCTAAAGCATTCTGTGGTGGGATAGATTCGATAAGTGTGAATTTGAGTGTTTGTGGATTGCAATCATGAGTGGAAACAAAGTGACGGGAGACGCTGTGGAGTGGGTAATTTTTCAATATATTGCGCTTGTGTTGTCCTATTCTGTTTCGGACAAGTTGAGTGGTGTGTCCCACGTATTGTAGATTGCATGAACAGGAGATCAGATAAATAACATTTCTGGTGGAACAGGTGATGTGTTGTTTAATGGTATACTGTGATTTAGTAGTGTTAGATGAGAAAGAGTCAGAAGAAATAATGAAGCGGCAGGCTATGCATCTGGGATTTCCACACGGAAAGGACCCAGGGTTTAGGGCAGGTATGGTTGCTGTGGTATTGGAGATGGGATGATGTAATTTGCTGGGAGCCAGAAGGCCTTTGAGGTTAGGAGCCCTTCTGAATGTGAGCAAGGGAGATACAGGAATGGTGGGTTTGAGGTGGGAGTCTTGTGTCAGAATCTCCCATCTGTTTTGTAGTATGGATCTAATCTGTTTGTGGTGATGGCTGAATGGCTTTGATAATTATGTCCGGATTATTTTTAAGAGTATTGAGGGCTTTCTTTTCTGATGGGGTGAGATTGGATGTAAGGGGTGGAGTGTCAAAGTCCAATTTTTGCAGATCGTTGAGCACACCTTAAGCCCAACCATTGCGTCACCTTTAATAGGAAAGGTCTAACTTCATTTATACCTTGGCTGTATGCATTGTCACTTTATATATGTGATTTGCACATTGTTTTCATTTAAATTTTTATACGTAATTTACTGCTATATGCAGAATTGGCTGCTATATGTTGTTTATTCCTTGGTTGTACGCACTGCCACTTTATATATGCAACTTGCCACTTTATATATGTGATCTGCACATTATTTATTGTTTATGCATATTTTGCTGTTATATGTCGCATTGCACATCATTTTGTTGTAGATCTGTGGTGCACCTTTTTGGTGCTTGGTATTTGCGTTCCTCTGGCAATTCCCTTGTTTCCTTTTTTCCCTCCCCCAGTACCCTCCAAAAATCGTTTGCCTGAAGAAGCGGGACTGTTACCCGTGAAACGCGTTGCACTTTTGGAGTTATTATTAAATGTTACTTTAAACTGCAAGTAACTTGCCCGTTGTCCGGCCATTTCTTCCAGAAGGGAGGTGAGTCCACCCACTTCGCCCTTTTTAACGATTTTAATTAATTTTACTCTACCTGGCGCCTCTGTTATCCTGCTACAAAATACTTAAAATATAATCAACCTATATATATATAAACAAAAGACAGACGCTCCAAGTTGGCATAAAATTGGCCGTGGCCTTCTTTATTGGTTAAATTAAAATACTCAAAGAGGTCCAAATAACTTTATTAAATATATATAACTTTTTTCAAAAGCATCATAACACATAAAAGCACTTTATTGCGATCCACCACTACGGTTCGGACCACTTATCATACTCAAACTTTCCGAAAGGACCCTTGAGACGAAATTCGTCCACACACACCCGTGTGACTTGAAGAACCAATAAAGCTTGACCACGACGAGAATCCCTCTTTCTCCAGGGGAGGGTGGGTGGGGAGTAGTGTTGGGCGAACACCTGGATGTTCGGGTTCGGGAAAGTTCGCCGAACATGGCCGCGATGTTCGGCATGTTCGGGCCGAACCCCGAACTCCCCGAACATCCCGCTTTTGGGGGCCCTATGGGGTCGCAGGCATAAGGGGGGAGCATGCCCCGATCGCGGGGGGGGGGTCGGAAATTCCCCCCACCCCCTCCGCTAGCACTCCCCCCTCTGCCCGCTTCCCCATACAAAAGTTTAAGGAAGTAAAACAGTACCGGTGGTAGTGGGTGGCTGGCAGTGGGCGGCACTGTGAAGTGAGTGACTGAGGAGGAGGAGTCCGGAGAGTGACGCGTTGAGGGAGGCCGGGCAGCGGGCGGTTCAGCAGTAGTACGGTACTACTGCTGAGCCGCCCGCTGCCCGGCCTCCCTCAACGCGTCACTCTCCGGACTCCTCCTCCTCAGTCACTCACTTCATATTTCCGACCCCCCCCCCCCCCCGCGATCGGGGCATGCTCCCCCCTTATGCCTGCGACCCCATAGGGGGGCAGTATTCGGCCGAACAGGGCCCTGTTCGGCCGAACAGGGGCCCTGTTCGGCCCTGTTCGGCGGCCATTTAGTAGTTCGGGGCGAACCCGAACTTAAAAGGCCGAACACCATCAGGTGTTCGGCCGAACGCGAACATCACTCGAACAGGGTGATGTTCTGCAGAACCCGAACAGTGGCGAACACTGTTCGCCCAACACTAGTGGGGAGCTCCCCAAGTCGCTCCGGACTACAAGGTGAAATGTGCTGAACGGACCTTTCTTTTATACCCTGTATCTCTAGCTGATTGGCTGTTGCAACAATGTTTCTGCCCTAGCAACACCTGGCAGACTACCTTCAGCTCACCTGCCGACCAATCCTAACCTTAGCTACGTTTTCTTACCCTGCAACCTGTACCTAATGGGGGGAACCAATCAGCAGCACAGTTACCTCATGCATTGACTGTAATGTTAACGTCTGACAGGAATATATAACACTAAAATAACACCATTCTGATTGACACAATCCCATGTAGGGCTTATTCTTATTTATTTAATAGCCCTTCTCATTCAGTTAATATGAACCTAGCCCACACCGACCCAGTTTTGGGATGAGCAGCGCACCACAGATTTGATAACTGTCCAACATTTTGACTGGATATGGAGTTGGCAGAGGCGGGAAAAGGTCCTCCAGCACCCAAGGCTGAGGCACCAAAGTGCGCCAATTAAGCCCTCCCTCCCCAGTCATGACACACTGATTGCTATTAGACTAAGAGGCGCCCCAGGGCCCCCAACCCCCAACACCTTAATCTCTAGTTATCTGGCTTGCAGTCACTGCCATGTATCCCCTTTTCTTTTTTCTCTCTCTTTCAAACACAAAAGGAGAATGATAGCTGAGTGAGTTGTGTGCCCCTCCTACACTGCGCCCTGAAAGCTGGAGCCTCTCTCGCCTCTGCCTCGGCCCGGCCTCTCCTACACTGCGCTCTGACTCTGAGGCTGGAGCCTCTCTCCCTCGGCCCGACCCTGGGAGTTGGGTATGACACAGAGAGACTTCTATAAACTTCACTCAGTCAGTTATAAACAAATTCTGTGGTAAAGGAAAAAATAAAAAAGCTTCCAAGATGCCATTCAGTCTCCCCAGACACTTCACCCCTTGGCCCTCTCTCCTGGCAGCAAGCTGTATGAATTTCTGACGTCTCTCCCATCTTAAATCTTCTTTTTTCAGCCTGAGATGAGGCATGACACATTTTTTTTCGGTGGTGGATGAATTGGATCGCACTCCTCTCCAGGCTCCATCCTCTTCCTTCGCTTCGCACAACATATTTCAGTGCTGTGTGCAGCCAATAGGAGGTCAACAAGGAAGGTCATCACACTGCTCACCATACTAGGCAAGCAGAATATTTGTGGGAGCTTTTGGAGCAGTCAGCCAGAATTACAGAGCTGCTCAGTGAAAAACAAATGAGTCTAACACCGCAGTTCACCGAGAATCATAAATTGTTTCCATGGACCACCAACAGGGGCCCCTGTCTGATGTGAGACAGAGCAGAGGGGTGATGGACGCCACTACTGTGTACTCCCTGCAGTAGATGTCTTTATATCTTTATATCACCATAGAGTATTAATAGGGCTTTCACAGTTCCCAAACAGATGGGAGAGAAACTGGTATGTAGCACATACTTACTAAGCGGAATTCTGTCTTCCAACATCTAGCAGCCTTCACGGGATAATGCTGTGTGTATACAAAGATGAGTCCAGCCACATGGGCCTGTGTGCGTTCTGCCGTAATCTACATAATCCCTTTTTTATTAGTTTATGTTTTCGATGGCAGTATTTACTATAAATATTTTTGAGTTACCAGGCAATCCTCGTCACCACTTACCGTCAACAAAAAACCCACAAAACTTTCTGACCCGTCTCTGGCCCTCGGACCGCAGTATGAAACCTTCCAAAATCTCCGACTACACGCAGCTTTGTGACTTTTATGAGCTAAACTGTAAAGTGCAAATAAGTATAATAGAGAAAGGAGGGAAGCATGTTGCAAAGTCATAATAAGTAGCCAAGTTTAAAGTCTTACCTCTCCAAATATGTTCAAAAATAAATAATGCATTGGAGGTGTTACTTCATGTGAAGGCAAACATGCAATTTGTGCTTTAAAGTGTACCTCAATTGACATGTGACATCATGAGATAAACATTGGTAAGTATAGTACTCAGCCCATAAAGAGAACATGCCTCTGTTCACTTTTTATTTTGCTGCATTCAAAGTGTTAAGAGAACAGTGTTTGTGATCTGTATGCAAACAGGGTAAACAGAAGAAAATAAATTTTACCTGATGGGTAAACACTGCTAATAAAAGCAGAAAGATGAAACATTTAAAGCAAACCTGACGTGAAGATAAACTTATGAAATAATGAATTGTATGTGTAGTACAGCTAAAAAATAGAATATTAGTAGCAAAGCAAAGTCTCATATTATTTTCCAGCACAGAAAGAGTTAAAAAGAAACTTCAGTTGTTAATTATGCAAATGAGCTTCTCTGAGCTCTTCAACCCACTGTGTTGAATATAGTCCTGTTTTCTGAAGCACTTAAAGAGACACCGAAGCGGAAAAAATATATATGATATAATGAATTGGTTGTGTACTATGAATAATTACTAGAAGATTAGCAGCAAAGAAAATATTCTCATATTTTTATTTTCAGGTATATAGTGTTTTTTCTAACATTGCATCCTTCTCTAATATGTGCAGATTACACCACACTCTGCATTCAAAATGATTCTTTCAGAGCAGTCTGTGAACTAATGTCCTCTCCTCTGGTAGATAAAAAGAAAACTGTTTACTTACAGTTGAGATAATAAAAGTCAGAAGACAGCCCTCTCCACGACTTTGAAAGTCGTAGAGATTAATGGCTTTTTTGCATAGAGATAACAACTGGAGTTTCTTAACTCTTCCTGTACTGGAAACAATTAGACTGATGTATCTGATCTTAATGTTTAATTTCTTAGCTGTACTACACATACAAATCATAATATCATCATTTTTTTTTCGCTTCAGTGTCTCTTTAAAGGATACCAGAGCTGAAATAAATAGGAGAAATGGGGGGAGAAGGAATGTAAGGGGAGCTGTCCTGATGGCCACCACTCCCCCCGTACTCCTCTGCCCCCCATCTTTCTTACCTAAGTGCCCCCCCGGCAGCCTCTCCATGTCGCCAGAATTGGGCATTTGTGCACAGACTAAACGAAGAACAAGAACCGAGAGCCCCAGTATAGTGTAGTATTTTAGTAGATTATACAGTTCAAGTAGAGAATATCAGTAGTTATACTCACACAGGCAACCACTGGCAAGGCAGGTGGGGAGAATTATGACCTGACGCCCCTCAGGTTTAAAAGGTTGCTCTCTGTAGATAGGAAGGAATGGGGATACACCCCTCCACCAAGGGTGGACTAGACTGGTTGTGGTTTGTGTACAGAGGCGCCAACAAGATTAAAAACGATTAAAAAACGTTTAATAGGGGGAAGTTTGGTGGACTTACCTCCCTTGAAGAAAAACAGACTATAGCATGTCACTGTAAATCACATTTATTACAATCTCCAAGGTGCAACACATTTTGCAGGTCAGAATTCTGTCACAGAGGCGCTTGGCACCAGTACAGACCCTATTTTGTTGTCTCCAGTTAATTGCTTGATGAAGCAGGGTTGTGACCTGCGAAACGCGTTGCACCTTGGAGATTGTAATAAATGTGATTTACAGTGACATTCTATAGTCTGTTTTTCTTCAAGGGAGGTAAGTCCACTAAACTTTCCCCTTTTAAACGGATTTTAATCGTTTTTAATCTTGTTGCGCCTCTGTACACAAACTGCAACCATTTGTGCACAGACGCTGTCCCGCCTGCATGCATCCTACAGCATGGTATCCTTTAAACAGCAAAGAAACCATGAAATACAGCTTGAGATGAGGTTTTACTGCAGAATAAATCACAGCAGACCCAAACTTGGGGTCCGTTCGGCGGAATGTGCTGAACGGATCCATTCAAACGGGCCAATGTGAACAGATCCATTGGTTAACAACGGATTTGTTCGCATCCCTTCTGTTACTGTCTGTTAAACCTTCCATTTTTTAGGCAAATGTGAACCGGGCCTTACAGTAGCAATGATTTTCAGCAAGAGACTTTCAGGTCCTGGGCCCTGATTTAATAAAGTTTTCTCCTGAGATGTTTCACAAGAGATGTGTTCCCACCTTATCAGTTGGAACTTTTTTTTAGCCTTCAGAAACCAAAGAAATACTAGAGTAGTGTCTCAAATTTACTTAAAGGGTACCAGAACACATGTGGTATGATGTAATAAACACATGTACTCATTAGTACTTATCCTACTAACAAATTGTTTAAAGTCCCTTTCTGTTTTCCTGTACAGCAAATGGTAAAGCAGTAGAGCTGTGATCTATGCAAATGAGGCAGTCATACAGAAAGTCAAATATAGCTGGATATCCTCCTGAAAAGTAAATAAAAGGCAAAACACTCTTATCTGGCTGAGAAAACAATGCTGATAAGGTTTCAGTACTGAGAAGCCCAAAGAGTCTTTACTTCTGTTTGTTTTGCTGAATGAAGCAGATTTTACAACAGACTGTCATGGCTGTGGTTTAGAATTAAGCCTTAAAAATGCAGGCCTAAACTGAAAATAAAAATATGCCTGGCTTTTTATGGCCATAGATGTAAAAAATGCATATTCATTCACTGGGGCAAATTTATCAATAAACGGTATTACCAGTAATTGTTTTTTCATAATAATTGTTTTATCATTATGCATTTATATAGCGCTGACAATTTCCAGAATGGTTACAGAGTAATCGTGCACATGTACCTAGCAGGGAGACAGTTAATCTGCTGATCTGTGTGTTAATGTGTCAATCTCTATAATGAAATCTTGCTTCTAGAAGTGAAGAACTGAATGAGGATTGATTGTGGTGCTGCTTCTCTTCACTAAAAACAGGCAAAGGGAGGGGCTGTGTCCAAATCCCACCGCACATCTGCACCAATAAAATTAAGATCATCTTCCAAACTCACAACAAGCAAGAAATAGTATTATCATTATACATTGAATTTCTATAGTGACAGCACAATACAGGTAATAGGCAGTAAGACATACAATGCCAGATCATGCACTGGAGTAGTAGCCCCAATAATTCAAGTTTATGTTGTTCTGTAAGCACAATGCATGATCAGATAGGATACACAAGGACGAAGGACCCTGCCAAAAGCTTCCAAAGGGTGGGGGACACAGGGGCAAACCCAGGATTTTTAAGGTAGGGATTCCTGAAAGGTCTCCCTCTGCCACGCACAATACAGTATAATAATATGGTAGGACATCATGCTGGGTACACATAATACAAGTGTGCATACAGATAATCATGAGGAAAGCCGACATTGCTAATGAAGGAGAAAGTGAAGCATTCTCACAGAAGGGCACAGGCCTGTCCTCATACCTGACTCTGTTAAGTTCCCCAGAACTGCTCCATGCTCTGTACAGAACATGCAGGATGCCTGCAGATATTCTGGTGTCTCAACGTATGCCTTTCCCCAGACACTGCACCAGCCCTGGTCTGAGGGGGGATTCTGGGCAGCTGTAATCCCCCCTTGCATTTGCCTATGGGTGTGGTGACGCAATAGGAGGTTGGCTGCATCGTGAGGTTTATCGGCAGAGAGAGTTGGGGCATTGACGATGTGGGGTAGGCCTTCTTGAAGTGGTGAGTGTTGAGGGCTCCTTTGAAGGTGCTGAAGGAGGGGGAAAGCCTGATGGGCAGTGTGAGAGAGTTTCACAGGATGGGGGCGGCTCTAGTAAAGTCCTGTAGTCGCGCGAGATGTGTGGGGTGGTTAGGAGGAGGGAGGCCAGGAGAAGCAGAGTGGGCGGCCAGGTGTGTATCTATTGAATAGGTCAGAGATGTAGGTCGGTCAAGACTTGTGTATAGGTTTGTAGTCTGCAGTATTGTAGAACAGAATGCCGCTGGGCAGGGGCATAACTAGACTTAATAGGGCAACCCCGGCAAAAATAATCACATGGGGCCCTCTGGGTCATGTGATCCAGAGTCAGCGTCTGGAAGCAGAAAAAAAAAATTACAACTTGTTACTCTGCAAGTAATGAGTTTTTTTTTTTTCTAATTGGCTGCACTTGCGGTTGGAGAGAGGGAGTAGGAGGGGCCCTCAAAGCCTCTGGGCCCCCCTGCAATGGCATGGGACACAGGGGTGATTGCTACGCCCAAGGCGTTGGGATAGAGAAAGCCTATCTAGGTCTCCAGCAGACTGCCTTAAATGTAGGAGATGCATTTAGATAGGCTGGAAATGTAAAAAATGCATACCTTAGCTTTGTTTAGTAAAAATAAGAATCAGCACGGTAACTGGATAGATAAATGGATCCACTGATTAATGCGTCCCTTTGATTTGCATAGCAGCACAGAATCCCCCAGGACTAGACAAATCTCCCACTTGCTTTGATCAGCCTGTCACTAGTAACAGGACCATCTCTCGCTATGCACTTGTGAATCCCATGATACTCTGCACGGGGCTGGACAGCGACATTTTCCCCGATGCACCTGCTATCGAATGCATCAAATCTTTGCTTGTTCGACACTACCGGTCCCAGCAGCGAGCAGAAGCTGACACCGCACAGCTGTTGTCCCCTCTTCGCCTTTTTGTTTTTGCCAACAGCAGCGTTGCCCTTGAAGTCCTGCTGCTGGTGTGGATTCGTGTTTGAGTTCGCTGATAATGGCGGCAGAGAATAGCCCCTTTGAAAACGGAACCTCAAAGGCACAAAAGCATTTATAACATCTAACAATATGGATGATTTTGCCGAGAGAGACTGCGGGGAATGTTATGGAGTCATCTGAGCATGGCTTGACTTGAAAGCTCTCTCGAATGGCCCTGGTATCACATGCAGTTGGCACAGGAGCCGACCCCTCTCATCTCCCAACCTCTGATCTATCTGTGCCCTTTGTTGGCTGTTTCTACATTCTACCGTCAGCAAGATAGAGAAACATCTCAATGGACATTAATCCGCTGGTCAAAGAACTGCTCAGCTTGGATCAGGGCAGAGTTCATGTATAAAGTACTGTATATAGCAAAAGAGCCCCATGCTTAACCACTTAAAGTGTACCTGAGGTGACATGTGACATAATGAGATAAATCTGTGTATGTACAGTGAAAAACATATTAATAATCAAGCTGTTTATCTTTGTTTTATTATTTTGCTGCCTGAAAGAGTTAAAGGAACCCTGAACAGCAGGGACGGATCTAGGGGGCGGGGGGGTAAGGCGAGCGGGTATCTTGCCCCAGGTGCAGTTTGTTGAATTCTTAAAAAGGCGGCAAAATGAATGGCAGTTTAGGCTCCAAAACCTGACCTTTAGGCGCCAAAACCTGACCTTGCCCCAGGCGCAACTTGGTCTTGCTCCGTCCCTGCTGAACAGACCTAAAAAATGGAATACTGAACTTACCTGGGGCTTCCTCCAGCCACCCGTTGCCCGTGAGGTCCTTCGGCGTCCCCTCCATTCTCCCACTTGCAGCTCTGTTAGCTGAACAACAGCGTCATTGTGTCGCATGTAAATTACACTTACACGCTTTACTTCCTCCTCGCCTGCTAAAGGCACACACAAGAAGAAAAATGTATGGGGACATCTTATGGCCAAATAGTAAAATTACACCTACATACATTTTTTTTAATAAACAGACCCATACTTACATTTAAAATTAACTCCTTCCCTCCCACACTCTCTAATAGTACCCAAATAAATATTTTGCATTTAAAAAAAAACAATTAAAAAAAATACATAAATAGTTTCCTTAGGCAGGCACTGAATTTTCTTTTTTATATATATGTCAAAAGGTATATTACTGTTATTTTTTTAAATTATGGGCTTGTAAATAGTGATGGATGCAAAACTGAAAAAAAAAATGCATCTTTATTTCCAAATAAAATATTGGCGCCATACATTGTGATAGGGACATAATTTAAATGGTGTAAAAACCGGGACACATGGGCAAATAAAATACATGGGTTTTAATTATGGCAGCATGTATTATTTTGAAACTATAATGGCCGAAAACTGAGAAATAATTATTTTTTTTCATTTTTTTTCTTAATATTCCTGTTAAAATGCATGTAGAATAAAATAATTCTTAGCAAAATGTACCACCCAAAGAAAGCGTAATTGGTGGCCGAAAAAAAATAGAGATCATTTCATTGTGATAAGTAGTGATAAAGTTATTGGTGAATGAATGGGAGGCGCGCTGAAATGATGCATAAGGTGAAATAACACTAAGGGCATATTCACAGTGGGACGTTGCGTTTTAATGTGACGTTAAAGTCACAACTTTTTTTTAGAGGTAACGCACTGCAAACAGTGAATTACCACAACGCAATATTTTCAACGCAACATTAACGTCCCACTGTGAATGGCCCATAGGATTATCATTGCAGTGTGGTAAGCTGCATTATAAGACTTTATAACGCAGCTCTGCAACGCGGCACTGTGAATGGGACCTGAAGGCTGAAGTGGTTAAGGGACAGGGCCTTTTTTATCTTTTTTTTTTTAATTTCACCATTTATGATCACTATGATTGCCTCACAGTGATCACCTGGAATCTGGCTCCTTACTGATAGGAAGAAGCACAGCTGTCACATGACAGCCCAATCAGCGAGCAAACAATCAGCTCACGGCCGTGGAAAACCACGGCGTAGAATCTATGCCGCATCAGAGATAGAGAGCTGTGAGTGTGGCGTAGATTCTAATTAGAGCAGTCCTCAGCCGGTTAATAGGCTCAGTTTTGTTTTGCTGCTTTAGCCAGTAAAAATTAGTTAAAGTGAATGGAAACCCGTTTAAAAAAAAAAAAAAAAAAAAGTCACATACTCACCTAAGGAGAGGGAGGCTCTGGGTCCCATAGAGCATTCCCTCTCCTCTCCCAGTCCCCGCTGTTGTATTGGCTCCCCCGTAGAGGTATTCGACCCTTTCGGTCAAATACCGCTGTCTCCCGGGTGAAGGGAGGGTTCGGAAATGCTTCGGGAGCCCGAGTGCTCCCGAAGACGGGCCACTCTACACTGCGCGTGCGCGCCCTCTATGATGCACTCACGTGTGCGCCGCATGTCTTCGGGAGGACTCGGCTCCCGAAGACTTCCGAAGTCCCCTCGGCGGGGATGAGAACGGAGGAGCCGGCGCAGCACAGAGGGCACCGGGAGAGGAGAGGGAAGGCTCATTAGGACCGAGCCTTCCCTCTCCTTAGGTGAGTATCTGACTTTTTTTTATTTACATTGGGTTTCCCATTAGCTTTAAGAAAGTTGTTCGCTTCTCACCAGTCTTGCTGCCCTCATAGTAGCCCTGCTGTGCTAGTTTGCCAGTTTGTAGAGTTCTGCCCGTTGCCACTAATGTCATTCCACCCACCAGTCAGCCCCGCCGCTGATAAAGTGAAGCCAAAGGGAAATTACTGCTTGATCTAGAAGGAGTTACAGCAATGAAATATGTGTTTATTGTCTTTTAATTCCATCATTCTATTTACTTTAATGCCGCCCTATACAGCCTGCAAGCAGATAATTGTTCTTTAATGAATTGCTAAGTCACTCTCCTTCCTCCTTGCTGGCCCTTCAGACCATATTTATGCAAGCAGGGATTAAAGCAAGTTTAAATCTGAAACTACAAAGTCACTTTAAAAGATCAGATTGCATGGTATTATTCAGCGAGAAATCTAAGATTAATCCACAGTAAAAGAAGACAATTCATTTAACCTTCTACCGATAACAGCCAGCTAAGAAAAAAAATAAGATTTATGGGCCCAGAAGCACTTCAAAGATGTTAGTTTAGTAATGATCCCTAGCTGTGAAAGCGCCGGGGGTTTCTTTATAGTAAAGGACAATTTGGAAGACATTTCATAGTTAAAGTTTCACTCAAGTCTGTCATGTAATAAGGAAAATAAACATTACAAGGTTCCTGAATTAATACTGTTTCCCAGGGCCAGATTTTCTATAAGGCACTGTAGGCACGTGCCTACAGGCGCCTTATGTGGGAGAGGTGATCTCTCCTCCTCAGATCACTGACCTCAGGATCTTGCAGTCTAATACCTGCCTCATATCACTGATCTCAGGCACTAACACCCTAATCCTTACCTGAGGTCACTAAGGATGATGTGAGCCGGTGATTAGAGTGTAAAGGTGCATGTGTACACACGCCTGATCTCTTCAAACAACGGGTCGGCAAACCCGCCGCGGGGCAGACATTCTGCAACAGTTTCCCCATGTGTACAGTCTGTCCGCAGGCTGATAAGGCTGGTTTTGACTGATCCGCTCAGCGGATCGGTCAAAGCCAGCCTTATCAGCCTGCCGACAGACTGTACTCACGGGGAAACTGTTGTCAGAACGGCTGCGGGCGGGTCTGACAACCCGTCGTTTGACGAGATCAGGCGTGTGTACGCGCCGTAAGATTCTAAGGACAGTTAGAGACATAAAGCAGGGGTAAGGGTTCAGAATATTTTTACTTGGGGGCAGGGCCGGGCCGAGGCATAGGCTGGAGAGGCTCCAGCCTCAGGGCGCAGTGTAGGAGGGGGCGCAGAATTCATTCAGCTGTCATTCCTAATTGTTGTTTGAAGCAGAAAGAAATAAGAAAAGGGGATACATGGCAGTGACTGCAAGCCAGATAACGAGATATTAAGGTGTTAGGGAGGTTGTGGGCAATGTGGCGCCTCTTAGTCTAATAGCAATCAGTGTGTGACGGCTGGGGTGGCAGGGATGGAGGGGCGCACTTTGGTGTCTCAGCCTTGGGTGCTGGAGGACCTTGTCCCAGCTCTGCTTGGGGGTGTGGCCTGTGTTTAGGGCAGAGCTGAAGGCACCAGAACGCCTGTGCCTACAGGCCTCTAAGTTGTAAATCCGGCCCTGCTGTTTCCCAAGCTGCCGTCCCCACCCTTTAAAGGACCACTGGGTTACAAATGCCCAGGATAAAAATGACCCTCTGTTCGAATGTTGAGTCGACAAAAAAGACGGAGAGGATCTTGGAGCAGTGTGGGATATTGTCCCACATGATGGCGCAGGAAGAGACACATAAGGCACAGGGGAAAGGAGGGGACATAGGGACAGGAGGAGGCATAGAGGACAAGAGGAGGAACAGAAGGGATACAGGGGGACAGGGGAAGGCACAAAAGGGCAGAAATGGATTAAGATGAAATGGGGTCCTAGGCAAGATAGGAGTTTTTACCCCCCATTGGTGCCCCCCTGGATTTTATTTTAGTAAGATTTGGTGGGGCCTAGCATCCACCAGACTCCTAGAATCTCTCCAGGCTCTAGGCTACTGCTTAGCATTGCCTTGTGTATGATCCGGCTCTGCAAAGGGGACCCGGGGGACAGGAAGAGGCAAAGAGAGGCACAGGGTGATACTGGAGGCACAAGGGCATAGTAAAGGCACAAAGGGGGACTGTAGGGGCACAGAGGAGGAAACTAGAGGCACAGAGGGAGACACTGAAGACACAGAGTGGGACTCAGGTGGCAAAGGGGACAGAGGGGGCACAGGGGTGGGCACAATGTTCCAACATACTGTACATATAAATTAGAGGTTTTAGGGCCTTATGGTTAGCCAAGGTAATTGGTGAGAGGTCCTGGAATATAGCAATTTGAACTTTGCTGATTTTTATTTCATCTTGCTCTCTGGCTGCTTTGGAGATGGCTTCTTTAAAAGGGAAGGATTGCAAGCAGCATATTAAACACCGGGGGAGGGTGGTGGTGGTTATCCTTGCCCCTGGGACGGAGTGCACGATGTGCCCACACAAATTCAATGAAGGTCTTCCTTAGGCTTCTCGAAAAGGCCACTGAAGATTACAGTTAAGGCAGGAACGATCTGGTCACCTAGGATAGATTCCGGTAAGCCTCTCACACGCAGATTATTCCTTCTCCCTTGGTTATCAAGGTCCTCTATGCGTCTGTTTGCATCAATCAGCAGTGTATTGTGGAGAGATATTGCCTTCTTAGAAGCATCGAGTAAGGCGTCTCTACAGCTTCCGGCCTTCTCTATGGCATGCAGCCTCGAGGAGATGTCCACCACATCCACCCGCACTTCAGCTATTGCTTCTGTTAGGGCCACTTTAAACTCTTTAGCTAAGTCTCTCATATCCCCCATTGTTGAAGCCCTCGACCTACCTTCTTGAGTTGTCAGGTTAGGATTGGGAGAGGCACCATGCGAGCGAGCGTGGGGAGGTGGGTGCAACTTTCTCCGGCGCCATCTTTGGGGCTTCGCGGAGTGGGTGGCGGCTGCGACCAGAAGATCTCCGGTATACTCTTGCCAGTTTGGGTCTGATTGTCTCCCAAGGATCTTGTCTGGATCTAGGATTGAGGGATTCTACTCATTGTGCAAGTAAGTCGCAGTAATCAATAAATCTCTTGGGACTCGTGCCGGAGCTCTAACAACATGTGTCCATCTTGGATCAGCGTCAAGCTACGCCCCCACATACATACAAATTAAACTTGAGAGTGCATAGTGCAATAAGGCAGGAATACATCACCAAGAATTTATAATCGATTCAATTAAATCCAGAAAGAAGGTCAGGCAGGGCTTAGGAGACCCCCCGATTCTCCCACTAGTTCCGCTGCATCCAGTAACCAATGCATGATATTCAGAAACACAATAAGCAAACCCCACATCAAATACATAGGAACAGATAATAGATCATTAATGTGGCAGTAAGCCCTAAGTCCTTGGAAGAAAAGTTAGTTTTGAGTACATATCCATTTATATTAAATTCATTACAAAATCATCAGGTTTTGTTAGCAGTCCAAATAAACTAGATAGAAATAGATTGAGTCCGTTATAAGGAGGAGTTCAATAAAAGGAACTCTGCAGTCCATCCAAGTGCAAAACCTACAAAGTTCATCCAGGAACAGCAAAAGTTTATAAATAGAAAGAGAAAGTTCCAAAACAGCTTTAAGGTCCACCCAGGAGCAAGAGTTCATCCAGGCACAGGAGGCACCAGAGGTCCATTCAGAGGCAGAAGATCACTGATTGTCCAAACTGTAACCAATCAGGACAAAGATCCATCCGATTACCAGCAAAAGGAATATGAGTTCATAAACAAAATCACAGGGAGATGGTCTATTTGTCATCTCACAGGGTCAATATATCACGGATAATAGAGGTTCTACCAAGTGAGGGGATCATTTTTTGATCCCCTGTTGGAGTCATCATTAAAACTACTGTAGTTCTAATTTGTTTTGGCCTTGGTAGTGTGTTTTTATGGGGTATTTTAACCTAGCTTTTTGCACACTTATTACATACAGTATGTTGTGATCTCATTATGTCATGTTGAATAAAGCTGTTTGTTACCTTTTCAATACTTGTGAGCACAGAAAAGGATTAATATGAAATGGGGCCCTAGGCAAGATATCGTTTTTTGCCCACCGCCGATGGACACCTGGCTTTTTTAGGGTCTGAGTAGGGCGGCAGATAGATCATCAGTGGGGAGACTGGTGTATGGGGCCCAGGGGATTCTGGGCACCAGGGGGCCCTACCATGAAGCACATGAAGGCACTTATCAGACACTTGACTAGAGCTGCAAGTTCTGAGGGGGATGCTTACTAGTATAATGTACATTCTGAATGGCATTTAATAGCAGCACTAGCTTTCGACTGTCAGGCAGACCTTACTGACACCCCCTGGAGTACAGAGCTGTCTAGAAAGGTTGTAAATCTTCTGGCAGTCCAGGAAAAAAAAAAGTTTATTTTTCCTGTCCAGAGAGCCTGACAACTAAGGGTGCAGAGAGAAAAGGCTTTCTGCTCTCACACACAGTTGTTTTACTGACTGCATCTGCTCAGCCACTGATAAGGAATCATACAAAGGTTTGTAGACAGTCCCTAAGTGTGCAACAGGGTCTTGTGTTGTGTACACTACAGAGCATTTCCCTGGCTCCAATCAGAGGCTGCCAGGCTATACACAGCACAGCACCCGGGGGATACAGACAGCAGAGTGACTGGCTGGCTCTGCTTTCCCGAAGCGTTTGTCTGTACATGTGGGATCACCTTCTCTGTACAGTGTCCCTGAGAGGAGAAGTGTGGAACACTTTCCAAAGAGAGCGGAGATTCAGCTGGTCAGTACTTCACTGTCACCCTTCAAGAGCCTGTGCTGTATTATAGAATGATATATCTTATCCCCAGCTGCCAAACATATACTTCAAGAGCTTGGGGGGGGGGGGGGGGGGGTAGTTGGTTTGCCTAGTCTGGGGCCCAAAAGTTTCTGAAGGTGGCCCAGGGCTTGAGCCCACTAATGCATTTGTGTCTGCTTTTCAGTTACACATCAATGTCACACATGCTGAAAAGCGTACAGAATAGGACAGGCCCTTAATTATATTTGGTGAGGGTAGCATCCACCAGGCCCCTAGACTCTCTCCAGGCCCTAGGCAGCTGCCTAAAATTGCCCTGTGGATGATTCGGCTCTGAGTGAGCAGTGCTTTGAATAGGCTTCTTCTCCTACTACTTCTTTTCTAGTGCAGAAAAATGCAATGGCAGCTGGATTTTATGGCACTACTGGTCAGTTTTTCAACATTTTTTTCCTGCCACTCTATTATAACATCTACTGCCTGTGATGCCAACTTGAAGTTTGTTTTTTTTTCACACCGGAGGTCCACTTAAATTGGCCCTGAACTCTTGCACAGTACAGAAGGGAAACACAGAGAAATGAACCCTGTGTGTATGTAGAGAGTTTAGCCTGTTTAATTACCCCTCATCTGTGACTAATCACCATTGTAATTTGATCTCTTCAGCTGTGTCAGCTCAGGAATCTCTTCTGCCACGGCAGAGCTGCTAAACTGTAAACACAGGATGTTAACCCTATGACTGCTTCCTTAAAAGCAGGAAGTAGACACACAGCAGATTTATTGCAGGATTTGTATCAGCTTTAAAACATTTTTTGCTGTTGCTTATCTTTTAGAGCAGGGAGGAAGTTCTGAGTTCAGGTGCTCTTTAAGCTGAATGCCAATATAAAGAACACCTCTATTGAGAGAAATATTTAGGCTTTCTGTGTGAAATATTTAGGCTACTTCATCCATCAAAGAATATGAATTTCCTGCCCAAAATACAGATTAGAGCTTAGACTTCAGTCCTTAGATATACAGGTTCGAGGCGTGGCGCTGGGAAGTGAGTGGAGACATTGTGGTGGGAGGAGACTGATCCCAGAACTCAGAACTGGCTGACGCTGGGCCAGGGCGCTGTCAGTTGCAGTAACATTCTCGCACTGACAATGAACACGTATGGGCCTGTGATCAGGACTTTTCCTGCGCTGGTGTAACTGAACACTGCACTGGCGGAACGATCAGCTTTCTCCATCCTGTGCAAACGATTATTTGATAGAGCTAAACATTAGTATGAAACCCAATATTCCTTTCCTGGCATTTTAATTATATTCTTGCCCCAAAGTCCCTCTGCGTTCGTCTTAAGCAGCTGGAGGGCGGCTGCTGTGCTTTCCAATACTGAATGGATTAAATAAATATGCAGCCTCATAAAAATTGGAAGAGGCAGGAAGGAGTAGACTGTATTTAGGAGGCTTGTTTGTCATTTATTTAAAAAGTCATTATTGTCAAAACATTAAAAAGCAAAACCTTTTCAAATAGATATAATGGTCAATAGCTTCATGGAGTTGTGGACTATATTAGGGACATATAAAAGAGCAATATAATCATGGCTGGATTTCAGGCAAGGCCACAAAGGCCATGTCTTAGGGCAGTGATGGCTAACCTTGGCACTCTAGCTGTGACAAAACTACAAATCTCATCATGCCTCTTATGCTTAGAGCTGTCAGAGTATTGCAATGCCTCATGGGACTTGTAGTTCCACCACAGCTGGAGTGCCAAGGTTAGCCATCACTGTCCTAGGGCACTAAGAAAGCAAGGGGCGAACTAGGGTGGCAGTAGCAGTTAACCTGCCTGCTACACCGAGTCTACCAACAGCTACCAACTTGCACTCGTGGCAGGTCCAGATTTATTGCACAGAAGCCTATAGGCACAGATGTCCTTTCATTCTCCATGAACCTACAACCTCCCCACCAAACTGCACAGCAAGTGGCAAGTGTGCTGGCTGGCCCAGCTGTCACCTCTCTCTTACTTTCCTTGCCTGTTGTAGGTAGCTACAGGTGCTCCTTAGCAATAGGTATCCAGAGGTACCCTCAATGTTAAGTAGCTAGAGGTCCCCCCAAGTATTAGGTAGCTAGAGAAAGCTCAGTGTTAAGTAGCTAGGAGTGCCTCTGACTGAAGAGAGATCTGGTCAGTTTAATCTCAAGAGTTGGGTGAATAACCACTCATTTACACTGTCATCAGGACTCTGCATAGGGTAGGAGGGAGGAAGCACTTGGAGAGGGGAGTGAGCCGCCTTTCCATCATCAGGTGCCTGTAAGCTTGTGCCTACAGTGCCTTATGGGAAATCCAGCCCTGACTCGGAGGATGACGGGACAGCGAACAGGCACTACAGTGATCTCCATGCTGCCTGTCCCTCACCGAATTTACTGCTTGCCAAGGAGCTTACAATCTATTCCCTGCTAGCATGTCACTAACTGTCCTCAGAGGAACCTACAATATAATCCCTGCCGTGTTGGGGGGGGGGGGGGGGGGGAGTTTAGGATGTTGTTGGTCCTGATAGTTGGCCTTGGGCGGTAAAAAGCACAAATCCAGGCCTGAATATAATAATTCCTAATTCTCAAATTGCTGGATGACGGTCCTCTCTTCTATGTGACCCTTAAAGGCAGGGCTGTATTTAGGGTTTGGGCTCCCCTAGGCACCCCAAACTTATGGCGCCCCCCCCCCCCTCCTGGGAGGGTGTTGGCGGCGCGCCAACGCGGCGAAAAATGGGCGTGGCCACAGAATGAAGTGGGCGTGTCCGTAACCTACAGTGGGTGTGGCCAATTCAAATATCCTAGTAAGAGTGCAGCCCAAAGTCGGTGGGGGCCATGTTTTCTCCCCGGGTATGAGTAAAGTGACCCTAAAAAAGCAAGTAGGAAATGTTCCCACCCCCAAAAAAAACACACATTAGCCAGTGTTCTCTCGCACAAAATAGTGGTAGGTATTAGAATGTGAGCTCCCCTGAGAAAAGTCAGTAACATGGCTATGTTCTCTGCAAAGTGCTGCAGAAGATGCCAGCAGGGCTGTGGAGTCGGAGTTGGAGTCGAGGATGCTATATAACTACATAATAATATGGTAGGACATTAGACTATGGCAGGATTAGATTTTAAGCTCCTCAGAGGATAGTCAGTGACATGACTACATACTCTGTGAAGTACTGCTGAAGATGGCAGTACAATATAGTACAGTAGTATGGTGGCGTAGTGGTTAGCGCTCTCGCATTGCAGCGCTGGGTTCCCGGTTTGAATCCCAGCCAGGTCAACATCTGCAAGGAGTTTGTATGTTCTCCCTTTGTCTGTGTGGGTTTCCTTCAGGCACTCTGATTTCCTCCCACATGCCAATACCATACGATACAGATAAGTTAATTGACTTCCCCCTAAAAATTGGCCCTAGACTACAATACATACATACACATATGACTATGGTAGGGATTAGATTGTGAGCCCCTCTGTGGGACAGTTAGTGACAAGACAATACATACTCTGTACAGCGCTGCGTAATATGTTGCCGCTAAATAATTAGTATCAGTATAAAGTAGCCAGGTCTATAGGTGTCCCCAATATAGACATACTATAGGTGTCCCCAGTATAGATAGCCAAGTTTATAGGTATCCCCAGTTTAGGTAGTAATCAGGGGCGTAACTAGAAATCACTGGGCCCCCTTGCAAAAATTTGGATGGGGCCCCCCCATAGGTGCCAAATAATCGTAATGGGGCAGTGTTTCACCATAAAATAATTGTAATGGGGCAGCATTTCACCATAAAATCGTAATGCAGCAATGTTTCACCATAAAATAATCGCAATGAGTGCAACATTTCACCAGAAAATAAACGCAATGAGTGCAACATTTCACCAGAAAATAAACGTAATGAGTGCAACATTTCAGCAGAAAATAAACGCAATGAGTGCAACATTTCAGCAGAAAATAAACGCAATGAGTGCAACATTCCAGCAGAAAATAAACGCAATGAGTGCAACATTTGAGCAGAAAATAAACGCAATGAGTACAACATTTCAGCAACATGCACCCGATAATAATCATACAGTGGGCAGCATTTCACCAGAGAATAATCGCAATGAGTGCAGCATTTCACCAGAGAATAATCACAATGAGTGCAGCATTTCACCAGAGAATAATCGCAATGAGTGCAGCATTTCACCAGAGAATAATCGCAATGAGTGCAGCATTTCACCAGAGAATAATCGCAATGAGTGCACCATTTCACCAGATAATAATCGTACAGTGGGCAGCATTTTACCACAAAATAATCGCACCCTGGCTAACATTTCACCAGAAAATAATCGCACCCTGGGCAGCATTTCATCACAAAATAATCGTACAGTGGGCAGCATTTCACCAGAAAATAATTGCAACGTGGGCAGCATTTCAGCAGAAAAATCGCACAGAGGGCTGCATAACACCACAAAATAATAAGTGTGCCCAGTGTAGGTAGTAGGTATATAGGTGTCCCCAGTTTAGGAAAAAGGTATATAGGTGTCCCCCCAGTTTAGGAAGGTGGTATATAGGTGTCCCCCAGTTTAGGTAGTATAGATAGATAGATAGATAGATAGATAGATAGATAGATAGATAGATAGATAGATAGATAGATAGATAGATAGATAGATATCTCTCTATGTGTGTGTGTGTCCCAGTTTAGGAAGTCGGTATGTAGGTGTCCCCCAGTTTAGGTAGTAGGTATATAGGTGTCCCCCAGTTAGGTAATAGGTATATAGGTGTCCCCCAGTTAGGTAATAGGTATATAGGTGTCCCCCAGTTAGGAAGTAGGTATATAGCTGTCCCCCAGTTTAGGAAGTAGATATATAGCTGTCCCCCAGTTTAGGTAGTAGGTATATAGCTGTCCCCCAGTTTAGGTAATAGGTATATAATAGGTGTCCCCCAGTTTAGGTAGTAGGTATAGAGGTGTCCCCCAGTTTAGGTAGTAGGTATATAGGTGTCCCCCAGTTTAGGAAGTAGATATATAGCTGTCCCCCAGTTTAGGTAGTAGGTATATAGGTGTCCCCCAGTTTAGGTAGTAGGTATATAGGTGTCCCCCAGTTTAGGTAATAGGTATATAGGTGTCCCCCAGTTAAGGTAATAGGTATATAGGTGTCCCCCAGTTAAGGTAATAGGTATATAGGTGTCCCCCAGTTAGGTAGTAGGTATATAGCTGTCCCCCAGTTTAGGTAGTAGATATATAGCTGTCCCCCAGTTTAGGAAGTAGATATATAGCTGTCCCCCAGTCTAGGAAGTAGATATATAGGTGTCCCCCAGTTTAGGTAATAGGTATATAGGTGTCCCCCAGTTAAGGTAATAGGTATATAGCTGTCCCCCAGTTTAGGTAGTAGGTATATAGCTGTCCCCCAGTTTAGGAAGTAGATATATAGGTGTCCCCCAGTTTAGGTAATAGGTATATAGGTGTCCCCCAGTTAGGTAATCGGTATATAGGTGTCCCCCAGTTAAGGTAATAGGTATATAGGTGTCCCCCAGTTAGGTAATAGGTATATAGGTGTCCCCCAGTTAAGGTAATAGGTATATAGGTGTCCCCCAGTTAGGTAATAGGTATATAGGTGTCCCCCAGTTAGGTAATAGGTATATAGGTGTCCCCCAGTTAGGTAATAGGTATATAGGTGTCCCCAGTTAGGTAATAGGTATATAGGTGTCCCCCAGTTAAGGTAATAGGTATATAGGTGTCCCCCAGTTAGGTAATAGGTATATAGGTGTCCCCCAGTTAAGGTAATAGGTATATAGGTGTCCCCCAGTTAGGTAGTAGGTATATAGGTGTCCCCCAGTTAAGGTAATAGGTATATAGGTGTCCCCCAGTTAGGTAATAGGTATATAGGTGTCCCCCAGTTAGGTAGTAGGTATATAGGTGTCCCCCAGTTAAGGTAATAGGTATATAGGTGTCCCCCAGTTAAGGTAATAGGTATATAGCTGTCCCCCAGTTAGGTAATAGGTATATAGGTGTCCCCCAGTTAGGTAATAGGTATATAGGTGTCCCCCAGTTAGGTAATAGGTATATAGGTGTCCCCCAGTTAAGGTAATAGGTATATAGGTGTCCCCCAGGTAGGTAATAGGTATATAGGTGTCCCCCAGTTAAGGTAATAGGTATATAGGTGTCCCCCAGTTAGGTAGTAGGTATATAGGTGTCCCCCAGTTAAGGTAATAGGTATATAGGTGTCCCCCAGTTAGGTAATAGGTATATAGGTGTCCCCCAGTTAGGTAGTAGGTATATAGGTGTCCCCCAGTTAAGGTAATAGGTATATAGGTGTCCCCCAGTTAGTTAATAGGTATATAGCTGTCCCCCAGTTAGGTAATAGGTATATAGGTGTCCCCCAGTTAGGTAATAGGTATATAGGTGTCCCCCAGTTAGGTAGTAGGTATATAGGTATCCCCCAGTTAAGGTAATAGGTATATAGGTGTCCCCCAGTTAAGGTAATAGGTATATAGGTGTCCCCCAGTTAGGTAATAGGTATATAGGTGTCCCCCAGTTTAGGTAATAGATATATAGGTGTCCCCCAGTTAAGGTAATAGGTATATAGGTGTCCCCCAGTTAGGTAGGACTCGGAGATATATGTGTCCCCCATTTTAGGTAGCCTGGCTGGAGGGTGGAACAGCCAGGCACAGAGTAGCGGAGAAGTCCCCCCACTCACCTGGAGCTCCCGCTCACCCTTCCAGTCAGTGCACTGTGCACTGTGCAGCCAGAGTCCAGGGGCAGCGGCCAGAGAACCTCTCACCTCCTCTTCCCGGCGGGCGAGGGAATCTCATCTCTGCATGCCGCTGCCTGGTCTGGTGACGTCACTGCTCAGACCAGCCAGCGGCATGCAGAGTCTTCCTCCAGCGTCGGAAAACTTCCCTGGCCGGCTTCTACCACTCTGCTGGAGGGGGGGGAGCAGGTTCCCCTCATGGTGTGAGCGCT
Organism: Hyperolius riggenbachi; assembly: GCF_040937935.1. NCBI lineage: Eukaryota > Metazoa > Chordata > Amphibia > Anura > Hyperoliidae > Hyperolius > Hyperolius riggenbachi. The sequence goes on along the minus strand of NC_090646.1, from coordinate 78,478,387 downwards.
CACCCGTCCTGCCCCGCAACACCCCCCCCCCGGAAAAAAAAATAAGCATTAGATGGCCGCCCCCCCCCCCCCCCCCCCGAGGGGCCGCCCATGGCACCGGCCCACGGGTGCCTCTTAAGAGATACGGCCCTGCTTGAAGGGTGTGTTCAAATATCCACATTGCATTGTGCAGTAATACCGCTTGTGAATTTGCTGTGTGGACATGTTCACATCAATGTGTTGTAATGGAATGGATCATGTAATGCTAACATGCTATAGATCTGCATGTCTAAAGGGCTACAGGGAAGCCTCTATGAATGTGCCCTGCATCAGGCCAAATGGTAGCAGCAAAAAAGGGCGCCGGCTGAGGGTGGGCGAAAAGGGCGCCACCATAGACTTTAATGCAATTATTGTTAATACAGCAAAAAAAGCAGAAAAAGGGGCGCCGCAATAAATATCGTTAAGGAAATTAGAACATGAAAGTTTTTGAAGTATGTAATTGTTTTAGAAGCTTGAAACGTTATCATTTTTGTCATATTATTTCGTTTCTATGTACAGATTTTACGTTATCAAAGATATTATTGTTTCTATGTGTAAATGGATGTTTCCGTAGAGGAACCAGGGGGATGGTTATTGTTAGGCACCACTGGGGTGGTTAGGGTTGGGCGCCACCAAGGGGTTGGTTATGGTTAGGCACAACCGGAGGAGGGGTGGTTAGGGTTAGGCACCACCAGGGTGGTTAGGGTTGAGCACCACCAAGGGAGTGGTTAGTTTTAGGCACCACCAGGGGAGGGATCTGTGTGAGAGCAGGGTTGGGTTAAGCTGTATTGTTGTATTACGTAACGATTTTTAACATTAATATCTTTTCGTTATTATTTACCGTCTGTTTTTACAATGGTATTTATCGTTAACCAAGTTTGACAACAATGATTATCGTTATCAGATTTCGTTATCCACCGGCGCCATTCCGTTATCCAGCTGGGCCCTTTTTTTCACGGCGCCCTTTTTTAGTGCACGCGACCACTGGAGTGAGTAATAGGATGGCTGTTCCTATTGGCTGTCTCCTTGATCTGTCCATTTTACCCAATGCCGATTGTTAGTTACCAACAGCAACAAACTGGTCTTAAAATACCAAACATCTCACTTGTTTTACCAAATGCTCTAATGTTTGTGAATTGACATTTATTGAAGTAGTTACCATATAAGTTGGTAATTTATCTCATTGGTCTGTATTTTCAGCTTGCAATGTGGTAACAGCCTTAAAGTGAAGATGAGGTGAAAATAGACTAATGAGATAAACTATTGTATTTACAGTATTCTCCTACTCCCACAAATGACCTTTTAAAGATATCCCATGGTTTTTGTTTTATATTTAAATATTCATAAACAAGATTGAATGTTTTGTTGTCCAGTGGCAGCCTATTATGTGTCCCAGAGTTAGAAAAAGGTCAAACGTTCATGTATTTTATCTCTCTCTGCTCTTAAAAGTTATATTATGCCAGGAAAACTTTTATGGCTGTAATTTGCTGATCAGTGATGTTTACCATATTCTCAAAAGGTACCAACCAGACAGAGGTTGTCACTTCCATGCCTATAAATAAACTCTTTCAGGCAGCAAAATACAGCAAGTAAAACAGCCTGTTTATTAATATGTTTTGCACTGTACATATTTATTTATTTTATTTCTTTAAGTATTTATATAGTGCCGACATATTACACAGTGCTGTACAGAGTATATTGTCTTGTCACTAACTGTCCCTCAAAAGGGCTCACAATTTAGTCCCTACCCTAGTTATATGTCTATGTATGTATCGTGTAGTGTATGTATCATAGTCTAGGGCCAATTTTAGGGGGAAGCCAATTAACTTATCTGTTTGTTTTTGGAATGTGGGAGGAAACCAGAGTACCCGGAGGAAACCCACGCAGACTCGGGGAGAACATACAAACTCCTTGCAGATGTTAATCTGGCTGGTCAACACATGTTTATCTCATCATATCACATGTCCCCTCAGGTTCACTTTAAACGATACCCGAAGTGACATGTGACATGATGAGATAGACATGTGTATATACAGCGCCTAGCACACAAATAACTATGCTGTATTCCATTTTTTCTTCCTCTGCCTATAAGAGTTAAATATCAGGTATGTAAGTGGCTGACTCAGTCCTGAGTCCAGACAGGAAGTGATTACAGTGTGACCCTCGCTGATAAGAAATTCCAACTATAAAACACTTTCCTAGCAGAAAATGGCTTCTGAGAGCAAGAAAGAGGTAAAAAGCGGAATTTCTTATCAGTGAGGGTTACACTGTAGTCACTTCCTGTTAGGACTCCTCCCAGGACTGAGTAAGCCACCCACATACCTGATATTTAACTCTTTCAGGCAGAGAAAGAAAAAAAAGGAACACAGCCTAGTTATTTGTGTGCTAGGCACTGTACATACACATGTCTATCTCATCATGTCACATGTCACTTCGAGTATCCTTTAATTGACATTTGATAAGATGTTCGGTAAGATCAGCTGTTTTCTGCAATACTGAATGGGTTAATGCTTAGTGAACTAAGCTTATTGTATATACAGTACATGAGAAGATGGAACTTAGTTGTTTACAGGAAGTAAGTGTGGCCAATTACTCCAACTCTGGTAACCGGAAATTACACTCTCTAGCGTTCTCAAACCTGTATGGAAAGGTGCACAGTTGCAGCAAGTTACAGCTGCACAAAGGATTTTTCAATTTGAATTACAAAGGTAATATTCCTGATTTATGTGTATGTAAGAAAACCGGTATGGTGGCACTCCCCTAGGATAACAATGTATTTCAGAGAAAAGGTATATGAACAACAAAAGTCTATCACTGCTGCAGTTGGCCTCTCGTCTGTGTGGGCCTTCAGATGTGTGCGCGATGCTTATGAGAAGAAAGAGTTCATGATATGGATCATCATAGGGGAAAAGAATCTCATGCACCTTCCATCCGTGCAAAAATGGACATTTTATTCTACAAGTTATCTATACAGCTTGTATATCAAGAGCCAATAGCCAAATGCACATTAACTATGATGTAGATTATGCTGATCTCAGGGTGAGTGGAGGTGGGTGACATGGACAAAACCGGGATCGATTTAGTAAATGGTGCTAACCCAGTTAGCACGCCTAAAGGCTTTGGGCATGCTAACTAGGGTGCTAAGTAGTTAGCACATACAAACTACTTATCACCGTAGTTAGCACATGCAAACTTAGCACCGTAGTTAGCACATGCAAACTACTTAGCACCGTAGTTAGGACATGCAAACTACTTAGCACCGTAGTTAGGACATGCAAACTACTACTTAGCACCGTGCTAACTAGGGTGCTAAGCTCCATGGTTAGATACCCCTGGTCTTGCTAATTATGATCTTGTAAAAGATAAAATATTTGGAAATTTAAATTCAATCTGAGCTCTATATATTATGTGACGATCATTACATTATTGTTAACAATACCTCTCATTTTCCACAGTGATAATTGATGCTGAAGCTACTGTTGGAAAAGTTAGGAGGCGCACTGCTACACTGCATATTCTGTCATATGTTCCTTTTCTTTGTTGAATAAACACTGATTTTTTTTAAAAAAAACTAGGGTGCTAAGTAGTTTACATGAGCTAACTACGGTGCTAAGCAGTTTACATGTGCTAACTACGGTGCTAAGTAGTTTGCATGTGCTAACTACTTAGCACGTGCAAAGCATGTTAGCACATGCAAATTGGCTTTTCACTGGCGTGCTACCACTTAGCACCCTTTTCTGAATCAAGCCCTATAGACGCTAAGTCACGCTGCGTATCCCTAATTTATACTATTTAGCATGATTACTTTTAGAATGTCCTTGTTCTGTTTTGAATGTGTTTGGACATTAACCACTTGAGGACCTAGGGCTTTCTACCCCTTAAGGACCGGCCACTTTTTTTCCATTCAGACCACTGCAGCTTTCACGGTTTATTGCTCGCTCATACAACCTACCACCTAAATGAATTTTGGCTCCTTTTCTTGTCACTAATAAAGCTTTCTTTTGGTGCTATTTGATTGCTCCTGCGATTTTTACTTTTTATTATATTCATCAAAAAAGAAATGAATTTTGGCAAAAAAATGATTTTTTTAACTTTCTGTGCTGACATTTTTCAAATAAAGTAAAATTTCTGTATACATGCAGCGCGAAAAATGTGGACAAACATGTTTTTGATTAAAAAAAAAACCATTCAGTGTATATTTATTGGTTTGGGTAAAAGTTATAGCGTTTACAAACTATGGTGCAAAAAGTGAATTTTCCCATTTTCAAGCATCTCTGACTTTTCTGACCCCCTGTCATGTTTCATGAGGGGCTAGAATTCCAGGATAGTATAAATACCCCCCAAATGACCCCATTTTGGAAAGAAGACATCCCAAAGTATTCACTGAGAGGCATAGTGAGTTCATAGAAGATATTATTTTTTGTCACAAGTAAGCGGAAAATGACACTTTGTGAGAAAAAAAAAAAAAAAAAAAAGTTTCCATTTCTTCTAACTTGCGACAAAAAAAAATGAAATCTGCCACGGACTCACCATGCCCCTCTCTGAATACCTTGAAGGGTCTACTTTCCAAAATGGGGTCATTTGTGGGGTGTGTTTACTGTCCTGACATTTTGGGGGGTGCTAAATTGTAAGCACCCCTGTAAAGCCTAAAGGTGCTCATTGGACTTTGGACCCCTTAGCGCAGTTAGGCTGCAAAAAAGTGCCACACATGTGGTATTGCCGTACTCAGGAGAAGTAGTATAATGTGTTTTGGGGTGTATTTTTACACATACCCATGCTGGGTGGGAGAAATATCTCTGTAAATGACAATTTGTTAATTTTTTTTACACACAATTGTCCATTTACAGAGATCGTTCTCCCACTCAGCATGGGTATGTGTAAAAATATTACCACAAAACACATTATACTACTTCTCCTGAGTACGGCGATACCATATGTGTGACACTTTTTTGCACCCTAACTGCGCTAAAGGGCCCAAAGTCCAATGAGTACCTTTAGGATTTCACAGGTCATTTTGAGAAATTTCGTTTCAAGACTACTCCTCACGGTTTAGGGCCCCTAAAATGCCAGGGCAGTATAGGAACCCCACAAATGACCCCATTTTAGAAAGAAGACACCCCAAGGTATTCCGTTAGGAGTATGGTGAGTTCATAGAAGATTTTATTTTTTGTCAAAAGTTAGCGGAAAATGACACTTTGTGAAAAAACACAATTAAAATCAATTTCCGCTAACTTGTGACAAAAAATAAAATCTTCTATGAACTCGCCATACTACTAACGGAATACCTTGGGGTGTCTTCTTTCTAAAATGGGGTCATTTGTGGGGTTCCTATACTGCCCTGGCATTTAAGGGGCCCTAAACCGTGAGGAGTAGTCTTGAAACGAAATTTCTCAAAATGACCTGTGAAATCCTAAAGGTACTCATTGGACTTTGGGCCCTTTAGCGCAGTTAGGGTGCAAAAAAGTGCCACACATGTGGTATCACCGTACTCGGGAGAAGTAGTACAATGTGTTTTGGGGTGTATTTTTACACATACCCATGCTGGGTGGGAGAAATAACTCTGTAAATGGACAATTATGTGTAAAAAAATCAAAAGATTGTCATTTACAGAGGTATTTCTCCCACCCAGCATGGGTATGTGTAAAAATACACCCCAAAACACATTATACTACTTCTCCCGAGTACGGCAATACCACATGTGTGGCACTTTTTTGCACCCTAACTGCGCTAAAGGGCCCAAAGTCCAATGAGTACCTTTAGGATTTCACAGGTCATTTTTGTTTCAAGACTACTCCTCACGGTTTAGGGCCCCTAAAATGCCAGGGCAGTATAGGAACCCCACTAACGACCCCATTTTACAAAGAAGACAACCCAAGGTATTCCGTTAGGAGTGTGATGAGTTCATAGAAGATTTTATTTTTTGCCACAAGTTAGCGGAAATTGATTTGAATTGTTTTTCTTCACAAAGTGTCATATTCCGCTAACTTGTGACAAAAAATAAAATCTTCTATGAACTCACCATACTCCTAACGGAATACCTGTGGGTGTCTCCTTTCTAGAATGGGGTCATTTGTGGGGTTCCTATACTGCCCTGGCATTTTAGGGGCCCTAAACCGCGAGGAGTAGTCTTGAAACTAAATGTCGCAAAATGACCTGTGAAATCCTAAAGGTACTCATTGGACTTTGGGCCCCTTAGCGCACTTAGGGTGTAAAAAAGTGCCACACATGTGGTACCGCCGTACTCAGGAGAAGTAGTATAATGTGTTTTGTGGTGTATTTTTACACATACCCATGCTGGGTGGTGGAAATATCTCTGTACATGACAATTGTTTGATTTTTTTTACACACAATTGTCCATTTACAGAGAGATTTCTCCCACCCAGCATGGGTATGTGTAAAAATACACCCCAAAACACATTATACTACTTCTCCTGAGTACGGCGATACCACATGTGTGACACTTTTTTTGCAGCCTAGGTGCGCTAAGGGGCCCAACGTCCTATTCACAGGTCATTTTGAGGCATTTGTTTTCTAGACTACTCCTCACGGTTTAGGGCCCCTAAAATGCCAGGGCAGTATAGGAACCCCACAAGTGACCCCATTTTAGAAAGAAGACACCCCAAGGTATTCCATTAGGTGTATGGCGAGGTCATCGAAGATTTTATTTTTAGTCACAAGTTAGTGAAAAATGACACTTTGTGAAAAAAACCCAATAAAAATCAATTTCCGCTAACTTTTGACAAAAAATAAAATCTTCTATGAACTCGTCATACACCTAACAGAATACCTTGGGGTGTCTTTTTTCTAAAATGGGGTCACTTGTGGGGTTCCTATACCGCCCTGGCATTTTACGGGCCCAAAACCGTGAGTAGTCTGGAAACCAAATGTCTCAAAATGACTGTTCAGGGGTATAAGCATCTGCAAATTTTGATGACAGGTGGTCTATGAGGGGCCGAATTTTGTGGAACCGGTCATAAGCAGGGTGGCCTTTTAGATGACAGGTTGTATTGGGCCTGATCTGATGGATAGGAGTGCTAGGGGGGGTGACAGGAGGTGATTGATGGGTGTCTCAGGGGGTGATTAGAGGGGAAAATAGATGCACTCAATGCACTGGGGAGGTGATCGGAAGGGGGTCTGAGGGGGATCTGAGGGTTTGGCCGAGTGATCAGGAGCCCACACGGGGCAAATTAGGGCCTGATCTGATGGGTAGGTGTGCTAGGGGGTGACAGGTAGTGACAGGAGGTGATTGATGGGTGTCTCAAGGTGTGATTAGTGGGGGGAATAGATGCAAGTAATGCAATGGCGAGGTGATCAGGGCTGGGGTCTGAGGGTGTGGGCGGGTGATTGGGTGCCCTAGGGGCAGATGGGGGTCTAATCTGATGGGTAGCAGTGACAGGGGGTGATTGATGGGTAATTAGTGGGTGTTTAGAGGAGAGAACAGATGCAATGCACTTGGGAGGTGATCTGACTGCGGGTCTGCAGGCGATCGGATGGTGTGGGTGGGTGATCAGATTGCCCGCAAGGGGCAGGTTAGGGGCTGATTGATGGGTGGCAGTGACAGGGGGTGATTGATGGGTGATAGGTGATTGGCAGGTGATTGACAGGTGATCAGTGGGTTATTACAGGGAAGAACAGATGTAATTAATGCACTGGCGAATTGATAAGGGGGGGTCAGAGGGCAATCTGAGCGTGTTGGCGGGTGATTGGGTGCCCGCAAGGGGCAGATTAGGGTCTGATCTGATAGGTAAAAGTGACAGGTGGTGATAGGGGGTGATTGATGGGTAATTAGTGGGTGTTTAGAGGAGAGAATAGATGTAAACAATGGATTTGGGAGGTGATCTGATGTCGGATCTGCGGGCGATCTATTGGTGTGGGTGGGTGATCAAATTGCCCGCAAGGGGCAGGTTAGGGGCTGATTGATGGGTGGCAGTGACAGGGGGTGACAGGGGGTGATTGATGGGTGATAGGTGATTGGCAGGTGATTGACAGGTGATCAGTGGATTATTACAGGGAAGACCAGATGTAATTAATGCACTGGCGAATTGATAAGGGGGGGAGGGGGGGTCTGAGGGCAATCTGAGCGTGTGGGCGGGTGATTGGGTGCCCGCAAGGGGCAGATTAGGGTCTGATCTGATAGGTAACAGTGACAGGTGGTGATAGGGGGTGATTGATGGGTAATTAGTGGGTGTTAAGAGGAGAGAATAGATGTAAACAATGGATTTGGGAGGTGATCTGATGTCGGATCTGCGGGCGATCTATTGGTGTGGGTGGGTGATCAGATTGCCCGCAAGGGGCAGGTTAGGGGCTGATTGATGGGTGGCAGTGACAGGGGGTGACAGGGGGTGATTGATGGTTGATAAGTGATTGGCAGGTGATTGACAGGTAATCAGTGGGTTATTACAGGGAAGAACAGATGTAATTAATGCACTGGCGAATTGATAAGGCGGGGTCAGAGGGCAATCTGAGCGTGTTGGCGGGTGATTGGGTGCCCGCAAGGGGCAGATTAGGGTCTGATCTGATAGGTAAAAGTGACAGGTGGTGATAGGGGGTGATTGATGGGTGATTGATGGGTAATTAGTGGGTGTTTAGAGGAGAGAATAGATGTAAACAATGGATTTGGGAGGTGATCTGATGTCGGATCTGCGGGCGATCTATTGGTGTGGGTGGGTGATCAGATTGCCCGCAAGGGGCAGGTTAGGGGCTGATTGTTGGGTGGCAGTGACAGGGGGTGATTGATGGGTGATTGATGGGTGATTGATGGGTGATTGACAGGTGATTGACAGGTTATCAGGGGGGATAGATGCATACAGTACACAGGGGGGGGGTCTGGGGGGGGGGGGTCCTGGGGAGAATCTGAGGGGTGGGGGGGTGATCAGGAGGGGGCAGGGGGCAGGGGGGGAGATAAAAAAAAAATAGCGTTGACACATAGTGACAGGGAGTGATTGATGGGTTATTAGGGGGGTGATTGGGTGCAAACAGGGGTCTGGGGGGTGGGCAGGGGGGGGTCTGAGGGGTGCTGTGGGCGATAAGTGGGCGGGGGGGGGGGCAGATCAGTGTGTTTGGGTGCAGACTAGGGTGGCTGCAGCCTGCCCTGGTGGTCCCTCCGACACTGGGACCACCAGGGCAGGAGGCAGCCTGTATAATACACTTTGTATACATTACAAAGTGTATTATACACTTTGTAGCGGCGATCGCGGGGTTAACATCCCGCCGGCGCTTCCGTATGGCCGGCGGGATGTTACGGCAGGTGGGCGGAGCCAGTTGCCGGGGGAAGCGCGCGTCATCAATGACGCGATCGCTCCCCCGGCATAGGAAAAGGACGCAACGCCCTAAGGCGTATTGCGGTCCTTAAGGCATCCACTTTGCCGCCGCCCATGGGCTGTGGGCGGTCGGCAAGTGGTTAAGACATTTCAGCCCATATGCAGTTAACTTTTTCTCCTGCGCTTTCTCCTACTTGATATTTTCACACCTTGTCAATACAATGCCTAACCACCTGCAAACGAGAAAATACTCTAAATAGTTTTAACAGTACTTTTTCAACTACTTTTTGGTACTTTTTTTCAATTGTAAAGTGCTGAAATGTTGTTAAAAGAAGTTGAAAAAATTATCTCCTAGAAGAAAACTGGGGAGAAAAAGTTAATTTCATATTGTCAAAGTAGTTTCATACAACTTAATAGAAATATTTTTATCTAGAGTTCTGCCATAATAAACACAGCCAATAACCCAAAAATGAACTCAGAAAATAAATGCATTTGCCAGTTAATTAGTAAAGAAAATGTCAATTTCAGCCAATGAACAGACTAATACCATCCATCCAAGTCTTCCATCAGCTCTGGGAGCTGTTGTTGTCTCGGCAGCCTGGGGAGGGTGACAACATTTTTGTTTTTCTTTAATTAGTTTTTAATTAGTTTGCTAAGGCTGCTCATTATCTTGTCACTGAGCTCTGGGAAAGCAGCCAGATTCATAGCTGGGATACAGCATAGGAGAAATGCCTTACCTGACGAGAGACGTGTAGCACTGTCCAGCCAGTCCTGTGATTCAGCCCAAGCAGAGATATATTCGGGTCTCTGTCATTACATTATTTTACTTCCCACCCCAAGTTGTTACAGAGACTGGTCAGATAAATGCTCAGCACTTCACTCACTGCTATGGTCTTTCGTCCTGTAAGCTCACAGTATAAAGCCACAAGCAGTGTGCCAACTCTACTTCTCACACACTGGTGTAACTATAGCTCCTGCGACCGCAGGGGTGGGGTCTGGAAGTTGGGGAGCCCAGGAACTGGGGGGCGGTCCGATACATAATAAATGCAGGGCGGCAGCACAGCGGAGCCTCTTCATGCCCTAGTACTGCCTCTCCCCAGCCTCTGCACTGCCTCTCCTCCACCTCTCTCCTCCTCTCCACGTCCCTTTACTTACGGTGACCAGACTTCCCGCTTTCGAAGTCCCCTGTCCCAGGATGCTTTGCTTCCCGGGAAACGTCCCGCTTTAGCCGCGGAACGTCCTGGCAGCAGGACTCTCACCACCGTCAGACGCTCTCTAGCAGGCGCGACCACCTGGCCGCATCATCAGTTCCCCTTATTTGCTGCCCTGTGCAGCCTCCAATCAAACCTCCTGGCCACCTTAGCTCCGCCCCCAGCTTTTGACCCTGCCCACCCTCCAATCATGCGTTCTCCTGGCCTCCTCAGCTCTGCCCCCATTGTGCTGCTCTTCCTACTCTCCCGTTGTGCGGACACCTGGCCGCTTCAGATCTACCCCCAGAGTATTGTTTCACCCTGCCCACCCTCCAATCAGGGCACCTGCATGGCCGCATCAGGCCCGCCCTGTCACCCTCCTCCCCACCCAGTCAGTGTCACCTTCCTCCACCTTGTCACCCTCCTCCCTTTCCAGTGTCACCTTCCTTCCGCCCAGTGGCACCTTGTCAGTGTCACCCTCCTCCTCACCTTGTGTCACCCTCCTACCCACCTTGTCACCCTCCTCCCCACACAGTCAGTGTCACCCTATTCCTCACCTTGTGTCACCCTCCTACCCACCTAGTGTTACCCTTCTCCCCACCCAGTCAGTGTCACCCTCCTCCTCACCTTGTGTCACCCTCCTCCCTGTTCAGTGTCACGCTCTTAGCGGTACCCAGTCAGTATCGCCCTCCTCTCCACCCAGTGTCACCCTCCTTCCTCCCAGTGTCACCCTCTCAGCAGCACCCAGTGTCACCCTCTCACTCCACTCAGCAGTTCCATCTCACCAGCACACAGTGGGTGGGAACATTTAATGCACTTATGTCTGAGGTAACATTTGTTGCCTTTCATATATGTATGTGCATTTCACAAGTGGGCTGCATTTCGTGTGTGTGTGTGGGGGGGGGGGGGGGGGGGGGTGTAACATTAATTGAATTTTAACATGTGTGGGAGGTAATGTTTGCCTCATTTCCCATTTGCTGTGTTGGGGAATCGTTTGCTCCATTTCATTTGTTGGAAGTAACAGTTGTTGCATATCATGTGTTGGAGGTAATGGTTGTTGCATTTCATGTGTTGGAGGTAATTATTGTTGCATTTAATGTGTCGGAGGAGGTAACGGTTTCTACACTGATTACTTGATAGTCATAGTTAGCTGCATTTGCTACTTTGGGGTTATTGTTGCAGGATTTGGCATTTTGGGGGCGCATGATTACTAAATGGTATGCTAATAAAAAGCATCAAAAAGTTTCTGCAGATTTATCATCTGCACATCCATGATGCAAATCTCCTGTTTCACCACATCATGGCTGAAACTCTGCTTTCTTATGTGTTTGGGAAACGATAACTAATTACCCTTAGAGTCACTTTGCCTAACTGTTTTGGGAAGAAATTCTGGCCCACTGCTTTACTGTTACACTCTTACAGTTAGCTCCGCCCATGTGATGTCATGGCTACGTCCATTTTTTTTGCCCTGTTGTCACTTGAACAACCCCCCCCCCCCCCCCATCCCCATCTTCCTCACCTCTTCACACCCCTTCACTGCCACTTCCTAGTTTCTGTACTGCCTCTCCCCAGCCGCTCTTGTGCTCTGTTATGAGAAGAACAGAGATAGAGCTGCAATGTCATGCTCCCAGGGTCATAGCCATTTTTGATTTTTACCAAATCGAATCTAGTGTATTAGAAGGAGCAGGAGCGGTAGTAATGGACCCTGTCTGATCCAGCTAGCCCCACCCCCGGATCAGGGGGTATCAGAGCCAGGATAAGGTCCTCCAGCACCTAAGGCTGAGATACCAAAATGCACCCCCCATCCCTCTCACCCCAGCTGTCACACACTGATTGCTATCAGACTAAGAGGCGCCCCATGCGCCCTCCCCCCAACACCTTAGTCTCTATTTATCTGGCTTGCAGTCACTGCCATGTATCCCCTGTTCTTATTTCTCTCTGCATCAAATACAATAGAGGAATGATAGCTGAGTGAGTTGTGCGCCTCCTCCTACACTGCGCCCTGAGGCTGGAGCCTCTCTAGCCTCTGCCTCGGGCCTGGGTGGTATGTTGTTTTTTTTCAGTTTTATCCAGGCTCGGGTTCTTTTTAAGTATTGTCTGCTGAAGAATGCAAGCATTCCATGAATAGTAACAACCCCAAATTTATTGTAAAATGTTCATTAGCTTCACCCAGTAAACAGAAGTTGGAGCTGGAAAAATAGTGAGCAATTAACATCGCTGCCAGCTGAAGAAAAAATAAACTTACATTGAAAATT